>NC_140212.1:35654772-36199772 GCF_951802725.1 Rutilus rutilus
ATGCAGGGTTCTCAAGTTTTATCAAAAGCTTGGAGTGAGATCACATGCGGTTAGGGGAGGAGCCCTAATGGAGCCCCGCCCCCGCCCGTCCGTCCCCGCCCCCCAATTTTACCCATTGTTCATAATTAACCAGCACAAATTGAAATTATAACAATTGGTAAATCTGATAAATGACAGAGCAATTAATCACATCAAATATACTCTTAAATGTTATATTTCAAAATTACAAATATACAAAAATATAACAAATTGCTCCAAACAGTTTGGAAAAACAAATCTTTTTGCATTTTGAATGTGTCTAGTCGTAATGGTATAATGATTTATTGTGTGGTGGGACATTGTGAACAAATTACATAGTATTAAGGTGTGTGTGTAAGTATGGCCTGGTAAACCTTACATTATGGGGACAAAATGTCCCCACAAGGATGGCAATATCCGAAATCCTTGTTCGTGTGGGGAAATTTTTTGGTCCCCATGAGGAAAACGGCTTGTGTGAACGGCAATGTGAAATTGCAGTAAGTTTTTTGTGATGGGTAGGTTTAGGGGTAGGGTTAGTGTAAGGGAATAGAATATACAGTTTGTACAGTATAAAAATCATTATGTCTATGGAAAGTCCCCATAAAAAATTAAAACACTACATGTGTGTGTGTGTGTGTGTGTGTGTGTGTGTGTGTATGTGTGTACACAAGAGTAGCCTACACACTGCAGCTTATGAAATGTGTTTTGTGTTGTAAGTGTTTGTTGCACATTTTGACGCCTTGATAACATTGATATATTTAATGTTCTGGCCTAAAAATGTTAGACGAGCTTTCTTAATTCCAACTTACCTTCTCCATCAAGACGTGTGTTCGCGTGATGTTGTTGGTTACTTAGTAACGAACGTACGGCGGCCGAGAATTTTCCGTCAACTTCCGTGTGTTCGCGCCTATGGTTCGCGCATTTATGTAACGAACGCAATCTGGCCGAGATACGTGCTGGCGGCAGGAAACTTCACTTTGTGTGCCTGCGCTCGTATACAACGTTATAAAGCTTGCAGGACAACTTGGTTGGCATTGCCTTTTCAGCGTGAGAAATACACGGTGTGGCGTGTGAGCGTGTGAACTGGTTGAATTGCGTGTGTCTCACGGCCAATGCGTGAGACTTGAGAACCCTGTAAATGAGAATCACTAATATTATCAGATTACCTCACCTAATGCACTGAAAAAGGTTAAGATAGTGAGCTAACACTAATTACACTGTAATTCCATAATATTAAATATGTTACAATCTAAACGTATGCACATTGTTATAAGGGTGGCATCATCACTTACATTTTACATGGCTACATTTACTCACATTGTAATGCTGATAATATAATTTGTAAGGAAAATTGTGCATTAAATAGGGAAGTTATATCCGGGAAATTTTTACAAAAGAAACAAACAAACAAACACACACACACATGCATGTCTCTACGGAGCCCGGGAAGTCACCTGTGGGGAAAAAAAAAACTATCCGTTTATAAACGGTACTCACGAATTCTCAAACTGTTCCCTCGGTTTAACAACGTGCCCTCGGGTTAATAAACCGTACCCACGAGTTTCTAATCCGCGCTCTCAGATTTGTAAACCGTGCCTTCAGTTTTTGCAATCTGTACCCACAAATTCATAAACCGTGCCCACGCTTTCGCAATCCGTTCCCACGGGTTTGTAAACTGTACTCACGGATTTGTGGCTCGCCCTCATTTTAGAAGAACACCAGGAGACCGTTACTAACGAATCATATTTTATATTGTTTTATTAAATATGAAGTGGAACACATCAAATTGTCTTGCGTCTGCATGTTTAAAGTGATTCTCAATTGTAGCGGGTATGGGGTGGAATATAGGCTACTATTTAATATGAATGAGGTGCATAAAAATCTTTTGTTTATTTGTGATAATCTTAGCACTTCATTATTATTGTCTATAACCAGTATTATGACTGATATTTGACGAATTACTTTGTTCCTTTTTTGCAAGTTTTGGACAAAAGCGTCTTCTAAATATGTAGCCTAAAATGTAGGCATAATTAAAAAAAATAAAAAATAAAATAATAATAATAATAATAATAATTATTATTATTATTATTATTATTTGAGTTTATAACTATAAATGAGTTAACTTAATACAGTAATATGTTTTTCATAAAATAATTTATCAATGCTTTATTTGTATAGGCTATAAACTAACCTTTTACAGTTTTAGATAAAATAGGCCTACATTTTTTGCATAATTTTTGTTTAAAAATAAAGCATTCATAAATTATTTCATGATAAATGTCTGTCTTATTACTGTCTTAAGTGAACTTATTTATAGTTATAAACTCAAATAATAATAGGCTAATAATAATCATTATTATTATTATTACATTTTAGGCTACATATTTAGACGCTTTTGTCTGAAACTTACAAAAAAAGGAACATAGCAATTTAACAAATTTGACGATCGGTCATTTAAAAAATAAATAAAAAAGTTTAAGTTTTATAAGCACAAATGTTCGCCTTGCTCTGTTCTGTGATGCGCGTTCGTGACGTCGCGTAATACGCAATTACGTTGAAAAGGTCACACTTGAAAGATTTCTGTCCTGAAGAAAATGTTCTTTTTGGCTTTTTAATATTAAAACACCCAGGATACGCACACGAAATGGGCATTTTAAACGATAAACTGACACAAATACATTTGAAAATGTGTATATGGTCCTCCTTCCGCACATTTGTAAACACGTCAAACTTGACCTTTTCAACGTGATTGCGTATTACGTGACGTCACGAACGCGCATCACAGAACAGTGTTACGACCGCTAGGGGTCAGCCGCAACAGGAAAATGAAGAGAGTCACGCTACCAGAGAGATGACGTGCAATAAGATATTTATTGACCATAAAGGGTTAGCGTCAGGGGCAGACAAGGCCAAAATAACAAACAAAACAATCTTCTTTTTATAATCTAAATGACCTTGAACAAAAGAAAGAAATGAAAATACAGTTTAACTTACCTAACTCCCTTACCCATAACCAAAGTGAAAAAGCAATACAAATAAAATGGCGTCCAACCCCCTACATCCCTTAATCTGGTCACAATGTATACAAGAATAATTACACGCTTATTTAAGAAGTATCAGGTTGACAAGTTAGAATCGTGATCCAAGGAGTAGTTAAACAGGCAATAGTCAGATATAGGAGAAAACCAGAAGTAGTTACATTCAACAAACAATCACAGTTTCACTAAACACTATCTCTTTGGCATTACACTTCAATCACAGTTTCGCTAAACACTATCTCTCTGGCACGACACTCTTACTCAATTAAATAATGGCGAATCAAACAAAGCTGAAGAGAAGCACAATTAAATGGTACGACGCAAAGCACAAAGTCAGCGAGGCTTAAAGGCAACCATGGTGTGTCAGGGCTGGTCCTTATATCCAGGTCAAGTGCATAGCTGGTCCAATCACAGTCTTCCACAGATTAACAGAGGTAACGCCCATCTGAAACACAAGCTTGTGTACACACAGAGAAAGAGAGCGAGCAAGACACACCCACACACAAGGGCAATTGATACAAACACACAAAATATCTCAGGATCCTAACAAGAGCAAGGCGAACATTTGTGCTTATAAAACTTAAACTTTTTTATTTATTTTTTAAATGACCGATCGTTTCGCTAGATAAGACCATTATTCATCGCCTGGTCTCGTTTAAAGCCCTTTGAAGCTGCACTGAAACCGTCATTTGGACCTTGAACCGTTTGGGTCCCATTTGAATCCATAATATGGGGAAAAATCCTGGAATGTTTTCATCAAAAACCTTAATTTCTTTTCGACTGAAGAAAGAAAGACATGGACATCTTGGATGACATGGGGGTGAGTAAATTATCAGCAAAAGTTTTTTTAAAAGTGAACTTCTCCTTTAAATATCAGGAAAAAATAGTCGATACCTTTAATATGAATTATGAGCGTCAGCTGTGCTCCCATTAAAAAAAAAAAAAAAAAAAACTCATGTGCGGTCGTCATGAAAGCGCTTGACCAAACAACGTCTCTCAGGGCTTTTAGCTCAAAAATGTGCAGATTTTGATAGATTGATCAATTTCATAGGTTTACGTTAGCTTTCTATAGAGAGGAATAATATTTATTTAAATTATTATAACCAAAATGGGCCGATGTAATCATTATGAGCGTTGGATCTCTGAAGTACTGTGTTTTCAGTCCATACTGGCAGCCAGAGGGCGCCCTATGCACATATTAGACCATATATGGAACACATGAAGAAGAGCCATTCCAGGAATAGTAGTGGGAAGTTCGGATCATTTTACTGACTCGGATCTTTGAGTCTCGTTCAGCAAAATGAACGAATCATTTTTCGAGTTATTTCGTTCATTTCAGCATAATATAAATAAAATGGCATGTTAAATATCCCAACACATCTAGTACTTACGAAAATGTTGATTACATTTGTAAAAAGAATAAAATAAACTATAGGGTAATGCAGCCAAAGCCAAATTATAAGAAACCGAAATGTTTTATTAATTGATTAGTTGTTGGGTCTTAAATTCAGGCTATTGCAGTCTGACTCTGTTAGTTCACCTCACCTCCTGATCCGAGACGTTCTTTCCTTTGCAACTTCATATTTATCACGTTTGTTCTTCTCCTCTCGTGTCTCGAGACGTTTGTCGACTCTGTCTGCTGGGCCGTGCCGTGTGTGATACAGCAGGGCCGGAAACAGAAACGATTAGTTCATCTTTCGAGTCTCGAGTTCGGGTTCGAGTCTTTCGTTCTTCCTGTCAGTCCCATAGAAGCTATGCTGTCAGTACCGGAAAGAGAAAAGATTAGTTCATCTCTCGAGTCTTCGGGTTCGAGTCGTTCGTTCTTCAAGCCACAAACCCATAGCACTATGCAGAAACAGAAAAGATTAGTTCATCTCTCGAGTCTTCGGGTTTGAGTCCTTCGTTCTTTTGTCTCGTGACCGCTGGTATCTCGCATCAAATACAACATTAGATTCGTATTATTGACTGCGTCTGAAAGTATATATATTTTTTATAATTAAATTACAAAATATGTGCAATAAAAATTATATGAAAAATAAAAGTTCCATCTTATTGCCCCTGTCTATCTCTTTTCTAAATGTTTCTTGTGCATCTGTGGTGTGTTTTATTATTATTATTGTTGTTGTTGTTGTTATTATAATATATTATAATAATAACACACATTGTTATATATATACATTAATATATATAGGCTATAGGCCTAAGCTATGTTACAAAGGTGTAGGTTTCAGAAATAGGTTTCAAAGTAGGTTTCAAAAATCCAAAATACATAACACTTCATTTCAATTTTTTAAACAGATTTTTATTCATTAATAACACAATGACAAAAAAAATATCATATAACAACTCAATATAGAAAAATAAATTACAGTTGATTCAAAATTAGTAATAGTCTAATTAACTTGAATTTGTGAAGTTAGACTTGAATAGTCAAAATATTTCCCATATTTGTATATGTCTATGATATTAACTGAAAATTATAATCCACTGTAAACAAGTCTCATCAAAGTGGTTTCCCCAATCATACGGATAAAGCTTTGCATTAACCAACTCTTAAATATTCAATGTTACAGAAAATAATCTTCATGACAGAAATTCACAAATATATACATTTGAGAACAGAAACGCATCACGTAACTGTAAAAGTAAAAATAAAATAAAAAAAATAACTACGCGCTTGTTTGTAAAAAGGTTGTGAATAAGTATTTAATACGGTGACAAACCACTTTAAATAAGAACGAAGGACTCGAACCCGAAGACTCGAGAGATGAACTAATCTTTTCTCTTTCCGTTACTGACAGCATAGCCCTCTATGGCAGCGGTTTTCAATAGGTGAGGTGCGCCTCCCCTGGGGGGCGCGACACGCAAAGAAAAAAATAACTATGCAGCTCTATTGATATATCGATAATTGTGTGTGCGAGTATTAGCTTTAAAATGCGTCGTTCTCTTGTCCGAAGTCAACAGAAGTCAGCATTAAGGGAGGATACGGAGCCCGGGAAGTCACCTGTGTGAGTAAAAAAAAATAATCCGTGGCGACGGTTTTGCAATCCGTCCACTCAGTTTATAAACAGTACTCACAAATTCTCAAACTGTTCCCTCGGTTTAACAAACCGTACCCACGAGTTTCTAATCCGCGCTCTCAGACTTGTAAACCGTGCCTTCAGTTTTTGCAATCTGTACCCACAAATTCATAAACCGTGCCCACGCTTTGGCAATCCGTTCCCACGGGTTTGTAAACTGTAACGTTACTCACGGATTTGTGGCTCGCCAGGAGGTAGCCTACGTTGTTAACAAATCTTATTGTATATTTTTTTATTGTGTATTAAGTGGAATACATCAAATTGTCTTAACAGTGTCTGCATGTTTAAAGTGATTCTCAATTGTAGCGGGTATGGGGTGGAATATATACGATTTAATATGATAAAAATTTTGAATAATAAATATAGGCTAATTGCGTGACGAGTTCATAATGCGGTGAATTCCCGCTCCCATTTACTTCACAATCTCATTATATAGAGACGCGCGTCACGATCTGTGCTCTGCCGCGTCTCGCGCTCGCCATGCCGCCAGATTCAGTATGCAGTGCACCTTATGAACCATGGCGTTAACTTGAACTGCATTTCTGTGCATTCAGTGTGTGACTACAGCTCGTTAATAAACAACGTTTTTTTTTTATTGATCCATTTCATACAATCCGTCTTCATTTGGCAAGTGCACATTTTTCATGTTCAACTTTTGTTTTTTTGTGTGTGGATGCTGCTGATAAAACTACAAAGAGACATGCATTTGTGTGTGTGTGTGTGTGTGTGTGTGTGTGTGTGTGTGTGTGTGTGTTTCTTTTGTAAAAGTTTCCCAGATATAACATCCCTATTTAATGCACAATTTTCCTTACAAATTATATTATCAGCATTACAATGTGAGTAAATGTAGCCGTGTAAAATGTAAGGGATGATGCCACCCTTATAGAACAATGTGCATTTACGTTTAAATTGTAACATATTTAATGGCATGGAATTACAGTGTAATTAGTTTTAGCTCACTATCGTAGCCTTTTTCAGTGCATTAGGTGAGGTAATCTGATAATATTAGTGATTCTCATTTATCAAAACACTAAAATTGGTACCGTTTTGGAGAGAAATTGGGTATTTTTTAATCTCTCCATTTAACCCATCTCATGGTGTGTGTGATGCTGAACTATCATATGAGTTTCTAAAGGTTTTTGAATTCTTTGCACAGTTAGAAATATTGATATTTTTTGTGCAACAATAGCATGCTCAGGCTCAGTGGCCTTACACCTAATTTTAAATGCTTTTTTTATTTTCAAATAATTTGATTTAAATGGTGATGAGTGTACTGATTTGATGCATTCTAAAAAGATGAATGATATTCTTCAATCTATCTGACAAAGAACAAAATATAATGTGAATTACAGTATGTGCAATTTTTTTTAAAATGTATTAATTGTAGTGCACAGTGCCATATCACCCTGTAGCCCAAGACTGGTTGCCCACTGAAGCTAAGCAGGGCTGACCCTGGTTAGTACCTGGATGGGAGACCTCCTGAGAAAACCAGGTTGCTGCTGGAAGAGGTGTTAGTGAGGCCAGCAGGGGGCGCTCACCCTGTGGTCTGTGTGGGTCCTAATGCCCCAGTATAGTGACAGGGACACTATACTGCCAAAAGAGCACCGTCCTTCGGATGAGACGTTAAACCGAGGTCCTGACTCTCTGTGGTCATTAAAAATCCCAGGATGTCCTTCGAAAAAGAGTAGGGGTGTAACCCCGGTCTCCTGGCCAAATTTGCCCCTTGGCCTCTGTCCATCATGGCCTCCTAATCATCCCCATATACTGATTGGCTTCATCACTGTCTCCTCTCCACCAGTAAGCTGGTGTGTGGTGGGCGTTCTGGCGCAATATGGCTGCCGTCGCATCATCCAAGTGGATGCTGCACATTGGTGGTGGTTGAGGAGATTCCCCCCTTCTATGTAAAGCGCTTTGAGGTCTCAGAAAAAGCGCTATATAAATGTAACGAATTATAATCGTTTCTGTTTCCGGCCCAGCAGACAGATCAGAGTCAACACAGACGAGTCACTGAAGAGTCACCGACCCATATGTTGCGCAATGCGCATGCGCGGTCAACACAAAATGAACGAATCACTTTCTGAGACAACTCGGTAGTCCCGAGTCATATTAAAGATTCGTTCAAAATGAACGAATCATTCATGAACGACACATCAAAGCTTCCAGAGATCGCTGTTACATGCTGATAAATACCCAATAAGCTGTAGAGAAAAAAGGCACAAGCAGGGAAGAGAAGAGAGGGATGCTTTAAAGGGGGAAGGGACATATTTGATCTGTTTTTGTTTACAAAGAGTTAAGCTCAGTGTGTTAAGGTGTTCTTGAACATCCCTGTCCTTGTACTGCTGCTTCAGCCAAATTAATTGTGAGTGTCCTAAACATTTTAAATAATATAAACAATATGATGTTCAAACTTTTGACTGTTTTCTTTAATAACTTCATAACACAATACTTGTACTTTTACTTTCAGTACTTGAGTAGTACATTTTAAAATAAACTACTTGCAATACTTAAGTACAAAAAATGTTGAATACTTTAGGCTAGTACTTCTACTTAAGTGTTGTGCTTAAAGAACACTTCAACTTCTACTCAAGTCACTTTTTTGATAGAGCACTTGTACTTTTACTCAAGTCTGGGTCTCTAGTACTTTATACATCTCTGGAAATGTGTAAACATGGATTTAATTGTCCCATCTCATGATTTTCCTTTTACGTGATGTAGCTTTTGTATTCTTGTAAACTCAGATTTTGCACACTATGGTCAACTAAAATCATCTGTGTGTCATGTTTGGTTTCTGTAAAGTCCAATCTTCATTCCCCATTTGTGAATATACATCACATTTTGGTAACTTTATGACGAAGTTATGTTATTTGGCTTGTTAGTTGAACTTTTAAGCTTATTTTACAGAATAAGAATGTATCTCTATGTGTACCTTCGAGACATATCAAATTTGGTGTAACGTTAATAGAGTGATTCTGACAGGTCAATTTAGCTCAAAGGAATTATTAATTCATTAATTAATTATACTCGTTCAGGGTTCATTTGAACCGGCCGTAACTATCAGCTCTGCAACGGATATAAATATCCAAACTATAGTGAAACACTATAGTTAGCAAGGTAACTTAGATCAGCAGTTTAAGACATTAAATTCGTAAGCACATAACACAAGTAACACTTTTCTTTAAAATACAAACAAGACTTTATTGATTATTCTAACACATAAACTAATATCTAACACGAACACACGCACACACACATTCATACGAAGAAAGAAAGAGAGTGAGGAAAGAATGAGTTTCAAGAGATGATGAAATCCCAAGTTTCTATGCACTTATAAGACATAACCTGAATGAACCATCAATCATTAGTTTAACACTTTTATCGTTTCTTAGGTTATTAAATCTGTATCAAATACACCAGTTCAGCTTAAGAGTCTGGAGGCAGTACTTGCATATATTTGCTTTTGGGGTTCCCTTTGTAGGTGTAAAAGGGGTTTCCCCGGTTCGTTGGCTGGCGTCTCCTCCTGCCTGGGGCGGCCAATCATGTGGGGTGCTGGCGGATGGATGGAAAGTCTTTGTTTGAAGCTGGCTTTGCAGTCGAATCATGGACCGAAACTTTGTCGCAAAAAACTTAACTTAAAACCGAGACTCACAACAGAAAAGAAAGGAAAACTCAGAAAAGAAAGAAAATTGAGACGAGAGTAATTAGATGGCTTGAATGAAGCTGTTGAACCCTTTCTTCTGATCTTGATTTGGGTTCTTTCGCCTTTGCGCGTCTACATAGTTGCTAGTCTGTCTGGTCTCTGGTCTAAGATTTTAAACTCAAATGTTTGTCTAACCTCCTAGGAGAGATCTGACCAATTAGACACTGGCTTTATTTAGGAGGTGGCGTTCTATTCACTTCTTATCGTAAATCATGCTTATCTGTGATCCCCTTATTCTCCAGCACAGCACTAGAGAGGAAAGAGGCCACAGTTTAGACATTATTACTATTATAAGAATACAAAATATTTTACACAGATTTCAATCAATATTTATCAATAGTTATAACAATTACATGAATTATATGGCATCTAAGCATATTAGACACACAAATAAGTTGCAGACACAATATAAAATTATGTAGTTGCATGATGTTTGATTATAAGTCCATCGAGAATTGTTCTGGGATGATTTTATGTATTGTTATAGGTAAAATCTCAGTTCTCTGGCTGGAAGAGATTTTAACTCTGGGTCATTCAGAGTTCCTTAAGAAGAAGATGGTCTGTTTTGTGTATCTGTCGTGGAAACCAGCAACTTCTGCTGTTATCTTGATCGAGAACCAAGCTGTGCCATCTCTGAACCAATCAGTCTTTTCAAAACTATCAAACATTGACAACGTTCTTCCTTTAGTTGGGCTCATCTCTTTGAAGCTTGCAATGCATGGCCATAGAGTTCTTAGCTGGGGGTTTTCGTTGGTTAGGGTAGACTGGCTGGACCCTGATTTTATGGCTCTGGATTGGTGATTTGGGGTCTGGAATGTTGAGTTCTGTGTGGAATTATGTTTGAACAAATCACCTGGGGCCTGTTTCAGAAAGGATGTTCAACCAACTCTGAGTTAAAACTTGAACTCTGAGTTGACTTACCCTGAGATGGGAAACTCTGAGTTTTCGGTTACAGAACAGCTGAAATGAGTTAGTTCAATCAACTCTAAGTTGACCTACTCTGAGTTAAGCGCGTGCACCACAACTATAAAAAGCCATTATCAATGGAGCACAGATATTATGAGTCACCATGGCAACAGCGCCAGACAAAAAGAGGTCTTCATATTTCTCACCAGTACGAACATTATTACTGTAATTTTACAGTATTAGAACATTAATACTGTAATTTAATTAAAGGGATTACTCTTAATTCTTCTGTAATTTAAAGTAAAATCTGATGTAATTGCATTAGACTATAGAACAATTCTGTATATTTAACATACATTTTTAACCCCCTGAGGTCGGCGGTATCGCAGGCGATACCAGCTCGCTTTTTTTTTTTATCAGTGTAAAAGAAACTCATAAATACTCTGTTGACTTTGATTTTCCATAGGAGTTTCATACATCAATCGATTCTGTTAAATGTGTATTATTTTTGTGTATACTCACAATAAAAACAAAGTGTTGTGTTTGTCACCGGTGCAGGCCGGGGCGGACTCGGATGACCAGCCGCCCCTGACTCCAGACACCACCGTGAGGAGCCGACACCACAGGCATGCGACAGACGGACAAAAGAGGAGGCAACTAATTTAGTTCACAAGTAACAATCTTTATTGAATAATAATCAACTTGAGGAAAGAATGAGCAACTCTTGTCTTCTAAGGCTATTCGGCCGGAGTAGCCGCTGGATCGATTATTCACTGTCTTCGAGACCCAATGGTGTAATAGTGGCTGGGAAGGCTTACTCCACAGCGTTGCTGCACATCTGCAGGATTCAGACGGTAAGTAACAGGCAATGTTTCTTCGCTCAGCAGCAGATTCTCTTATCAGGACATGCAAGGGAAATCGTAACTTTAAAACTCACTTCACAGCGTTGCTGTACATCTGCAGGTCTCAGACGGTAGGTAACAGGTAAGGTTTCTTCTCTTAACAGCAGCTCCTCTTATCAGGACGTGAGAGGGAAATTGTGACTTTAAAACTCACTTCACAGCGTTGCTGCACATCTGCAGGACTCAGACGGTAGGTAACAGGTAAGGTTTCTTCTCTTAACAGCAGCTCCTCTTATCAGGACGTGAGAGGGAAATTGTGACTTTAAAACTCACTTCACAGCGTTGCTGCACATCTGCAGGACTCAGACGGTAGGTAACAGGTAAGGTTTCTTCTCTTAACAGCAGCTCCTCTTATCAGGACGTGAGAGGGAAATTGTGACTTTAAAACTCACTTCACAGCGTTGCTGCACATCTGCAGGACTCAGACGGTAGGTAACAGGTAAGGTTTCTTCTCTTAACAGCAGCTTCTCTTATCAGGACGTGAGAGGGAAATTGTGACTTTTCCACAGCCATACGATTCTTCATGAGACTTGTACTTTCAGAGAGAGGGAGAGGATTAACAGGAGCCTTCAATGAGGAATTACTTCACGACAATATTCAGTGGAAGAGAGGACAATACAAAGCATTACTTCACCAGTTCAGTTGTATCGTTCTGGGATTTAGATGGAGACCAGTAGATCATCTCACAAGAATGAAAGCAGGCGTTGGAAGACTCTTCTCAGCATAGCACACAGCACTCGTGTTCACTACAATTCCACAGCATTAATTCGACGTGCATCAGGTAAGGCAAACAACTGCAAATCACTCACACAGTAGGGCTGATCAGAAGCCTCACTTCATCCATGCATTTCAACGGAAATATTCAACTCTCAATTCCTCTCCAATGTATCTGAAACAGATGTCCTCCTCAACAGTAAATTTCACATTCACAGTCTTTTCTTCAAGCTTTACATTTGATTCAATGATGAAATTAATTCACTTATCTTTCTCTCTTCCAGCGCAGATCCAAGCAGCAGTTCAATCCAGTAATATTCCACAAGCAGTTCTAAACGACAGACTCCAATGGCAGTTCTTCACTTACACGAATTTCCAGGATTACAGCGTCCAATATAAGTACTCAAACAGGAGATCTTCTACCCCAAGACACAACGACAGAGACCCAGCCAAAAAAACTGATCAACTGAACACCGATTGACTTTTACCAGTTCCAACCTCAACTTCAACTCGACTTCGAATGGCTCTTTTATCCTCCTCCTGTGAAGCGGAAAGCCTGTGCAAACACCGCTCCTCTCTCCCTCACACCTGTCGTGCATCAGCGGTAATTAGTTTGGACAATATCTCCGCTACACCCGTGCTGCGTTCCAGTCCACTTTTAGACACGCACTTGCGAACTTCCCTAAGCACTTCCCCTTGGGGGAATCCCTGCCGCCATTTTGAAGTGCGTTCCACTTCGTGAAGTGGACGAGGGAAGTTTCTATGGACAGACCCTCGTTCCCTCGATTTTGACCGAGGGAGCGAGTCTGCTTCAAATGTACACTTCAGGCACCTATATGTCCCACAATGCAGTACGATTGTGACGTCACCACATATCTCATCTAATCACCACCACAACAGACAACTCTATGATATATTAATTATATATATTTTTTGTTTAAAACAACCCAAACACACATAAACATTTGGATGCTGCATTAAACAAATTCTTAAAGGAAAAAAAAATGTAAATAATAAATCAACTCCACAGCTGATTCCAAGTGATCAAGGGCTTAGGACGTTCCAGTTCAGCCCATTGCAGTTTCCGCCAGTAGTGGGCACTCGCAATGACGTACATCCGAGTGAACGAGACGGAGGGAAGTTTGCGAGTGAAGGGCATGACAGTTTTGGACTGGAACGCAGCACCGGAACCGGAGTAAGGCGTTACACCAAAATAATTCCCCTCGGGGAACATGGAAAGAAAACAAAGGTTCCGCTTTTCCCAGCATTTTGTCACCCGTGACATGTTTTTTGCCAAATAAAGAAAAATAAACACGAAGCGAGTTCTGCCTTCTCTCTGTCAGTGAAGTCAATTCTGAAACGCGTCCGAAAATGAACAATAACTCAGCGAATACGAAGTCAAACAGACATACAGACACACAGGCATGAAGCTTGAATTCTCTTCTTTTAAATGAAGTAATTTATATAAAAAACAAATATTCTCATCTTGTGAAATCTGTATTAAAAGAGAGTGATTCCAGTCGAGCTCATTACAGCTAATTCAAATGTAATGTGACACGCCCACGGAGAGCGCGCGCTATTCAAACGCAAATGACTGAGGCAATCCACGCAAACCTGTGAACGCCCCCATATCAGCTCGAGAAAACACAAGTTTATTCAGATCATTACTTGTTTACACTGTCTCGCAGCGCTGTGAGGAATAATAATAATGGAGTACCTCAGAAGTGCGGGTATTTCGAGGAGCAAGGATCCGACTGAGCTGAGGAATACTGTAGTAAGTTTTTTTCCTTCTCACGTGAATCGGGTTTCTGTTTATGAATGAATGAACGGCAGAGATGCGTGCTGTTTAATTTGACTAGCAGTAGCTGTATCAGACATTTCAATCAATATAGCCTGTTCTATCAATTTTGTTTTAATTGTTTCTCTAATTGTACTCTCTTTTAATCTCTTATCTTCAAGTTCGATTTCATAATGATCCGCAACCTTAAATAACTGATCTTTTGTAAACAACTCAAGTAATGGTTCAGAGGGAGAACTAATAAAATCTTCTACGAGATTAGACATACTTCCTCTAAAAAAGTACGTTACAATTAATATAGTGTGATTCACAAACCTCACGTGGTAGGAATAAAAGTCCCCTTTCCCTATCTATAGAAAAAAAAAAAAAAAAAAAACTAACTAACTCACCCCTAATCTTCGTGTGGTTACTGGCGAGGGGTATTTAAGCACCAACTCCCGCTGGTACAAGAAAAGCAACCAGCACGCTGGCGACTGTCTCATACCACGGCCATGCTCCCGAGACAACTGCTCTACTCACGGTCGCCACACAAAAATAACAAAAATTACATTACCTACTTGTTCCAAAAGGGACCAAGCAGCTACACCTAACAAGGGAACATCAACAATATTCTCACCACGATATGATTTGCATAAAGATCCAAGATGGCGGCGCGAGTACATCGCGAGGCTCGCGGTCTCTCCAGATTCTGTAATTTAGGAGTATTTTTCTTGCTCATTTCGGGTCTGTTCGTCCAGAACAGTTGTGCCTTAACATCGTACACCCAAGGTGAGCTTTTGGATATTGGTTTGCGAATTTCCGACAGTTTTATGGACAACCTTCGACTCCTTCCTGAGATCGCCAGATCACCCGAGGCTATGCACTCTGCCCGGCCGGGCGGAAGTGCTCGCAGGCGCCGGCGAGATCGTAAACAAAGGCGGGGGAAGCGCGGAGGACTAAGAGCTAAGCTAAAGCTAACACCACACCGGCTCTCTTTACCCAGCATTTTCCTTGCCAATGTACGGTCGCTGTTGAACAAAATGGAGGAGATTCGACTCAACATCACATACAGCAAGAGACTTTTGAACTGTAATGTTCTAATTTTCACGGAAACATGGTTAAACAGCGGAATACCGGACAACGCTATTGAGCTAGCGGGACGCCATACATTCCGGGCGGATAGAACATTAGATGGCTCCGGTAAGACCAGAGGTGGTGGATTGTGCATTTACATTAACAAAGCTTGGTGCACAAACTCTGCTATTGTTGGGAGACATTGTTCAGCTAACCTTGAGTTTCTCATGGTTAAATGTAGACCGTTTTATCTACCGCGGGAGTTCACTTCCACTATTATAACTGCAGCCTATATTCCCCCGGATGCTGATGCCAAGTTTGCTATGAAAGAACTTCACGCAGCCATCAGTAAACAACAGACCGTTCACCCGGAAGCTGCGTTTATTGTTGCGGGTGATTTTAATCATTCAAACTTAAAGTCAGTGCTACCGAAATTTCACCAGCATGTTTCCTGTCACACCAGAGGAAACAAAACCTTAGACCATGTTTACACTAACATGGCTGAAGCTTACGTCGCGACACCCCTCCCCCACTTGGGACAGTCAGATCACCTTTCTTTGTTCCTCACCCCCAAATATGCACCTCTGATCAATCGCGTGAAGCCATCAGTGAAGACCATCAAGGTGTGGCCTGCGGGGGCAGATTTCTCACTCCAGGAAAGGTTTCTACACACAGACTGGAGTATGTTTGCTTCTCAAGCCACCAGTGGCTCTCACACGGACATTGACTGCTACACCTCCTCTGTACTGGATTATATTAATACCACCATTGACAGTGTTACAACCCAGAAGCAGATCACCACATACCCAAATCAGAAGCCATGGATGAACAGGGAAGTGCGTCTCCTATTGAAGACACGCAATACTGCCTTCAGATCAGGAGATGCACAAGCCTATAGCACATCCAGAGCAAATCTGAAAAGGGGCATCAAAGAGGCCAAGCACTGCTACAAGCTTAAGATAGAGGGACACTTTTCCAACGCTGACCCTCGGCGCATGTGGCAGGGCATTCAGGCCATCAGTGACTACAAACCCTCTCACTCCACCCCCGCAGCCACTGATGTCAACTTCCTGAACGAGCTAAATGACTTTTATGCTCGCTTTGAAAGAGACAACAGAGAAACTGCCACCAAGCTCAAATCCTCAGCTGACCACCCACCGATCACACTCTCCTCCACAGATGTCTGCAATGCACTGAGCAGGATCAGCGCGCACAAGGCTGCTGGACCAGACAACATCCCTGGACGCGTACTCAGGGCATGTGCGGAGCAGCTCGCTGGGGTTTTTACAGACATTTTCAACCTGTCTCTTGCCCAAGCAGCTGTACCAACATGCTTTAAATGCACTTCCATTGTGCCAGTGCCAAAACACTCCAGCCCGAAGTGCCTTAATGACTACCGCCCTGTAGCACTCACACCCATCGTAATGAAGTGCTTTGAGCGGCTGGTCCTGGCACACCTAAAAGACTCTCTACCATCCACATTGGACTCACACCAGTTTGCCTACCGTAGCAATAGGAGCACAGAGGATGCAGTCTCCATGGCACTGCACTCTGTGCTCACACATCTGGACAATAAGAACACTTATGCACGCATGCTGTTTGTTGACTTCAGCTCAGCATTCAACACTGTCATCCCAACTAAGTTAATAGCCAAACTTGGAGACCTGGGCTTCAACACCTCCATGTGCAACTGGATTTTGGACTTCTTGACCAACAGACCCCAGAATGTTCGATCAGGCTCCAACTGCTCCACATCCATCACACTCAACACTGGTGTACCACAGGGCTGTGTGCTAAGCCCGTTCCTCTACTCCCTCTTCACCTCCGACTGCAAGCCTGTGTACGGATCTAATTCCATCGTCAAGTTTGCGGACGACACTACGGTGATTGGTCTCATCAGCAACAACGATGAGACTGCCTATAGGGAGGAGATCAAGCACCTGGCCACATGGTGCACCGAAAATAACCAGCTCCTCAACACCACCAAAACGAAGGAGCTCATCGTGGACTTCAGGAAAGTGTCAAGAGGCACACACGACACCATCCACATCAATGGAATGGCTGTTGAGCGTGTCTCCAGTTTCAAGTTCCTGGGGATCCACATCTCGGCGGACATGACCTGGACAACCAACACCTCCAGCCTGGTCAAGAAGGCTCACCAGCGCCTTTTCTTCCTGAGGACACTGAGGAAGAATCAGCTTTCCTCCACTATCCTGGTGAACTTCTATCGCTGTGCAATAGAAAGCATCCTGACCAACTGTGCTACAGTGTGGTATGGGAGCTGTTCTGTTGCAGAGCGCAAGGCACTGCAGCGGGTGGTGAAAACCGCCCAGCGCATCACTGGGACTCCACTACCTGCCATCGAGCACATCCAGAGGAAACGCTGTCTGCATCGAGCTCGCAGCATCCTTAAGGACTCCTCTCACCCAGCCCACAGACTGTTTTCTCTCCTGCCCTCCGGCAGGCGTTTCAGGTGCCTCCGGACCAGGACCAGCAGACTAAAGAACAGTTTTTTCCCCAGAGCTGTCTCTTTATTAAACTCTAACCCTCATTGATCCCACTCCCCTCATATACTGATTGACTCTCCTCTCCCTCCTCACACCTGCCTCCATTTTGTTATTTGCAATACTATAATGTTCATTTGCACTGCTGACTGTTATTACAGTAACAACTGTTTACATATGCATCTTGCACTACTACCTTGACTGGAATATGCTCAATTTGCACTGCCGACTGTTTATTTACAGTATCGACTGTTTATATATACATTGCAATATCGTACCTTAACTGTAATATGCAATTACTTTCCACTGCACTTTCACTCGGATAGCTTCTGTCCAAACTTTATTTGCACTACTTTAAATCCATTGTTATACTGCTCATTAGCCTAACTTATACATATATCTATTTGTTAAATTCTGTTTATAGTAATAGCCATCTGTATATTATGCTCACATTCTGTTTATAGTAACAGCCATCTGTATATATATTCATAGTACATATCTATCTGTAAAATTCTGTTTATAGTAACAGCCGTCTGTATATTATATTCAGTACATATCTATCTGTAAACATTCTGTTTATAGTAATAGCCATCTGTATATTATTATATTCAGTACATATCTAGCTGTAAACTCTGTTCACAGTAATAGTTATCTGTATATTATATTCATAGGACAATCTATCTGTAAATTTTTGTTTATAATAGTATTCAACTCTATATTTATTCAGTACATATCCATGTTCTGCACTTATGGAACCACTGTATATCCTGCACTTGCTGCTATTGCACTTCTGGTTAGACCTAAACTGCATTTCGTTGCCTTGTACCTGTACTTGTGTAATGACAATAAAGTTGAATCTAATCTAATCTAATCTAATCTAATTTGCAAAATCACTTACCTCTTAGAAACAGCATAGAACAGCCAACTGATGATACAGCAACATCTGTCCTCAAAACAAATAAATTCAACGCGCATTTCCTTCCAAACGACGAATAATCTCTCAAACAATAGCGTTT
Source organism: Rutilus rutilus (assembly GCF_951802725.1). Classification (NCBI taxonomy): domain Eukaryota; kingdom Metazoa; phylum Chordata; class Actinopteri; order Cypriniformes; family Leuciscidae; genus Rutilus; species Rutilus rutilus. The sequence goes on from NC_140212.1 coordinate 35,673,499, forward strand.
ACCCCAAACAACATTCTTCCGATTTTACGTTCAGTTAATGGACGTGCCAAGTTCATTACAAAATAACCGAACGCAAAAAAAAACGCTTCCAAAACATGTCGACAGGAATTTTCAAAAGTTAGCAAACAGGCGGACAAGCCCCCATTTGTCACGGCCGGCTCGCAAGCCGCGACAAGGAAGGAGATGACACGTTACAATAATGTGCAAAAAGGAATAACATTTATTAAAGTAAAAGTAATAAAGTAATAGAATAAACCAAAACGAGAACAAAACAACAACTGAGACGATAACAAAATGGCACGAGGGGAGAGCGCCGTCACGACTGAAGGGAGCTTCCTTTATTTGCCGGCATCAGGTGTGAACCATCAGTCATCATGATGTCACTCACTCCAACCTACAAAACAAATAACAAAGGACAAACAAATCCACACAATATGACCCACACTGAGGTCGTAACAATAGTATGTTTTGTCAAAAATAATCAAATATGTTATTAGTGTTTTTTCCAATGTAGCCTAGGCTATATTCAAGTAGCCTAATGAATCCTTAACTTTGAAATATGTATGATAAAATGTATACTTTAGTTTTTACAAAGAAAGATTACACTTGAATTGTTGTTGTAATTGTAATCTTTTTAATAAAATATATATTTACAAGGTAGATGTAAACAAACTATTAAAATGTAAATATAAGCCTTTTCTTTAAATAATTTTTATTGTGTTTTATTAGTGACAAATTTGGGGAGAGGATAAATATTCCAAAACTGAAAATACAGTATGAGAATTAACTGCACAAGTGTGCTGAAGAGGAACTGAGGATTGAATATCCCCCACGAGAGTGTAACGAATGGATTGAGGCCTCTGATCAGCCCTATCGTGTGAGTGAATTGCAGTGCTTTTGCCTTATTGATACACATTGATTCATTGCTGTGGATTTGAAGTGAACACGAGTGTGGTGCGCTTTTGCTGGGAAGTGGCCCCAACCCCTGCTTACACGTTTGTGAAAAGTTATTATATCTGCTCTCCATTAGAATCTCAGAGTGATACAGCTGAGTTGGTGAAGTATCTTCTTGCGTTATCGTCTCTCGGGCCGTCTGAGCTTTGAGTACTATAATGCCTCGCTGAAACCTCCTCTTACTCCACTCTCTCTGTTTGTGAGCTCTAGGAAGGAACATATTGCTGTGGAAAAATCCTTACCTTCGTACTTACCGTCTGAGCTCCGAAGATATACAGCATTGCTGGCGAAGTCGCCCATTAACTTACTCTCTCACTAATGTGCCCCGACGAAAGTGTCCATTACTAAGAAGAACCCTTACTTGTTTACTCACCGTCTGAGTCTGGAAGTATGCAGCATCGCTGGTGAAGTAAGCTTTTAAACCACTGTCTCACTACTGTGCACCGACGAAAGTATCCTGTACTGAGAAGAACCCTTACCTGTCTACTCACCGTCTGAGTCCTGGAAGTATGCAGCATCGCTGGTGAAGTTACGCCCGTTTCACACATACTCCGTGTGCAGTGCATATGCGGTGCGTGTTGCAGTGCGTATGCAGTGCAGGAGCAGCACGTGCAATAATGCTTTCACATATGCTGCGTTTGCAGTGCGTAACTGATCCGCTGCTGTAGGCTATACCACAAATACATACTCACTATTTGTATTTCAAATCCAGAGGTTATCAGCAACTTTTATTTAAAAAAAGTTTGTCAGCATTGCGATTCTCTTTGTACACACTGTTTAATAGACGTATTCACGTTTAAACACAATTTAAACAACATATTAAATGTATTACTTCTATATAATTATATATTAAGTTGCTCAAGTGGTAAAAATATTTTACCATGTAGCTACTTCGCATAGCCTACATTTTAAATTAAAACTTAAAATTGACAAAAACAGCAGACTCATACCCTAGCCTTTCTTTTGCATAATTTAAATCTTTATACAATAAATCTTGCATGTCACAAAGAACTTGTTTTTCCACCTCCACGAATGAGACGAGTGTTGTTCATTATGTTGTCTTGTTGAAGTAAATGGTATTTTCCCTTGATTTACCCCGGTCTTAACGTCTCAGCATTGCGATTCTCTTTGTACGCATACACTCTTTAACAGACGTATGCACGTTTAAACACAATTTAAACAACGTACGTCAGCCTATTATTCAATGCATTACTTCTACTTATATTAAGTTGCTCAAGCAAGTGGGCAAATATTTAACCATGTATTAAATCGCAAACATTTTAAATTAAAACTTAAAATTGACAAAAACAGCCGACTCTCGTGCCTTTTCTTTTTCATTTAAATTTTAATAAAATAAATCTTGCATATCACAAAGAACTTATTTTTCCACCTCCACGAATGAGACAAGTGTTGTTCATTATGTCGCCTTGTTGAGGTAAATTGTAGCTTTCCTTGCTTTACACCGGTCTTAAAGTGAAGAAAAAAAAGTATTTAAATACATTTATGTTGAGATTACTACATTTTATTTAATTAATCGCATTTATGGTGAAATTGCTACATTTTCAGTTCAATCTGTGTTCATTTTGACCACGAAACATGCGCTGTCACTTTAATTCAGCGCATTCAGCGCATGCAGCACAGCAAAAATAGACTCGGTGCGGAAACGATCTCTGCACTGCTGTATCCGCACCGCAACTGGAACGGATCGACGGACTGCAACCGCGTGCAGTGTGAAAGCTCTAACCTGTTAACATGGGTACGGAAAAAAATACGCACCGCATACGCACTGCAAACGGAGTATGTGTGAAACGGGCGTAAGCTTTTGAATCATTGTCCCACTACTGTGCACTGACGAAAGTATTCTGTACTGAGAAGAATTCTTACCTTCCTACTTACCGTCTGAGTCTGGAAGTATGCAGCATTGCTGGTGAATTAAGCTTTTAACACGGGTAGAAAGTTGTTTGTTTGGATTTGAACCTTTTTTATTTTATTTTATTAACCGTCATTATTGGTGACACCAATGTAGCTAGGTTCCAATGTCCAGATCTCCAAGTGGACACAGCTTTCCAGGCGAAAAAAGGAAAAAACTATTAAGGTCAAACCTGAAAAGATCATTATATCATTTGTTTTGAATAACAGAAAGCAAAGGTACAGAATTACAGCAATTGCGGAACTTCAGAGAGTGTACAGAGATTGCCTGACACGCAGGTATATTTTCCTCTTATTAATTTGGCTAGAACCCTCCCAATGGAGGACTGCTGAAGCACTTGAGTGGACACATAAAAAAAGCATGAATTTTGTTACGTTACTTCCACCCACACACCCAGTTTCAAGTTGACAACGACTGCATTCACTGCAGGTCACTGACCGCCAAGGCCATTTTGGCACATTGGATGACTCATTTAAACTGCCAGACAATGGCAGCCCAATAACAGGCCAACATAAACTTATAGTTAATCTTTCAAAGTCATATGTACAAGGAACAAAATTCTGTTTTAGTAAAATGACCCTTTATTATTAAAGGACTGTTCCTAAGACTCAACAGAAAGAGTTATTGTAATACATGTGGTCCTACCACTGTAGGCTTAAACTAGAAACATTTTTGAAGGAAAGAATCAGAAATGAAAGCTTCACTCATGGCTCTGACTGAACATCTGTCCTCTCCAGTCTCCTCAAACAGATAGTCCAAACTATCAGGGCAGATAATTCTGATTACCGCCACTTAAATTGTGGCCATAAAGTTGTATCTAATTTAACCATGGGTGAAATAAAAGCATTGGTTGAGCTCCAGAAAAATATAAATATTGGCATTAAGCCTGTAGAAAAAGGGAATGCTACAGTTATTTTGGATAGGGACCAATTTGTTTGGGAGGGAGAGAGGCAACTTGCAGTTATTGAACATTATCATTCTTTAGAGGAACCTATTTACCCACAAACCATTAGTTTAGTTAAAGAGATTTTAGAAGAAATGTACTCAAAGAACATCATTAGTGGAGGTCAAAAAGAGAGGGCCCTCTCAGACGACCCAGGAGATTTAATCTACTCCCTAAAATACACAAAGAACCCAAGAACTGGAGTGTTTCAATTAAAATCTATGCCATAAAATAGCGAAAACTATTTTATCGCAGAACAATTTTTCTGTTCAGTTCACCCCACTCATTTTCTATTGAGTTTAGGTCATGGAACTGAGATGGCCATGGCAGAAGCTTCATTTTGTGCTCAGTGACACATTTTTGTGATGATTTTGATGTTTGTCTTGCCCATTATAAGATTTCAAGCAGAGGTGGTCAGGTTTTGATTTTTTATCTGTTGGTATTTGCTAGAATCCATGATGCCATGTATCTGAACAAGAGGTCCAGGACCTCCAGCAAAAAAAATACTCCCACAACATTAAAGATCCAGCAGTGTATTTAACCGTAGGCATGGGGTACTTTTTATCCCTGCTCGCATTAAACCCATCTGGTGGGTTTGCTGGCAAAAAGCCCTTTTTTTGTTTGTTTCATCTGACCATAGAAGCCGGTCCCATTTGAAGTTCCAGTCGTGTCTGACAACTGAATATGCTGGAGTTTATTTTTGAAGGAGCGAGGACATTTTTTCTTGAAACCCTCCCAAACAACATGTGCTGATGTAGGGGTTGTTGATGTAGGCTTTTTGACCCCCAACACTCAAGTAATCTCTGCAATTCTCCATTTGTGACACTTGGAGAGTCTTTGGCCACTCAAACTTTCTTCCTCACTATGCATTAAGACAGTATAGATACACGTCCTCTTCCTGGCAGATTCGTAACATCTTTAGTTGATAATAATTAACTATAATAATTAACTTATTAATTATTGCCCTGATGGTGGAAATGGGGATTTTCAATGCTTTAGCTATTTTCTTACAGCCACTTTCTATTTTGTGATGCTAAACAATCTTTTGCTGCACATCAGAACTATATTCTTTGGTTTTAAAGTGTGATGAATGATTTAGGGAATTTGGCCTTTATGTTTCCTCATATTTATACTCCTGTGGAACAAGAAGTCATGGCTGGACAATTTCATGTTCCTAGTCACCCTGGTGTGTTAAAATTTTTAAATATTAATGGGAATATACTTCAGAGATATTTTACTAGTAATACATTCTTGGGGTGCCAAGAATTATGGCCTATGTGTTTAGGAGAAAAACATTTATTTCATAATATGATATTCATTCCCCCCACTTTCAATTATTTTACTACAACGAAAGGCTAGATTTTTGCAAATTTTTTGAATGAAAAAAGGATAAACAATGCAGATTTATTTTTACAGCCATCTTTCATCATATTTACCAGGGGTGCCAATAATTCTGACCACAACTGTACTCCTCAGAGATATATTTTATGTACTTCTGAGAAATATACTTAAAATTGCATTTAATATACTTGACTTATACTCACAGAAAGGTTTAAGTATATTTGGCCTCTTTTCATCGAGATATACTTAAAAGTATAATTAAGTTTTCTAAGGGTGTTTTCACATCTGTAGATTGCTTGCTTTGTTCCAAAACTGGGGGTTAAATTGCTACAATGTTGTAATTTTATCTTGGTTCGGTTAGCTTTAACAAGGCAATATTTCCAAACGGACCAAACTTTGATAATACAAGTCACGTGCAAGTAAACTTTCCTTTAATTGGTCAGAGTGCATCTGTTTATTTTCCGTGATTCCTCCGTGACACAGCGTGTCGATTATTTAAATGTATTAAGTAAACATAATTTTTAATTCAAGTAAACCATTTTATGGCCATGAAAAATTTTTTTTATCTGTATCATATTTGTGAAAAATTTGAATGGGTCAACCTCATTTGTGCATTCATTTTATACATCTACATTATTAGTTACCTTTTTAGTAGGCTAATTCATTCTGAAATTGTTGAAATACATTTTTACACAATATTTTTTTCTATTCTTTCCTATTTGTAACATCCATTAAATGTAAAAGTAATTTAATCTAAAAAGCTTTACATCTGCTATTCAAATAACATTCACATATATAACTCAAGAGGTCGGGACTGCAATAAACATGATAATGAAGCCACAGTACATCAAGACACCTTCTCTGGCAGAGTTCAGGATGATCGTGCAAGGCTTTAGGCACGAGTATGCCATCTTCACCTGTCTTCCCTGAGTTCCCTCGCGTTTTGTAATAAATCCTTCCCTAAAGGGACAAAATGACCCGAAGCCCTAAAATTATACTTTCTTTTTTGACAGAATAGAAGAATTTCATTTTTCGACTTCTAAATGCAATTTTTTTGTGGAAGTGTTTTGTTATTTTATATTTTATTTACCAAGATAAGCACATTGTACAAATTCTTTCATATAAACACCTAACACAATTGCATTCATAACCTTTTAAACCGTCTCAATAAACCTTACACTTTGATGACCTCTTGTGGGGCAAAAAATTATATGACATTATATTTAATGACTCTTGCCACTAGATGTCCTTAAAGCTGTATATGGAGCAAATGAACTGTTCCCCTGGATTCTAACATCACATTTAGAGTCTGTTTGCTTATTTGTGCATTCAGGTGTATGTTTAGACATTTTGTTGAAGTGACAGATTTATGTAATTCAAGGTAGTGAACATCAATAATGAACAAAAATACCCCAATGAACTATTACTATTTATTTTGAGAACTAATCGAAAATGGTAATAAACTGAAAAAACAGTAATAAACAATAAAACAGCGAAGAATATGAATAAACAGGAAGTAAAGAAAAAAATGACTGAACAATATGAATAAACATTCATAGAAAGATTTGTTCATTCTTGCATGTTTGACAGATAACAGAAATAAAATCAGTAAAAAAGAATATTACTGAACAATATGAATAAACTTTAACAGAAACATTCATTCGTCTTTGCAAATTTGGCAGATAACAGTTATTTTAGCGTGTGATTTGCAAATGTAATGTTTGCATTTTTCACACATCAAGTATTTCTGTCTTTTGGGCCACAGTAGCGGCATCTCTTTCTCTTCAGGGTGGGGGTGCTGCTGGATTCCTTGCTTTCGCTCCGTCACACCACTTTTTGCAGCTTTTCCAGTGTAAACTTGCATCCTCCAAGCATAACTTGAATTTGCATCACATGTTGTCCATATTTTGATTCAGTACTTGCCGGGTTTATTCAGCAAGCACTGCTTAAAGGGGTAGTGACTTCTAAAGGGGACCAGGCGTTCATCCACTGTGACTTCTGGCCCTGGGTTGTAAAGACGATCTATCCACATGACCTAGTCGTCCCTGATTGCTGCCAGTTTGTTCATCTCACGTCTTTCAGCCCTCGTCCTTTTATCATCACAGCGGAATTACCCTTGTCAGTAAATAAAAAAAAATTCAGAGACATTGTGGCTCAAAAAAGGCTGACTTTTATAAAAAAAAAATAAAAAAAAATGCTGTTATGGAGAGCAACACAATACTGAGGAAATTCAGACCCTGGAACTTTTTTTAATTTTTTTAATGTGGATGATAGAGACCAGGCAGATGAGGAGGACTCTGAGACAAAGGACAGTTTAAGATTCAGAGGAAGAGAGCCCATGAAGAAATCACGTTCCAGTTCCAAAAAAATGCTGTAATTATTTTACCATTCATTTTGCCGATCATCTGACATTAAACAACATATTAATCAAACCTGCCTAATGTTACTGAATTATTTACTGTGAAGCTTTTGGGGTGTTGATGGACACGATCTACTGTCTATGTTTTGATCATCATTCTGAATCCCATCTGGACTACATGTCTTTAGCACTATTCGGACGGTAATTGTTTCTCATGTGGACGTCTGTAAAAATAAATTTGCATGGCACCTCAGTGATAAAACTCATGCATTCGGATGATCGATTTATTCACGGTGGAGGAGCGAGTTTTGTGGGAGCGCGCGCTGCTCACGGTAAGTTGCATGATTGTCTGCTGTGAATAATGAGAATAAATTAATATTTAATGTAAATAATAATATTATATTTATTATTTGATTATTTGAATATCCTGTTTAAAAATAGGAAGATAGATACATTATATAGTTGAAATGGTTTTCTGTCTTGCTATTTATCTCAAAATTATGACATTTTAAAATAGGAAATTAGCAGGAAAAGTTAATACAGCTTCTTATTTACAGTACACGAGGTAAGCATGAAGCTGCTTGGTTAATATTTTTTATGTAATTGTATATATAATATGCTACATATTTTAAAATGGTATAGCACACCTGTTGCTATCAGAATGTGTTCAAATTACAACACGAAACTTAACACTTATCATACGGTGCTCCGCGGTGGCCAAAAAGGATTTAAACAGTGAATTTTGAAGTGATCTCTTCTTGTAAACTTAGATATGTGGATTCGGACGGCAATTAAATCACCACACGACCTTGGTGTTTGTCAAAAAACAGTAGATTATTCGGCCAGGTATTTTCACGGGGGTGTTGGGAGAAAAACACAGACATTCTGAATTCGGACGGCAATACACTCTCAGACTAACCCCTGTAAATGGTGAAAATACCTTACGTCCCCCTGAGAAACAATTACCGTCCGAATAGGGCTTCTGACAAAAATGGGATTTATTTCAGCTTTTTGTTTAAAATGTTGCTTTTTTCAATTAAATTACCCACATTCTAGTGTTGATCAAAAAGATGCATGAAGCTAGAATACAATGTTTTTAAAATTAAAGTACAGTTAAAGGTATATTTCAAGTATAAAAAATGTACATTTACATCATAAATGTACATGTAAAAAAACCTAAATAGGAACAAAGTAGTATACTTGTAGTGTACTATTATATATTATTTTTGCACTTTAAGAAAGAAAAAGAGTACAAGATTTTGTTGGGTCATCAAGCAAAATTAAAAAAAGGCAAGGCAACTATGGTGAAAACAAACAGTTATAACTATTTTCTGTAGTCCATTGTTTTGTTTTGTGTTGTTACAGTGCAAGTCAAACTTGTTACCCCCTTGTTTCATGTAGTTACAGAGTAAGTACAACATCTGCGGGCTGTAAATTAAAGTGGCACCTGTTACCCCCTTGTTCTGTGTAGTTATTATTAAAGTACTGGTACAGATAAACCTAACTTCAGCCAAAGTTATCAACAAAGAACTAAACTTTAATTTAACCCAAAACAAGTTTATTTAAAACAAAAATATTTATCCGAACTATAACACATTAAATACTAACATTTTTAAAATAATAACAAGAAACTTTAAAAACCACAAATGACAAATGAACAATTCAACAAAAGAACATCATTTTAAGTATTTGAAAAAAAATGAATGGCTAAATTTGCTGTTGGCAACAGCTTGTTTGCTGCCTTCATTTTTTCAATTTTCAATTTCAGCTGAGGGCGGGATGAAAGAAATTGCAGCAAATCCTTCACATATGACACATATCACATATGAAGGTTGTCCCTGCAGTATTGGGAGGCACTGTTAAGGCTTCTCCCTCTGATGCAATTGCCACCTGTAATCACAAGTAGAGAAATATATATATATTTAGCAGAATGTCAAAAAAAATGTGTTGCACTAGTACAATACAATAATAGGAAATGACTGGGAAATGGGCAAAAAATATGAAAACTGAATATTTTTGTGTGTACAAAGTGCACAGCGATGAACGGGGGAAACTCAAACATCAAGAGTGCAAAACAGACACACACACACACACACACACACACACACACACACACACACACACACACACACACACACACACACACACACACACACACACACACACACACATGCACACGAACTGGTACGGATATTACCATACAGCAAAAATGAGTCAGAAGACTGAAATAAAAGGTTTAATTCAGATGGATTAAGCTGTGATAAAGCATTCCTGTTTTTTTTGTTTTTTTTAAGTTTTTTTTTTTTAAATCAAACTTTAATGTTACATGTTGCAAAATGCTTTCACTCTGTATTCAAGGTTTGATGTGTACACTTCAAATAAATTTTTTTTATAAACCTTGACAAAAAATAGTATTTGAGAATTTAAAAAAAAATTATCTCTATATAGAGAGCTATACAGGCATTTAGTGGTTACACCACAAAATTACAAGTTTTATTTTATTTTCTCTCACCTGTATTGCACTAATCTGCCTTCAAAAAAATTATAAAAAAAAAACCTAGTCTCTATATTAATATGAAATACTGCATTCATTGAAAAATGTATTTAAAAAAATTGATGGAGTTTTATTTTCAGGTGTCCAGTCACTTTTGACCGCGAAGAACACAAGTGTGACTCCCAAATGAGGAACAGGCGAAAATAGAAAATGATCAGCAAAAAATTATTTCATGTAAATTTTTATATCATCTGGACTTAAGTAAAACATATCCAAAGGAATATTTTAAATATTTGATATAGTTTGGATTTTATGAGTTGTATCTCCTAGGATATGTTGCCCTATTAAGGGTACAGTGCTATGCATAAGTTTAGACACCCATGCTAAAGTTGACTAAAAAGAGGAATAAAAAAAATCATCTTTTGGAAATTGAACTTAATGCCTTAATTTAAAAAAAAATTGGCAAAATCCAACCTTTAAGGACACCAATTTTCTTTGTGAATGAATAATGTATCGTAAATAAATAAATGTTCTTCCTTAAAATACAGGGTGCATAAGTCTGGGCACCCCTATGCTAAATTCCCATAGAGGCGGGCAGATTTTTATTTTTAAAGGCCAGTTACTTCATGGACCCAGGATACTATGCATCCTGATAAAGTTCCCTTGGCCTTTGGAATTAAAATAGCCCCACATCATCACATAGCCTTCACCATACCTAGAGATTGGCATGGTTTTATTTCAGTTAGCCTAATAGCTAGTTTGATTTGCATTGAGAGATGATCTTATGGAAAGTACTCCATGCCAATCTCTAGGTATGGTGTAGTGTAGGCTATGTGATGATGAAAAAAGGCCAAAGTCATCAATATTCCTATGATTTATTTGATGCAAATATATAATATATATATATGTCACGGATTGGCCAGGTTCATCCACCACAATCACCCAGCGATCACAGTCACCTGAGTTTTAATAAGTCACACCTGCACCCCATCAATCACCACTGCTTCATAAGCACACCTCACGCACCTCTCATTGTCCGGGCTCGTTTATCCGAAGCGGACTCATAGTGCTTCTTTCTGCGAGTTTCACTACTAAACTTACTTGTGTTTACTTACCAGTTCTCTACGACGATTCCAGTCTGTTCAGATCTCATCTCGAGTGGTGTCCGAGCCGTAAGCCTGTCTGTCCCATCAAGTGGTGCGTGAGTGTGTGCAGTCACCTGTCATCCTCTTCATACGAAGATCATCTCCACTCTGAAGTCTCATCCTGCCGTTCCTGCAAAAGATACAGCGATCATTCATTCACGAATTACATTCAAGAACACTGCACTTCTGAACTCTGATACTCACCTAAATTCAGCACGTTGAATCTTCTTGACACTCAGCTGTTTAAATTAACATTACATCACTACTTACCTTGTTGTCCGTCTGCTTCCGTAACAATATATAATGTGCAAAATATACTGCTTGTATGACAGGTCTAAGTGTCCTAAAACTGAGGTTTATTTATTTATTTATTTATTTTTCACTGCTGAACAGTTTCATCTTCAACCTCAGGGGTGGGCAGCAACTCTAAGCTGCAGGGTTTAGCTCTATCCCTAAGCAATCATTTAATCTGATTTGTGATACAACAAATAATTGTCAAAGTAATCCTGAAGACTTTGGTAAGATTTTTCAGTTGTGTTTGGTCAGGGTTGGAACCAAACTCTGCAGGACGGTAGCCCTCCAGGAGCAGGATTGGACACCCCTGTTTTTACCATAAAAAGCTGTGTGAAACCCTTTAAGAAAATATCTTGTTAAAAATGCAAAGATGTAATCAACTTAACATAATATAATTTTTACATTTGAATATTACCATTTGCACAACATTTTAACTCAAACTACATAGATTACGAAAGGGGGACTGTGTACAGGGGGGCCTGAGGCCAGGAGGGCCTATAATGATCTTCTCTAAGGGCCCCGGCCATGGAACGAGATTTTCTACTGCCCCCAAAAACAATAGGGAAGCCTTTTAGCATAACACTATAATTCAACAGCAACACAAATGATTATGCAGTTTAAATCAAGATATCTAAAAAATGATCTGAACAAAAACTAAACATGATCACCTTCATGAAGGAGGATTAATTCCAGGACAACATTAGTTTTAAAAAGAAAAAATTGGTTTAGACCGCATTAGTTTTTACTAAGTGTAACTAATTTTAACATTGTAATAGTAGTAAGTGGTCACTCACTTATACACGATAGCAAGCAGTGTAACAATAACAGTACAATTATGATTGCATATTTACTGATACATACCTCTGCAATGATACTTGACAAGGCCAAGGTAGTTTTGTCAAACTTGTGCTTTTTCAAGGATTCAGGGATGCTCTTTGTTTTCATGAATGTTGTCAGTATACGCAGGTACCGGTGTGTAACCTGCTCCGGGGTTGTCACTAGACAGAGAGACATTTTTGGTCATTATTACAACTGTTATCAGCTCTTCGGCATTGTTGCTGTTTGATAACTGTATAACATTATGGAATCCATACACATTGATATCACAATCGTTAGTGTTTTATTTGTAACTAGAAGTTCTTAAGGCACCGACTCAGTGAAAGCATTAAAATGGACCTTTATAATCCTTTAGTAATCGGATTAAGACCTCAATTGGATTGAAAACCATGTAAATACCTCTAATGATCCTAATGACCTTGATCTGAATGAAATTTTATTCGGATTGTAAGTGGTGGTATACACCTTTTGTTATCCGATCGTTAAGAAAACATTAGCCATGTATACACTTGATTGGATTGCTTCCTAAAACGGGGATGTTAAGTTTGTCTAAAAGTGCATTGTATGTAATACTACTGTTTGTATGTGCACAACTATTTCCTACTCTTATTTTACCCTTTGTTTGCCACTGCCACCCTGGTTGCTTTAGACAATTAGAGTAAATGATGACAGAATTTTCATATTTGGGTGAACTATCCCTTTAAGTAGGGTGTTTTATGACACATCGGTACCATTTGCTTCACAGAACACATGTGCTTTCCACTATTTATCTACTAGTATTTTCTAACATGCAAGTATGTCATGTTTGTTCTCATCTGATATCTTATAATCTGAACTGAATTGTGGTGAACTTTATATTAAAGTATCCTAATATACAATCTAGGTGCTGTATCTCACTTAATGTATCTCACTCTCTTTGGGGCTGTTTACTCCTGGCCACTTCATGCGTTTTCCCAGATCGGATAGCTATCTGATTTATCAAAACGATTCCATTTACACCTGGTCACATAAATGTGTTTTCGCAAAAAGGATATAAATCCGATCTTCAATTCCTGCTCTATATGCACATTTAATGGAACTCACATCAGCGAAAGCAACAGATATGAGCTCCATTTTATTGATAATCAGCAAATCTCAAAATCAAACACTGCAATAGAAGAGAGTGGCAACAGCCCTGGTAAGATAATTGTTTCTTTACTTTTAATAAAGATGATTGTATGTTAAACGCTCCAGTGCCACTGGCTGTTGTGTCGATTAGAGTTCTCAACGGGCCTGAAAATTACAACCCGACCCGACCCGGCCCGTGGCTTTTAAAGCCCGGACCCGATGTAACCCGACACATAAACATGAATCATCTGCCCGAACCCGGCCCGACGCCGCGTCGGATTTTTTTTTTCTCTCATAAACGTATTATCATGACCAGCAGATGGGAATTCAAATCAACCTTTAATGTTCACACCTTTTAACAATACAAACAAATGAAACAATAAACTTTAAATATATAAACAGGCTGTAGTAGCGACGGTGAATTCACCTGCGGCAAGTTTTCTTCTCACCAACTCCATCTTCTTCTCCAGGCTAAGGCTAAAGGCGTGCACGCAGCGGCGTCAGGTCTGCCCCCGCCCCTCTCCATGATGCACGTTACACGCAGCAGCCAGACTTTGTTTACGGTGAAAAGCAGCGATGATTAATATATGTTTTATTTATTTTTTTGAGCGGAAAAGATTAAGCCCGAGGTCCGACCCGACCCGAGTCATTTGATTATATTTTCGACCCGAACCCGGCCCGAACCCACGGGTCCCGTCGGGTTTGTCGGGCCGACCCGACCCGTTGAGAACTCTAGTGTCGATGACTTTACAGGCGAGAATCTAGTTGACACAATCTCTGCTGACATTCAGGGATTCGTTTTGGTTGTGTCTAGACACAGGTCCTCCATCTGATCTGGATACGGCCCGGATCTGGCTGACTACAGTAACCTTGGGATAAACATAGACTAATATTAGCGTAGATGCCAATCTTCTCATTATGCAACAAGTACATTGGGTGTTATAGCCTAAAAATCATTTAATCCCTTTCGCGTCAAAGATCGCAGACGGCCCCAGATTATTGTTGTTTAACATTCTCTACCCATTAAAACATAACATACTTGATCTGGACGAACTGAAAAGAAAGATTTAAGACTCCAGCTTCGATATTTGACCACTGTTTATGATAAAACCGGTTTGCAGTGACAGTCATTTCTTAATTTATGCCAGGAGTACAAAATTACGGTGACGCATTGCTGCCACATACATAATATTTTTTCCACTCAATTATGTCGTAATAATGAGATCCTGTGTCATTAAAACGACATCTTTTTCTCGTAGCAAATAGTAGCAGCCCCCAATCAGAGGCGAACCTACACTGAGTGTGGGGCCCCAGGCCAAATTAATCAGTGATTTAAAAAATATATATTTTATATATTCTATACGTTTTTTAAATATAATATATAAGATTTATTTTTGTTATTTGGCTATATCTTCATAATTAAACAAAAAGTAGTCTAACAGAACGCATCTAACAGAACATAGCCTAAGTTGTTTATTTTTTACAACATTGAGTTCTTATTTTTTTTTTATTAACGAAATGTCAATCTTCGTCTTTATAACAGAAGATACAATACAATACAAAAATCTTCAAGGTACAGCCTACAATCTTCACATGTATAACGGATTGTCACCTTATAAACAGTCCTTTGTGTGGTGGAATAAGCAATGCTATATAGAAATATATGGTTAGCATCTTAATTTAAACTTATTTTTAATTAATTTGTTATTTTATTCATAAACTTATTTTTAATCTTATTTTATTAGTTCATTAACTAATTATGCTAACTCAACTAATTTAATGTAAATAGCTGGATTCTAATTACTAATTAAATAATGTCAACTATTAAATGTAGGCTATTGATTAGAGTTGCCATAGACTAAAGATTTTTCTAGACTAGTAGTCATTCATTTACAGTAAGCAATTAGGACTAATCACACGTTTATTCAATCCTGGGTGCAAATAGTTTATAGTCTGAAAAAAAAAGAAACATTTTAATTGTTTATTAATGAACTAGTGTTTTCTAAATCAGTGTAGGCTACAAACATATCTCCATACATCTCCGCTGTAAAGTAGATGCGCCTTTCATACGGACAGGATTACATAATCAGATGGTACCGTACGTATTTGCTTTCGATTGGATTTTTTACATTGGTGGACATTTTTTTATAAGCTTTATATAAATAGCTAAATTTCTCATGTCTGTGCTTGTCTATATGCTGTTTTTCAGTTCATTTTTGAGACGCGCTCCAATTCACAGAGACTGTGAAAGCGTGTCCTGTTCGTTTTCTTTTCTTTTATGAAAGCACAAAGTTTTCTTGTTATTGTGAGTTTACACAAATAAAGATAGTCGAATGACATATTCTTTTCTGTTTGACCAGAAATGGAGTATTTTGAGTTGTTTCCACTGTTGATAGGAAAATGCGAGTGATGGCACCACCATCTCCATGTCATGCAGTGCGCGCTCCACTCTCCGCACAAACACTTGCCTAATAATAGCGAACTTTTATCTAGGTTAACGTTAGAGCGAGCGGCCATGCCAGACGGATAAGTCCTCTTCATGTTTAACAAATTAAATTGTTGCAGTTTCTTGCACAAGTTTGAAAAGGGCGGCTGAAACACAACACTTAACCTATACAGATAAACGCCCAATGCTGGTGTTTTTCTTTAAATAAATTAATTTAGGCTTTAAAATAAATATTGTTTGTGGGCTTATTAATGCCACAATAATTTGTTTATTTTATTGGCTACTTATGTTTTTCATTTTTTTTTTTTTTGCATTGAATACCATTTAAAGGATTTGTTGTGCACCGCAATGCCATCCGTGTAATTAAATGCTCATATTCTGGGCTTATCTGCTTTTCTGTAGGATAGTATGGTTTATTAATAAGGTGTGTACAGCATTTTATCTTTATCACTATAGTAGCCTATTAAGCCACATTAAGCTTTTTCTTTATAATAAGAGTTTTCTATGGGAGGAAAACGCTTAGCCTAATGTGCAATTAAACGCAATGTTCATATTCTGCTAATCTGCTAATCTAGTGATGTTTTGGTTTGAGTTTCTCTGTGGGAAAAAGTCCTTTCCTGGTTTCAAGATAATCTTGAATCAGAACGTTGAGGAAACTAACTTGGGGGACAGATATCTTGGGAGCACAGAGTAACTTAACAAGCTCTTTCAGCAAGATCAGTAGCTGCCACACCGGATCCTTAGTATCTGAGATTTTATCACCAACGATCACTGGTACAAGTCTCAAAAGACACCAGTTTTCAGCTGCCTGTCCACCAATCTTAGTACCACTTCCATTTACTTCAGAAGGAGCAGAACCAGCATCAGAACCCTCATACCTGAATTGTGCGATTCCTCTGTTCAGCTGTGTGTATGTGAACCATTTTTTTACCTTTACAAAGTATCTTATGTAAAGGGTAAGGTCGTAGGCAACCACACCTTCAAATACGTCATGGCCTATGCATGGTGGAAGCCCTGGCTGGCATACATGGAAATAATCAAGGGAGTTGAAAACGGAGTCAAACTTGAGTCCCATGATATTTGCTGCCTCAGTTTCCTTCAGTTTTTGCACTGCCTCCTTGTAGGTTTCAACTGTTCTTACAGGAAACCGGTCTGTCACATTGTCCATTTCTTTTGTAGGCACAATGCAGTACCTGCAGCAGTGACTGGCAGTACTGAAATTTTCAGTAAAGCCACCAATGTAGTGGGAGCCCAAATTGTCCCCAGCAATACATAGGACTGTTGCCTGCACCACCTTGCCAGTTGAAGTGATTAGTCCATTTCTCTCAAGTTCTCTTATATCTGACAGCATCCTGGCAAACACCTTGTCATGTGCAAAGTACTTAAAGTCTCTCTCAGGGCACAGAAGCAAAAGCTGCAAGTTCTCCACACAAGAACGATAGAACGGCTCAAAGTTCGCAAGTGTAAAGTAAACACCTACTATTTTGTGCTTTCTCTTTGATGATCCAAGAGGGTTTACTACCTCAAATGCATCCTGGTACAAGATCAGCTTTAAGCTTATACCTTGCTCCATAAATAAGTCATTGGACTTGAATACTGATCCATCACAAACATCAGTGAACACATTAGTAGATGTACCATTATTTTGTGACTTTGCACACTCTTGCCACACAACAGGGTCTTTTAACATGGCTTTTAAAGTATCTTGAAGGGGGATATACTGTGCGTAGCAGTCCCCCCATTCTCATTTTTCCCCAGATAAATAGCCTGTGGGTGCACATACGAAAAGTGATTTTTGAAGTAGTGTTTTCTTTTGTACTCAGTGGAAAGATGAGAGCTGCACGAAGAATGCAAATCTGCTCCTCCCAAACAACTCAAAACACTTTCAATATCAGTGTTAGACAGGTTTATTTTAGCTGACAGTACCTGCTTGAATTCCTTCTTAGTGTACTGATGACAAATGTCATTCAAACTGTTTATTTCATCAACAATAACCTGTATAGTTGATGATGGAATGAGGTACTTAGCCTGCAGTTGCATGTAAAACATGCATAGATTTTTTAGATACAGGGCTCTCATTTCACTGTCATCTGGCATATTGTCAAATCCACTTGCGCCATGACCTACATCTATATCACTTTCAACCTCAGCAGAATCCTCAATAGACTCTGACTGTGCAGAATATGTAGGTGTTGCATACAATTCTGTTTCACGCTTATGAACTCTTGACATATGGGCAGTGAATGATGATCTCACTTTAAAAGTTTTCCCACAGTTTGCAAATGGACATTTTATAGTCTCATTTTTTAACAGGTGTGATCTCGGATGTGCAAGGAGATCATTGAGATTGGTACATTGTTTCTGACAACTTGGTGTCACATTTGAATGAACCTCCCATGTCATTTTTCTGTGAGGCAGAGGTTGTCCTGTGGTAACGGTAAATATGTGCTTTAAAAGCACTGAACTTTAGAAACTGACATTTGCACCCAGCAAAACAACAAGGGTACTGATTATTTGCTTCATGTCTGTGTAGTAATTGATGATCAACATAACCTTTGACAGTTTTCAAAGAGAGGCCACAGGATCGACATACGAAAGGACCGGCCATATTGCAGAATGGTAGTTTTCAATGTGACGCATCTAAACTGCATTAGAGGTACATTACATAACTTTGTGTGGAAATCCAATATTTCGTCTCATCTAGAGAGCTATGTGTCTTGTCACACCCCTAATTTGAATATTAAAAAAAGGCTATAGGTTTTGCAAGTGTATTTCAACAAACCTGTTCTAAATCTGCAGGTAAATGTTGCAACCAGTGAAGATGAATCACAATCCACACAACTGTTGAGAAAAAAGAAAAATAAGTTTAAAGCAGGGCAACAACACATACCGTAAAACTTCAAATAATAGCCCGGGCTTTTATTTTCCCAAATCGCCGAACTGCACTGGCTTGTATTTGAGACAGGCGTCTATATGAGACAGGCCTTTAATTTAGTGTTGAGATCATGGGCGTCAGTTTGGTTTGAAATGTGCTGGGGACAGAGACGCAATCGGAAGTGCATTTTCAGAAGTGCTGGGTACAATGACGCAATATACGTAAATATACGGTTACTAAAAAATATACTAATGTCATAGAACGGATGTACCTAATACAAATAAATAAAACATCTCCAGTTAACTAGCAGAGCATTCATTTAGTTCACTATTAACCCTTAAAGACCGATACGGCCGCCCGCGGCATAAAATAACTATCGTTCTAAAATGTTTAATAACTTTTGAGTCGCTAATCCAATCTGTATGCTTTAAAATGCACCGTAAAGATGAGATTCTCAGCTTTCCCGTGTTATCACGGTTGTCTCTATTTGTCATTCAGTGGCTCCGTAGTGCCGGTGATTGCGTCATCAAAATCTGCAGCAGTGATTCGTCAAGGAAACACATGTGGTTTCTTTCTCTGAGCCAAACAGGAACGATTGTTGATGCTTAGTCCCACCCCCATGCCCAGATTCGTCCAAACGGTCATCAACTCAACCAACAAACATAGTGATTGGTGATTTTAACAACCAATCACGTTTCTTTATCCATTTTTAACAAACGCAATGCATTGAAAACTACGCATGAAAACTAACGGATGCAAAGTTTTTGACCATAGCGCAAAACACGAAAGAGCGCAAAACACGAAAGAGCATAAAACACGAAAGAGCATAAAACACGAAAGAGCATGAGTATGTAAAAAAAAACAGCAGTACAAATCGGAGGATGTGTTAGAATTGATTTTTTTAAACGAGTCGTTAGACCTGGTGGAACCTTCCGATTCAGAAGATTGTTTGAATCATTTGCACTGTTTATTTATCTATTTGTATTTAGTTTGTGAAGATTATTTGCACTATTTGTTCATTAGCACTCAGTATATTACCCTCAATTAACCATTTCTTCATTTGCACTGTTTATTTCTTTTTGTATTTAGTTTGTGAAGATTATTTGAACCATTTGTTCATTTACACAATGTATATTGTATTGTTAGTATTTATATTGCACAGTTGTCACTACTTGTTATATTGTTTGCATTTGTTGTTCATGGTCAAATTATAATATAATTTTCTGAAGAAAAATGTTTGCTTTAGTGTTCCGTTGTAATATAACAACTTTTCTATTTACTTTACTTCCTGAACTTATTTGGACACATCTACATTGTCAGTAAATGTAATACACCTGTTTTTACTCAAAAACGCCTAGAATAATATTATAATAAATGGCTATAACTTGCTGAGGGATTGTTACATGTAGACAAAATTTCATCTGGAAGTCTAAAACAACCAAAACAAAGTCTAACTTTCTAAAAGAAAAAAACAAAACTTCAGGAAGTTCTGTTTGAGTTCACACTGAAAACACCACATTTTTTGCTGCCGTTTTTCTTAAAATCCTGTTAATTTCATAAATTCTCTGACAAAAGAAATGTAAAACTCGGACTTTAAATGAGCTAGATGGAAACTTCAGGTTCTCCTGTTTAAAATGATATATGGCACTTGATGCTTGCTGCTAGAATGGGTTAGAAAAACAAAGAAAAGTACAGGTGAGTCAGGCGCCCCAAAAATGTTCTAGGTCTTTAAGGGTTAAAAAGGATAACTATATAATGTATGGCGTAATAGCACTTTTGGGAGTACTTCGACTCGGCGCAGTAAAAAGTCACGTTTGTTCTATTGACAGAAGGGAGAGGAAGAGGATCAGGCGTGACTTTTTACTGCGCCGAGTCGAAGTACTCCAAAAAGTGCTATTACGCCATACATTATATAGTTATCCTTTTTAACCCACTTAGAAAAGCGCCACGCTTTATTTTGTGACAAAGCTGGTAAGCCCCAGCTCTTTGTTTGTTTGTCTCTTTCTTTTGTGTTTGATAAACTTATTTCACAGTGCTAGTTGCTTCTTGTGGCTGATCCTTTTTATGATTCCTCTAGTGAATGAGACAATTTAACAAATTGACTGTTTAATAAAGATTTATACCTTTTATAACAAGTATCCACGGCTCTGGGTCATCTTATGAAATATCGAAGTTGTGGGCCCTTGGGTCTTTCCCGGGTAGTTAATCCCGGCTGGGGTAGTCGTTCCTTTTGGAATCAGTATAATAGAGTACCAAATCTCTTTAACCCTTTATAACACCACCTCCTTTGCCACACAAATATGAGGAAAAGAAAATGCCACAATGCCTCTTTATTCTCTTGTTTATTTATGTAGGATTGAGAGATACAGATCAAGGATCAGTTACAAACTACACTTAAAAAGATATTATTTAACATTCTAGATTTAATACTTTATCAAAACACTTTTGAGTCACGTGATAATCATGGGTCCTGTCTCAGTGCTGAAACTCTTTATACAAAGTTATATTTATAGACATTTCAGACTTTTATACAGTAATCTATTGCAAATTTGAAACATACATTAGTTCTCATTAATACAGATTCATATGTCAAAGATATTTAATGATTTCAATTAAATCATACACCGAAAGTTCAGTATTATTGGAATCACATTCTGCAACGTTCCTGTTATCTTAAGGGAAACAGTAGGAAACCACTGAAAGTGTTGTGGTTATTGTAGCTATCTGCTATCCTTGTGCCAGACCCAAGTCTCACATAGACAACATCTCCAACCTCCAGGATCAACACAACTCCATTAGAGGAGTTTATCCGATCCTGAGCCTGAATATCATGTGCCATAACCATATGCTCTCCATTCTTAATAATGGATACACTTGCTGCAATTCCACCATAACCATGTACAACGATTCTGAACATGTACGCTCCTTTCAGCGGGGCTGTGAAAATACCTAAATCAAATAACAAGAGATACAGAATCAGATGTTTCCTCTATGATTGCTTAATTACCAAACACACTGTGTAATAGTTTGAAAGACAGCAGATCCTCTAATTCTCTAATACACATTACACAACTGCAGAGAGGTCTGAATGGAGCTGAAGAGTTTTCATTATTATAAACTGAGTTTTATGACTAATTTTATTAATAATTACCTGTAATTGGGTTGTAGGCGTTCCCTATGTTTGTGAAGACATTCCTGTAGATGAGTGTGATATGAGTGGTAAAAGGACCAATATTTTCATGGCCAGATTGAATCAGTGAAGCTGAAAAAGCAATTTCTCTGTCTGTAATTGAAAAACATAAGCAATATTGTGATATATTACTCTATTACACTGAGAATTTATACACTGAATTTAACATCATTAAAGCACACTTTCACCTCTATTTTCCTTTCTCAACTCCACTTGACCCAGAGTAAGATTTGATATTTCTGTGAAGGAATAATGATTCTGTTAAATGACATTTACACTGATTATTGTAATAGATAACAGTATACACTCAACTTTACACTAACATTTACACTATGCAATGTATTGCATTGGTGTTTTACTTTGAGGATTATTGAAAAAAGAGTGAATGTATTGGTGAGGTACCGTCATTTTTCTTGTTCAGCTCTTCTAGGATAAACGTCTGTTGTTCCCTCAGTTGCGTCTCTAAAGCTCTGATGTTTCCTTTCTGCTCTGTAACTGTGGTGGTCAGTTCTCTGTTAATGGTTTTCTGCTCTGTAACTGTGGCGGTCAGTTCTCTGATGTTTGCTTTCTGCTCTGTAACGGTGGCGGTCAGTTCTCTGATGTTCGTTTTCTGCTCTGTAACTGTGGCGGTCAGTTCTCTGTTAATGGTTTTCTGCTCTGTAACGGTGGCGGTCAGTTCTCTGATGTTCACTTTCTGCTCTGTAACGGTGGCGGTCAGTTCTCTCAGCGCTGCATGGATGTCAGTGAAGAACAGATGGCAGTTTTGTTGGCTGTCAGTTGAAGCTTCATCTCTCAAAGTGTCTGTTTGAGGTGGATTCTGTCTTCCGTCCTCAGATCTGAGCTGTTGACTGATCTCATTCTCATTGAGTCCTCCATCTACCTGATGCTGTACTAAATCCATCATTCTTCACTGATGTTTGTTTCCAGCTCTTGCTCTGTCATCCTCACAGCCTCTCGTGTTGCTTTTATAGTGTCCTGATTTACTGTCTTTTGTACTTTATCTATATCACTTCAAATAAATAAGTAGTTCAAGTTAATTGTTAATCATAATCCGGATGTTCCGGATTCACAACATTTGCGGCACTATGTTGATCACAACAGAAATAACTGATTCATCTCTCTCCCTTTAAAAAAAATACAATTATATAGATCAGAGGTCGGCATCACAAAGGGAAAATCACAGAAACCTCTGGTCGCGTGAATGGATTGTCAGA
Source organism: Rutilus rutilus (assembly GCF_951802725.1). Taxonomy (NCBI): domain Eukaryota; kingdom Metazoa; phylum Chordata; class Actinopteri; order Cypriniformes; family Leuciscidae; genus Rutilus; species Rutilus rutilus. Next base: position 35,696,628 of record NC_140212.1, read on the forward strand.
TCTCAGACTTTATTAGTATTTATTGGACAGGCGTAATCAGTGGTGTAGTCTATTTTTTTGTAGTGAGTATACTCTAATATAACCCCCCCTGCTGCATACTCACCCAGCCCAGAGCGTCACCCCATAAGCACCACCACACTCACTAATGCATACAGTATGCATCGACATGTAATTGAGAGCATTATGAAATACTAAGTGTTATCAACTTATTTATTTGTTATATGAATATGGTCCCTGAAGCACAGGTTTTATCAGTTGACAATTATCAACAATTAAAAAAAAAAAAAACATTATAGGCACAAATACAAATTTACTTTTAGAAATGGTGTTTTTGAAAAAAAAATGTTATTTTAAAATACATTTTACTGTGCAATTCCTTTCTAATTAATTTGAGTTAGACCGAACTTTTATTTTGGTGGGTTGTAGACATTTGAGTTTCTGTGTGTTTTAATAAACTATTATTATTATTATTATTATTAGGACTGAAGTATACTCTGTGCAATAATAATATATTTCTGTTATAATTTCTTCAAGTTATACAGAACTTTTATTTTGACAGGTTGTCGTAAAGACATAACAGTTTCTGTGTGTGTATATGAAACGAATGAATGACAATAGTTTTATCAAATGAAATGGTGAAATTGTCATCAAGTGACTCTCATAGCAGCTCTGCGATGAAATGCACATGTGTAGCTTACATCATGTCTCAATACAGTGAAACGCTGAAAACACCACGAGCGTGAGTCACGCGTGCTTCTCTGTGTGTGTGTGTGTGTGTGTGTGTGTGTGTGTGTGTGTGTGTGTGTAGTGGAGCATACACTGAGCGCTCATTCCCAGAGACGCGTAGAACAATTGCAGTCTCTTTTAGCTTTAATATTCATAGACACTAGTCCATATCGAGATTTGATTCATTGTACAGCAGCTACTTTTGATTTATTCATTCAAAAATAGCCTAATTCCGTGACGTTCTGCTTTATATAGCAAGCTCCATTTGTGACTGGATTCCGCGATTCGATCCGTCGCTTCGCAAACACAGACGGGGTGAATTTATGAATGAAAGTGTGAAAGTTCTGACACAAAACGAAGTTGATACGTATCCTCACGCTTTTTTTAAGTGGGTATACGCAAATCCTTGGCCTTTTCTAGTGGGTATACGGCGTATACCTGCGTATCACGTAGACTACACCACTGCCGCGTAATAAAACAGGCTGTTTGACTGTGAATAATGATTACCTCAAAATGTACGTCCAGATGCAAGTTTGAGTGACTTTATAAATACATTAGCTATTGTCACGTGCCAGTGATTATCCCGACCTCTGATATATTTCTGACCTTTGCTATAGATGATCACATGACTCTCTAGTATCCATATGCATATCTTACAGCAGTTGCAGGTTTAGCAGTGTTATGTAATGACATAAAAAGAGGAAACTGTGGGATATTCTGCGCGCAGTGGGATGGTTGGAACTCAACTTCTTGAGAGAACAAAATAAGGATGATAAATATAAATGATAATATGACATGACAGAATATACACAGATAAGTTAAAGTTATATGAAGTAACAGCAAACCAGATCTTATTGCATTATATATGCTCTAAATGCAGCTACATTAAACAGATCGGGCTGCAGCTAACAAGAGGTGTCAGATTTACAAAAGTGTGTGCGCTGCTCTAGCACTCCCGCGAGCTCTTTATCACATTACTAATCAGGCGCGCTGGAAGTTGTTTCATGCTGGGTTGGAAAATATGTGACGTCATTATGTTGTGGCTGACGACAAGACATGAAATTTATTTGTGATTGTGGCAAGGCGGGCTAGATTTCGCCCTGTGATTTGTGTTGAGTGACGGGGGTGACAGCCTATCGGCAGCCACCCCTGGCGTACTTAAGGCGGAGTTCAGGCCACCTGGGCATACGTCATCGTCACGGACGTTGTTGTGGGTGCGTGCGCAGTTCCGTGGGAGGTATGTACCTAGCTGTTTGGCTAATGTTGTTGTTAATGCATTCCCACGTTAATAGTGAATGTGTACATGTTTTAGCCAGGTTACTGTTCAAATCAATGCGACGTTGCTTTTGGGTGCAGGCTGTCCCTATCCGAGGTATGTTTATTCTGACAGACTAACGTTTGTTTTGATGTGATCTCCGGTAAACCCATGTTTCCATCGTAGCGCGGCTAGTGTGTTTGAGCAGATGCAACATCTCTGTACACTTGCGGGTTGCCTATTGTGAACGAGACTGCGTGTGAGTAACTGAATCTTCTGTGGGCCTAGCGATCTACCATTGGGTAGGTAAATCTAACCACTTGAGTAACCTGAGGTGGGTGTTTTTAAATTCATTTATTAATTGTTTTCATTTCTTTTAGTGCATTAAACCACTTGTGAGTGGTTCATCACTGTGGACCGGGGGCAAAATGCTCCATTGACAACGTCGCTAAGACGGCACTGTTTTGTTCTGCTGCCATTTAGTATCACTGTGACCAGCGTGATTCATTAATTATTTTCGTTAGTTTATATTGTGTCGGTAGCATTATATGGTTGTAAACGCTGGTGGTACTAGTGTGAGGCTAGCTTCCGAGCTGTCCGTCCATGCATTACGTAGCTATATGTGATGGAATAATCTAGCCCCACTTAATGTATATCACCACCAGTCGTTTGGTTATCCTTGAGCTCTTCGCTCTGTGCGTTCCTCAAAGACTGTGAAGGGAGCAGCATTTTCTTTTTGTTCTTGTAATCCTGGATTTGATTTTTGTGATTTAATGTTTAATTGTATTTTTTTTGGTTTATTTCACTCTTGTTCATAGCCTTTGGCGGCTGTAACGTGGCCATATTGTGAACCTTCTAGGTCACCACCAGCCAGGTTAACTATTGTGCCTAGTAACTTGCAGAGTGTCGATTTCTTTGTTGAATTTGTTTTATTATAATTTCATACGTTTGCAGCCAACTGTGAAAGTATATTATATTGTTTTTTTGTTTCTTTCAGGAGTTGAAGGCCCGCCCTGTGCAGGGAAGCTAGCTGTCTGTCCTCTTTTGGTGGTGGTTCCTTCACAGAGTGTTTTGCCGTGGGCACCTGTGTGTCTTTCACCTAGTGAGTGTGAGTGTTGTGTGGAGTGGAATTTGATGAGTGGTGTGATCTTAGAACACTCACTGTCCAGCTAGCTCCCTGCTGGCAAGCCTCAGCCCAAAAGTGTTTTTTTGTGTTCTTTATTTTTGTTTTCTTTTCTTTATTTCTGGCCTGGTGCACACTTAACAGTGCAAAACTTTTGTCCACCTGAAAGTTTTTATATATTAAATTATTGTTGATAAATAAAAAAAGTATTTTTGTATTCTGATCCACGTCTCTTGTCGTCTGTGGTCACGAACCAGCGTGTCTTGTATAAATTTCCCCGTTTAGTGAAACGGGGTGGCGTAGTCTGCTCTCCATTTAGTTACACTTTTCCTCATAAGTGTAACCGTAATTTACCCGATCCATCACCTCGCCACATACTGTATAGGCCTAGCCTATGTATTGTAGCCATTAAAGAAAACATTTTTAGTTTCATATTTATGTTTAAATATTATAGGCTAATGTTATTTTTTTATTTAATAAATGTTGATTATGAAAGTGAGCATATGCAGCATGAGAAAGATAATGATAGCCTACACCATGAGATGCGCAATATGTCTCCATTGAGTGGGTAAGACATGATTTTGACCACTTCATTGAGTTTAGTTTTGTAGAAAGACTATTTTTAAAAGATTTTCGTTTTGTATAAATTGTATCTTAATTTTGATCAATGTTTTATCAACCAATTGCCTGTTTTTAATAAATAAGAAGCAAATATAGCCTATAGCAGACAATGTAATAAGACGCCGCAGGATCACTTGCATTGCACGTGAACTGAAGGGCACCGAAACTCAGCTTGTGCATCACAGATTTGAGAAATAAGGGTTATCTATTATAAAAAGCTTGAAATGTCTACTTTTAAACAAAACTATTTCAAACGAAAAGAAATAGGCTACCCTCTGATTATGTAATTCATATGAAATGTGCATTTCTCATGCATTTCTCTCTGGCGTTCATGGCAAGTCCACATTGTCAACTTCATCTTTGCAGTGACACAGAAAACACCAGTTTATTAATAAACAATTAAATGTCTCCTTGCTATTTTGGACACATTCATACTTTTGCTGGTTCTTTGCGGCAAGCTTTATGCCTGCGGTCGTGCGCTTGAGTGCAGCTATATGTAACCTACACGCTCATTATCCTGTATATAGCCTATTTAAGTAATAAAATTAATATAAAGGGGCAATTTGTCCATCCGGAGGCAGCCCTTGTTCCACATATTTTGGTACCAGCAGGCCATTCTGTGTTGAGCGAGCGACCCTGAGCGGAATGAGCGAGCGCAGCGGAATATTCAGAAATGCGCTCTCTGCTCACGTGCTCTGATCGAAACAAAGCATGACAAATTCAAACTTTATTTAATTTTCTCCATAGGTTGAACACATTAGGCATAAGAGAGTTAGTTAATGCTGTCCATTTATTTATTTTTATTTCACGTTTTTAAAGTACAATGTTATGTTAGTCCACAGCCCCCCACCAGGGGGTGCTGATGCTATGATGAGGGGGCTGCAGCCCCCGCAGCACCCCCCTTCCCGCGCTACTGTTACTAATATGTCGATAAGGCATCGGATGAATATTTTAAAGGGGTCATGAACTGGATTGTTTTATTATTGTATAATGTTGCCTGGGGTGCCCTTATAATGTTAGTATGATTTTTACATCAAAAATTGTCATAATTTATAAATAAATGCCATTTTTCCAAAGCCTGATTTCAGCCTCTGATTTGAACGCTCTGTTTTAAGGGGCGTGTCTGCTATGAGACTGCAGTGCAAACGCCCACTGCTGTGATTGGCTGACATGCTTGCATATGAAATAGCTAGTATTACATGAACTCTCTCGAAAACTTTTACTACGTTTTTACTATTACAGCTATCGAGATTAACAAATCGTGAAAAGTATCGTTTAAAGCATTATATTTAAATCTATTCCATCACATGAAAGGTTGCAGCATGATGAGCACTGACTGAGCAGATGACAGACAGTCTGTTGATCACATGAATAAAGATCTTATCATTGCACTCTCACAAACGCTTACACCAAATCACAATGCAAACACGATGTGAATACACAGTAAGAGCTTCGTTGTGTAGTGTAACAGTGTCATTATTTCATCACGAGTTTGGTAAGTGTCCAGATAAGCTCTCGCGGCTCGCGCTATGCTGTTTGATTGACAGCTTGGGCGATTGGAAAGGGATCGTTCTTTGATCGCTTTCTGTATATAATTTAATAACAGTTTAAAAAAGATTATTTTCATAATACTACGAGAAATGATGTGAAGTTGATCGTTTAGTCACTGATGCATAAACAGTATTGAACGATTTTAAGAGAAATATCTGAACTTGAATAATTACACAGAAATCACTGATCGCAGATCAGGCATTAGAATACACATGGTTACTTACATGTTGCTGGCAGATCCGTCTCGGGAAATTGTGATTGACTGATTTAATAAAGTTTAACCATGCTGGAATCCGAAGGAAGCTTATGCAGACTGTCTTCTTCCACAAACAGGCACTGCACAATATTTAGTAAACAGCATGTTTATTGCTTGGAAGTAGCTCGATCCGGTTTAGCAATTATCATGTCGTCCTATGTTATTTAGCATGTTTGGGCGAATCGGTGGGCGGGGCTAAACAGGCCGTGTTGAAGTAGGCGTTGATCTTCTTCTGCGGAGGCGGTGTTTTATCCTCTTTGACGTCATAGTTCCCCACTTTGAAAAACGAGTCGTTTGCTGAGCCTGATGCCTATAAAAGCTTTTATTGGACTAACAAGGTAGTTTTCAGTTCTGAAACTTACAGGATATTATTATAGTATGATGATCTCTTTTATGTCAAAAGCTCAAGGAAATTTTGATTTCTCAGTTCATCACCCCTTTAATAACAGTATGATTAAATGTGAGTCTTGAACTGTAAACTCTCAAGGGTTAGCTTTCTAAATATATGTTGGTTATGTGTCTATTTAGATTGACTTAAGAGCAGCAACCTTTTTATTTTGGGTATGTCATGTATGCCCCACTTGCCAAAATTGGAGCTGTCTGGTAAGGGGTTAACTGAGTAAACCTCGGAATAAGCAGAAAGACTAACATTAGCGTAGATGCCATGCCATTCTTCTTATGATGTAACGAGTACATCAGGTGTAATAGGAAGTGTTCCCGGTTTCTGGCTGACCTAGTTTATGCAACCTAACAATCATTAAAACTGATTTGAATAATAGAAATTGATAGTGGAATATGTGTATGCCAGATTAAAGAGATGTTTTTAGTCTAGATTTAGGGGCTGTTTACACCTGGCCACTTCATCTCAGATCGGATAGCTATCTGATTCATCAAACCGATTCCATTTACACCTGGTCACATAAATGTGTTTTTGCGAAACGGATTTAAATCCGATCTTCAATTCCCGCGCTATATTCAGATTTAATGGAGTGCACGTCACCGAACGCAACAGATATGAACTGCATTTTATTGATCATCAGCTAAAATTTCAAAATCAAAGACCGCAATAAGAGAGAGCGATCATTTCGTTTCTTTACTTTTAATGATGATGATTGTGTGTTAAGTGTCTGTGACTTACTTTCACTTTGATTTGCGATAGTTTGCACGTTGGCTTGATGAATAGATGCTCAGCTTCTCATCTGCAGTGATGCGTGTTGCAGTAGCGCCGTCATATCTGGCTATAACATTACATATAGCCTATAACACGCTCTCACACGTTTATTTTTTTAGCATTTTTAGGAGTACAATTTACATATGTTGTTTCAACAACCAGATGCATTTACACTTGTCCAGTTTCGTCTGGAATGCGGCCCAGACCTCTTCCTGAAGTGGTTTGAGCGATTCAAATCCATCTCGAATGCGTTTTGGAGGGCATTTACACCTGGTCTTTTCATGATCGGATAGCTATCCGATCTGAGAAAACGCATTAAGTGGCCAGGTGTAAACAGCCCCTTAAACTGACAGAGTGTGTCAGCTTCCCAAACAATGCTAGGAAGACTACTCCAAAGTTTTGGTGCTAAATAGGAAAAGGATCTCCCGCCATCTGTCAAATTTGATATTCTAGGTATTATCAACTGGCCAGAATTTTGAGATCGCAATAGACGTGAAGGACTATAATGTGTTAAGAGCTACTCAAGTACTGGGGAGCTAAACCATTTAGTGCTTTGAAAGTAATTAGCAATATTTTCAAATGAATGTGATGTTTATTGGGGAGCCAATGCAGTGTTGACAGAACTGGGCTAATACTTCCTGGTTCTAGTAAGAACTTGTGATCGGTATGACATTCCACTCTTAACCCTCTGGGGACCAAAAACGCGCCCGCGCGTTTTGCTCGTTTTTTTTTTTTAGCAATGAAAATAAACACTAAATGCTCTGTTAATTTTGATCTTTCATTTTCGTGTAATACATCAATCGATCCTGTTCAGTTTCTATTTTTTTTCTGTATACTCACAATAAAAATAAAGTGTTTTGCTTTTTGACAAATAAAGAAATATTAACATGATGCGATTTCTGCCTTCTCTCTGTCAGTAAACCCCCATTTGAAACGCGTTCGAAAATGATCTATAACTCCGCGAAAATTCAGTCAAACAGGCATAAGGCATTAGATTATTGTTGTAATTGTAACATTTTTAATAAAATAGCAAAACATATTTACAAGATAGATGTAAGCGAAATCTTAAATGGACAATATAAGTCTTCTTCTAAATACATCTTTTGTCCTTGCATTGTGGCTCAGTCAGTGTCACACCTGAATGAATGGCTAATTATGCAGAGTCATTATGCAGAGTGGGTGGGACATTGTAATCTAAGGTGTAAACTACTCCTCCCCCTCGCATATTGGCTTTCCAAGCAAAACCTGTTTTACACAATTTAAATCAATGTATTTTTTTTTTGTGAACGATAAAGCAAGACTATTTTCACATAATTTTGAAGCTAGAACTCAAAGGGACAACATCCATTAGTCAAAAGTCTTGTGGGCACATATTTAATATGTGTTTTGTGGTCTTAATTCAGCAACTTTCATTAAAACATTTTCCAATAACCACGCATAAACATTATTCTCTTAAAAATACAAACATCTACATACACGTTGCTCGCATATTATGGTAGCCCTGTTTGTGCTATATAGAGTGAATTTACACCTTTGCCATTAACATGTTTATAAATAACTGAAAAAAGCACAAATGTCAGAGCATGTCAGAACATCTCAAGGACCCCAAAAACAGCTTGGTCCCCAGAGGGTTAACTTGTCAGCGCTCATTGTGACTGTTACCCTTCGTAAAGCAGACACAATAATACAAAATCCCAACCACCCTCTCAACTCATGTTTCACTCCTCAGGCCGTAGATACAGACTCCCCTTTAAAAATAAAAAAAATCAGGGAAAAGTTTTGTACTCTCAGCTATAAGAGTGTTCAATTCACAGAATGCGTACGGTTGTGTTGCTGGTGCCATTTTTGTGCAATATGTCTATTTAGAAGTTAATAAAGTCAACTACTGCGGTGCTGTTTGGAAACAACTGAAGTTGAACCTTTATTTATAAATAATTTAGCCACTGTATCAAATAAATACCTAGGGATGTATTTGTTTTCTACTAAGAGATTCGAAGAATAAGCAGATCTAGCAGTTTATAAGGCCTTTCTGTATGCAATGCTTTCTTTCCACAAAATGCGAAACACCTCTAGTTTTGCCTACTTCCAGATGTGCTTCATTTTTCTGGCTGCTCTCTTGAGCGCCCGAGTGTGCTTGTTGTACCACAGCGTTGGACTATTTTCTTTAATATTCTTTAAGCGCAAAGGAGCACCTGTGTCTAAAATGCTGGAAAAGAGAGAGTCAATTGTTTCTGTTACAACATTGAGTTGTTCTAAGCTATCTGGTATACTGACGCAATATCAGTTCTAAAAAGATGAACAACAACAACTTAAATGGAGTCAGATAAATAACTGAATTATGCACGTCATCCTTCAACTGCTTTTTGTTCTGATTATTGGTTCAAAATAGCAGCACAAGCTTTTAGCCTTGCACCGAGTTAATAATTATATGTGTGGTTTTCCTTCACATGCAAAAACATCCTAAGTTACGGGAAAGTGGGAGGATCGGCACTTTTGATAATGTGTACATTGACCTCTACTACACTGAAATGTCTGAATTTGTTGTGTTGGTAAGATTGTTTTTTATTTGTTTTGCTTCATCATAGGTGCCGCCAGGGTGTGTAAACCACCATAAAGTATATAGTGGTAAATCAATAATGATAGTGCATTTTTTGACACGTGCAGAAGCAAAAATGACAACCAGGCCGGCAGTAAAAAAAAAAAGGTAAAGTCAATAGTTTCTGTTACAATATCAAGTTCTTCTAAACTATCTGGTATACTGAGGAGATATCAGTTCTAAAAAGATGGATAACAACAACTTAAATGGAGTCAGATTTATTATATTGGATTAATAATTATATATGTGACCTGATCCAGCAAAATGAGTCACAGTGACCCAAATTTCAGGTTTGAGACCATAATCTTTCAAATGATATCATAGTCAAAGTCATACCTTGAATGGTTGTAAAGATATACACATTTGAATTATGGTCGTCTGCCCTCTTTTTCCAATCGAAAACCTGAGAAAATCGCTTTTAAAGTGTTTTGCCCATTTTTTGTTAATATCTTTAAAAATCCATTGCATTTAAAGGGATAAACTATTTATTTTACAGCTTAATTTGACCAAATACATGGTCAAATATATATATATATATATATATATATATATATATATATATATATATATATATAAATAAATCAAACACATTGTAATGGATTCTCCTTGCAGATAAATACACTCACACAATAATTGCACTCACTCACATCCATACACAATAAACACACTCACTCAGATTCAAATTGGACATTAAATTCACATTTCAGCTCTTTTCTTCTTAACTGGGCAGGGAGAGGGACAACTTACTTTCTCAACTGGCGGTTTTGGGCATGCAATGTCCTTTGTATTTTCTGTGCAAAACTCACAGATATTTTGGTACAGGTAAGTCTTTCTTTTCAAATCCAGGCCAGGGGGCTTGATGACAGGGGGTCTCTGGATTGGTGGTGCGTCCTCTTGGAGCAAGCATATTCCTTGTTCCTCAGAGGTGGCAAAGGCCTTGTAAAATACCCAGCCAGGATGGTCACTGCTCATTCTGAAAAACACAGAAGATTGGGGAAAACTAGTTGTAAAAGATCCATTAACTATTATATGCAGATACCCATGTAACACAGAAGCACACACCCACACACACAGCACTTGAGCATAATAGACATGCCATTAGTATTATAGTACCATAAATTACATACCGATAATGCTGGTGTCGGGTTATTACTGGAAGATGTCGGAAGAATGGCTTCAGGAATGACTGCCAATCATTCTGCTTCACTATGACTTCCCCATCTTCCCATCCAACCAGTTGGATGTTAACTCCAGTCAGTGTGCTGCTTCGAACAACTTCAACAATATCGTCCAGACATGATACCATCTTTCGGCGATAGCTTTGTTTCACCAAGCCAAATGCCCAATCTGGTGCAAACTTTGTATGGCCCACAATGAGAAAGTTCAATGAAATTGTTTCATGCAATCCATGAAGAACTCTCCATAGCAGGTACTGTAGCACAGTATTGTTCTTGTTCTGGCCTACACAGTTGTCACAATGTAGCTGGACATGCTTTTCACCCATGCCATATTGAGTGAAGAAATTATCAAGGAATGACACCACAGCATTTGGCCCTTTGGTGATGCATACACTCTCATCGATAAGGTAGTTAACCTGTCTTGGAATAGCCTCACAGTTAATGCCAAACAAGCCACATTTTCGAGGGGTCAAGTAGTACATAGGACCGGGCTGAAGTGGATTGGAGGGAAAATGCACCTGCTGGGCAAAATCAAACGAGTAATGCATTGTGATTTCTCGGGAGCATGGATCACAAGGACAGAGTTCATGAATGCCATGGTCTTTTACAGTATCCTTGGCTTTCTGAGCCATGTCTTGATAACAGTGAGTGTTCTAATATAACTTTCATGAGGTGGTCTTCCTGGTTTCTGCATCGCTCGGATTTCTCTGCTTCGGTCAGGTTGGCAGACTTGTAGATGGTCGAGTTGTTTTTTTGGCATTCCCAACACAAGTCAGTCATTGGCTTCGTCCGGACAATGTAGGGCACAAGGGTCTTCCACAGGCGCCGAAAGGTCACAATGTTGACCACCTGATGTTCTGATAAAACAAAGTTTGAGAAGAACTTCCTCAATTTGGTTTTGATGCACTATTAATGCACTTTAAAACTTTTCCATCAATTACAGTCTTTCATTAACTGACAAGCCTTTCACTAAAGATCACTCAGCAAGCATAGGCTACATGTGCAAGCTAATGAATAACATTCATTATCACATTGTTAAGTTATTTTTACCTCCTGACCAAACTGCCTGTTCATAGGCACGGAAAACTGTGGCCTTGGTGTAATGAGAGGGCAGCAACTTGATATCAAAACGTTGTAGCCAGGGACTTGACATGGAAGAACCAGTCCGTGAAGCTCCGCGAAGTTGACGATGAATGATACCACACGACAGATGTCATCATGCGTGAGCAGGCGCTTGTCTGATTTCTGACGGCCACCGGATGTTTTTACACGGGGGGTCAACCCATGTTCTTTGTAATGCTTCAGGAGAGCTGTCAACTTGTTTTTGCTTATGCTAAAATAAAAACAAGAACAACCCACTGTCACGAAAATGCAGAGCAATGCATTTCACCATAATAGCTAGTTCTGAATTAAGAGCTGCTTACATTTTTAAAGTTACTTACCAATGTAAAAACTTGAATGTCTCTCGACAGACTCTCTTGCCATTAACGTAATTGTCTGTCCTTTGGTGCTGACGCTCTTGCTGCACTTTCTTCTTTGAGCATCTTGTCATCTTGGAATTGTGAAAGTGGCAACTCAGTTTCCCCAACAGGACCAGGTCTTTCTCGTATTCGGTGAGAGAGGCCATAGACAGACGTATCTCGTAAACGAAATCTTCATCAAATGACCGAAAACACGGCTCTCCATCATTGAGTTTACACCTTTTACAGCAAAATGCACGTATTTTTGCTAACTCGTCATCTCGCTCACTACTAACTGCTTCACAACTAGACATGACCCTATTTAACTTCCCTGACATCAGTCACAGGCTGTTCAACGTTTTCATCATCGTCGTGATCCTCTTCCACAGGGCTGTCACTTTCTCTGTCGCTGTCATCAGAGGATGACACATCTCCAGATCCAAAAAAATCACTGACTAGCCTTAGCCACTCTTGCTGACCAAGAGGCAGTTCACATATCGCGTCTTTTTCACGCTCAAGTTCATTCAAATGTAGGCGCGCGGTAAGCGCGCTTATAATAGAAGCGACGCGCTCGTTTTTTTCCAGGCGCAGGGACATGAAAAAAGACATGAAGGATGCGGGTGCACCCAAACACTACGGGTGTTTTTCTCTTCTCCGTAAATAAATCTTGTAACAGAGCTACAGCAAGTGTTTTTCGGCGGTGGAAATCCATTAGCCACTAAAACCTTTTTGTCATTGTGGAGAGCGCAGTGCATGGTTGCATAGCAACGACAGACGCCACGGGAAAATCGGACCGAATTTTACTATTAAAAATAAAAGATAAGCTAAACTGTATTGTAAATGTCAGTAAATCATTTTTTATAAAAAGAATGAGTCAAAAAAGATAAATTAAAAGTCTGAAATATGTGAGGTTTATCTTTTTATAAAAACCTTTTTTGTCACCTTTATTTGAACTTGTACATGTTAGTATATAACATGTTGCAAGACACTTTTAAAATCTGGCTATCATTTTTAATCGTATTATTTTAATGTTTATGTTAGTGTGTATTGATGCTAATTTGATTTGTTATTTGCTGTTTTTCGACATAAAACTTGGTGAATTGATTTCATTGTGTAGTATTAGTACTTTTTGAACAGGATTCTGTGATAACAGTGGTAATTTTTGGCACTATAATAATTAAATGAAATGTTCATGCCATTTCATCTCTAGTTATGATCAACTATGATCAACTAAAATCAACTAATTATGTGTTTTTTACAGTAGGCCTATAATATGCAAAGTACAATTTTCTATAAAAAAATTATATCTGATTCTGTTCTTTTCTCTGACACGCGTTGTTGGGTCTGGAAGGTTACTAATGTGATTGCTTTATCTGTTTAAGTTAATGCTTTTTCAATTACTGAATTCATTGAAATAAAATTAATTCTTTAATTTGAATATTTTTTTGGCAATGCCAAAAATATCATATTCATTCAAATGCTAGAAATTTGTAGGCCTTAAATTTCAATCTTTATGGTCTTAAAATGTCTTAAAAAGGTCTTAAATTTGACTAACTGAAACCTGCAGGAACCCTGATATTTGGAGAGCAGAGATAGTGACGTTACAGGGGATACCCGGGAAATGCTCAGAGGTGACGAGAGGATTTCTAGCGAATTTAGTAAAACTTTGTAAACTTTAATTGTCATTTAAAGCCCATGTTGCAGGTTAGAGTACCCAGTAAGACAATGTATAGAAAAATAATGTAGGAACTAGATTTAAATATAAACATATACTTATAAAACGCTATTTAGGCTTCTGGAGTCGTTTTTGTGAGAGAATTTTACTTCCGCATTTGAAAACCGCCGAACCGGAAGTGACGTAACATGAGGGAGAGCGGTCAAAGTAAACAATGGATCGCAATGACAGCTCGGAAAGCTGGGGGAATTGTAGCCTAAATGTTTACTCGTATGATATATATAATTGATATATATGATGATATCATATAATTATGAGCCTGATATGAAGCCAAGTGAGCAGGACAGGCCAGGGTTAGACAGAACAACGGTGAGTTGTGGTGTGAGGAGAACAGGGTGAGAGAACAGTGTTAGTTTATCGATGTATTCACGTTAGCCGACGATATGTACAACACTATGCTCAGATCACAATACTGTACAGATTATTATCATCATGTATCAGGCAATAGCAAAGCTAGTATTGGACCCTTACCTGCATGTGTTGTGTGTGTCAGCCATTAGGAGACAGTTTCCAGAGGAAGGGGGACTTTATAAAAGGCTTTGAATTGACCCATTTGGTGACGATGAATAAAAAAAAAATTATCACAATCACAACTGTCTTACTGTATAAAAACTTTATATGTAGAAACAGCCAACACAAACATTAAAGTCGGTTTGTACAGATTGAAAATGAATTAGAACATAATATATTATATTTATAATAATAATAATAATAATAATAATAAGTGTCGGCTGCAGACTAATAACAAACACATAAATGCATTACATTACAAGTTTATGTAGGATATGTTAATGAATTAAATTAAGACAAGGCACATTTTGTAAAACAGATGTACAATAAGTGATCTCTGACGGATCCGTGAGCGTCATGTTTCCCGCTGGCGGCCGAACCACATGCTGACGGCGGACCGTCAAAATTAATTCTGAATGTGCTATACTCTTTAGATATTATTTGAAAATAACCCTTGTGTTTAAAATGTACAATATGCAGGAGTTGATCCTCAATACCCACTTTTGGCTGTGTTGTTCCTAACTTTTGATTTTTTTACCAATTGTACTCAAACTTTTTAATGAAAAAAAAACAACAAAAAAAACAGTGTGGCGCTTGTAACCTGTAAGTACAGTCCTAATAGTAGGCTATGCTTGTCCTCTCCCTGTCAATCTTCAAACAGTACATCCATGATTATTATACACAGAATTCCACAAATCCTATGTATGTGTACGTTTTGCACAAGGATACAGTGGGCTCAAGGGCTTGTTTCTTCCTTGCAAACTGGGGATGGAGGTGTGGAAGGACACTGGAATTTGTGAAAATGTCAACTGTTTAAAGCCTTTCTTTAAAGTGAATTTCGTTTTGTATAAATTGTATCTTAATTTTAATAATTTTTTCATCAACCAATTGCCTGGATTTAGGCCTAATTAATAAGAAGCAAATATACCGAACAGACAATATAATCATGGAGGCGCCCGCGCGGTCACTTGCATTGCACGTGAACTGGAGCGCATCTCATCCTAACTTAACGAAACTCAGTGTATGCCTCACACAGACATGAGAAATACATCAAATACACAAAGCTTGAAATGTCTTTAAACGAAATAATTCAAAACGAAAAGAAAAAGGCTACTCTCTGATTATGTAATCCATTATGTGCATTTCTCTCGCGCGTTCACTATGAATATGGTGATCGTCAACTTCATCTTTGCAGCCGAGTCGACACTGTAAGAAAACACTAGTTTATTAATAAAAAAAAATCAATGCACGCGTGTCACCGGATTAACAAATGCACATCTTGCTTGTTGCACGCACACATATTATGTCGAAATAACGAGATATTATGTTAAAATAACATTATTATTAATAATACATCTTTTGGAATATTTGATTGAATGCTAAATGTTCCAATGAACTGCCGTATACAAGGCGACATCTAGTGTTTATATCTATGCTCCGCACTGAGCGAACGCAGAGCCGGCAAACGACTCCCTCATGTGATGTCATATGACGCGATGGTGAAAAAAAGCGTTTTTTCAACACGGTCAAGGAAACTGTCACGTTTTGTATTAAATTTGTGCCCTTATGTCTTGCAAAACAATTTTTAATCCTGCATTTACTTTTCATATGGTATTTTCATACAAGGTTATATTAATAAATATAAAATAAAAAAACTGCAACATGGGCTTTAAATACATTTACTCAATTATCTGGACTACAAAACTTTGGGAGATTATTTTTGAATGTCTGTTCTTTGAAATTAGCACAAAAAAAACAAACAATTATTTCATTGTTTTTCCACATATTCGGCCCATATCTTAAATTGGAACGTTGCGACTTACGACTCATTTCGCCAGAGCGGGTCACATATGTTTAATATTTGTTTTGCTTCATCATAGATGCCGCCAGGGTGTGTAAATCACCATAAAGTTTATAGTGGTAAATCAATAATGAAAGGATATCTTATGACACGTGCAGAAGCAAAAATGACATTCAGGCTGTTAAACAGGCCTGCAGTAAAAGCTTCAGATCAGACCTAAACACACACACCGATTTACATCACAGAATGACTGTGCAAATAAATAGTTAATTATTTCTGAATCTTGATTAATACAGATTGGGAACCACAGAACTGGAAATAAATAATATTTTCCCTGTTATTATGGTCACGTTAACTAAATGATAATCTTACAGATGGGAAAAAAAAGACACTTGTGTGATAATTTCAAACAGACTTTGGACTGAACAACACTGAATTGAAGCATTTAGAGTAAGTGTTCATGGGGTCTTTAATCTTCCCTGAAACTAAGATAAACAGCATTTTGAAGGATTATATAAACACATATAAACTGAATAAAATTCCAGTGATTCATTTCCAGTTAACTGATGTTCATCCTCGACACACAGGAAAACAAAACCTGATTTACATTATTGGGAGGAAATATCGTTCCCCATGAGGACAGCATACTAAATTGTTTTTTTGAAAGTGTTGCTTGTGTGTTATTCTTCTCACTAACATATAGATGATATTTAAATTGAATAGGCTAAAACGCCACAAATAAAAAGAAAATCCTTTTACCTTAGGGGTCCAACGTGTTTTTGGATCCCTTGAGATGTTCTGACATGGCCTGACATTTTTGCTTTTTTTAGTTAATTTTAAACATATTAATGGCAAAGATGTAATTACACTATATTTAGCAGAAACAGGGCTACCATAATATGTGAGCAACATGTATGTACATGTTTGTATATTTGAGAGAATAATGTTTATGCATGGTTATTGAAAAAACTAAAAATTAAAGTTTCTGAAATAAGGCCTCAAAACATACTAAATATGTGTCAATAAGACTTTTGACTAATGGACATTTTCGCCTAGATTTTTTGCTTCAAAGTGATGTGAAAATCATCCTGCCTACTTATTCACATAAAACAATACATTGATTTAAATTTTGTAAGACGCTTCTTGTTTAGAAAGGCAATATGCGTGGGGGCGTGAATGATCATGAATAATGCTGTGATTCACACCTGAGAAGACAATGAACTGCATAATGAGCCGCATAATGAGCCTTTCAGTCAGTCACTGAGAAGGAACTATAAGGAAGAATGTGAGGACCAAAGATATATATACTGTACATACAGTATATTGCTTTTAATTTATTTATAATATAGTTAACAATATAATCCAAAAAATAAATGAAAGTCAAAAGCACATTTTTAGTACACAGTCATACCTGGAAACAAATCCTGTTCAAATAGGCTATATGGGCCATTTTACAGAATTTGTTTAAGGTTAGAGCTGGAAACATCTTGAAAGAAATATCTTTTTCCACAAATTTTGTATGCATGCAAATTGTATAATATCCAAGGTAAACATTTCTAGTAATTGTGCAGTTAATTCACATACTGTATTTTCAGAAAGTTTTGGAATAATTTTCCTCTCCCCAAATTAAACAAAATAATAAATAATGTAATGAGAGGGCTTATATTGACCTATTAAGATGTTGTTTACATCTACATTGTAAATATATTTTTTGTAAACAACAACGCGCATCTGTGCCGTTCATTCACACATAGACACAAGATTCAATTTAAACACTCTTTTTGCGGTTTACAGACACTATTCCATATTGTGATTAGAACAAAGTACTTAAGAATAAATAACTTACTATTCACAGTCCTCAGATGTATCCGTTGCTCCTTGAAATGAAACTGAAACCAGCACTTCTGAGGTAAAATTTTCCAGGATTATATTACTATTATGCTATTATTATTCCTCACAGCGTCGCAAGACGACGTAAAGTACATGAATCTGATTCAACTTGATGCGTTTTATCGAGCTGATATGGGGGATTTGACAGGTTTGCATGGATTGCTTCAAATCATTTGCATTTGAGGCCCCATTTACACGTACATGGTTATTTTGAAAAACGGAGACATTTCCCTTAGGTTGTGCCCCTCGTTTACACACAAACGGAGGATTCGCCTCTGAAACCGATTCTTTCTAAAAACTCTGGCCAGAGTGGAGATTTTGGAAAACTCTGTTTGCACGTTTGCATGTAAACTGAGAAAAACAGAGTTTTAGGCAGTCGATGTCACAGTAAGCGACGGAACTTTGACTGCGTCAAAGGTGCGAACTATATTTTCGGGATTCTGATTGGCTAACATGGGCTTGAGCTTCTCGTTACACTGCCACCTACAGGTTTGGCATGCTCTTGGCAGCATATACACGGGTTTGTGTAAACGAACACTTTTCTGAAAACGGAGAGGGTGAAATGTCCGTTTATGAAAATAACCAGCCACGTGTAAACGTGTTCATATTAGCAGATAATGAGTTGCCATGAGAATGACTGACATCTCTCTTTTCATACAAATAACATAAACAGAGAATATTTGTTTTCATTTTGAATTAGATCATTTAAAAATAGACAATTAAATGTTTATAAAGATTTATTGCTCATGTCTGTGTGACAATTATTCGCTGAGTTTTATTTAGAGATGTGCTGCAGAAAAAAAGTTCACTGAGACGGAGAGTTAGTAAGCACACCCTGTTTATTTTCTATATTTTATAAAAGCACAATGGTTTGTTTTGATTGTAAGTGGACACATAAAAAAAGTAGACATTTAACAGTTTATTTTATAGAAATTGCGCCGGCGTGTTTGTCGACCCCAGAAGGGTTAACTTCACACACTAAACAGAGAGTACACTTTAGATATGATTCCTATTATAGGAATACAATACATTTTACACAGTTTTCATTCAAATCATCTTCTGAATTATAAACAGACACACACATTGGTACCAAGCAAGGCACCCTTTCAATCAACCATTCAGTAGTTATAATAATTGCATGAATTATGTGTGATCTAAACATAATAGTCACACATATAGGTTGTAGAGATGATATATAATTATGCAGTTGAACGATGTTTGATGTAGCAAATTAGCTCTATTAAATATTAATAATCAATAATAAATGGTTATAATTGATTATGAATATTTGGATAAGTTAATATAATTAACTTATTGTTGTAAATTAATATTCCAATCAATTAACCTGTTTGTCCTGTGAAGACTCAGTGTTAATTGTTTATAAATTCTAAGAAATGTACATTTCCGGCTATTTTTCCCAGCGTTTCAGTCCTAATTTTGTAACTTTTCAATGAACTTTGACTTCTCTTGGATAATTTTCTTATACTTCCAAATTTCAACCGCTTTTGAAGTTCATGCTTTTCATGTTTACTGTGCGTTTCAGTGCTCTTCAAGTAATCTTTGTCTTCAATGGACCTTTCTCATTATGAATCTTTCCAGTATGTGAACAGTTTTTGATGACTATTCCTGCTTTTTGAACGTTCCTTTACATCTTCCTCTGTTGTATTTTGATTATTGGCCCATCATGAGTGTTTTGTCTGCTTTATCCAAATTATCAGCACTAATGATCTGTGTTTTGGGGTATTTCATCCTTTGGGGGTGGTAATACTACTTCCCAGGAGTCATGCCCGTGGCTCTTTTTGACAAAATTGAACCTTTTTCTGATTTTTTTTTATCTCTTTCAGATAATGGAGTACTATGAAGAACAGAACTACATTGATGAAGAACAAGATTACCTGTATGGGTACCTCTTCAGTGATTCATCTGAGGAGAACACCAAAAACTTGCTTGATGCCATATATGGACACAATTTCGTGTACGACTTCTTATTGAATGAAGACTTCAACATTCCCCTTTTCCCAACTACAGTCCAACAAGCCAGCCATGCCCTACGATGTAAATATCACTTGGATGGCATTATCATCCATATCAACGATCTGTCTGCACTGAAAATCCAGCTACACTACCTCTTTGTGGGCAGAGTTTTGATGTCCAGCCTACAACACCACTGGCCAATTTTGAAAAAACACATCCAACTCCAGACATACAGCGGTGCTGGATTCTCTGCACTACACAAGACATATGGCACTGTGTTGGCCTTTGTGGATGGAGGACATTTTCTGAATTTGAGCATCTTGTCCGCTCATCACACTCACCCTAGCCCAGTTTTCCAGTCTGAAAAATGCCGCCCGGGCCAATGCCCTAGTTCTGATCAACACGGTCTTTTCATGTGTTCGCGCCGAGAAAATAAAGAATCTGCCACCAGAAGAGAAACAACGCGAAACTATCATGAAAAACAACAGCAACAATCTAGGACGAATGCATATCTTAAAAGCGGATCAACCCTTTCTTCCTAAAACTGCTAATGGAGGCAATAGGGGAAGTCAATACCACTCCAGACCAATCCCTTGTTGTGTCCCTAACCAAATTCGGACAAAAGGACCCCGAGCCCATCGAGCTTGCGGCAATGATCGACCTAACAGCCAATAAATCCATATCTGTCCATGCAGCCTGCACCCTCTGTCCGAAAGACCACCGCATCGACATGATGTGGTCACGACAAGGACTTCAACATGTGGTTCGACACAGGATACGGGATACCTGAAGCGAGTAACTTCCAATCAAACCTTGACCAGTATCCCCATACAATTGAGCCAAATCTCAAGATGGTGTTCAGTGGCATGCAACCAAATGCGGACTTAAACTTTGTCCAACTTTACTCTACGACACCTCACTGTCATATGGGGAAAACAACAAAACACCCTGTCAGTAGAGTCATCACAACATGTGGTTTACACAATCCACAGCACAGCCAATCCCTGTTGAAACAAGCAAAGGATTACGTTGACTACATGCGGGACCTAGCTGGCAAAACCAAATGCCGGGTCTATGCAAGAATGGAGGCAGTCTTTCTGTTGAAGGAAAACATCCCGGAAAGATTGGAAGCACATGATTTTTATGATGAAGCGGACATTTACACCCTTCTTCAAGAATTCCCAATGGTACTTGTCTTTAAAGACAATCAACAGAAATTGGGACTGCGACATGTCATCCACCCTGTTGCCGAATGCCTCACCCATTTAACAGTTTATTTTTTCATATTTCATATGTCTGTATGACCATAAATGACGAAGTATTTTAAGTCTATTTTGCTGCTATGTGAAAAAAATCCAGCAAAACACGCCGGCGTGTTTGTCGACCCCAGAAGGGTTAACTTCACGCACTAAACAGAGAGTACAGTTTAGATATGATTCCTATTATAGGAATACAATACATTTTACACAGTTTTCATTCAAGTTATCTTCCGAATTATAAACAGACACACACATTGGTACCAAGCAAGGCACCCTTTCAATCAACCATTCAGTAGTTATAGTAATTGCATGAATTATGTGTGATCTAAGCATAATAGTCACACATATAGGTTGTAGAAATGATATATAATTATGCAGTTGAACAATGTTTGATGTAGCAAATTAGCTCTATGTAATATTCATAATCAATAATAAATGGTTATAATTGATTATGCATATTTGGATAAGTTAATATAATTAACTTGTTGTAAATTAATATTCCAATCAATTAACCTGTTTGTCCTGTGAACACTCAGTGTTAATTGTTTATAAATTCTAAGGGCATAGGAAATGTCTTTCTTACTTTACAGTACTACTTAGAGCAAGTAGTCAAGATATATGATTAGAGACTCCAGATATGAGCTTGAGACATGGACAACTTTACTTTACTTTACAAGACTTTACTAACTAGACTAAACACTTAAACTACTCTAACACACACATACATACATGCATACAGTTTACCAAGGGAAAGAGAGCTGAAGCAGAATACAGGAAAGCAAGAAGTTATAGCATTGTTTGAAATTCAGCAGATCAACAGCTTGAGCAAACCATCAGTTTAGTTCTAACACGCCCTTCTTTAAAAGGGGTAAGGATACTTAAAGTTCCCCTATTATGTTATTTTAAAGTTTCCTAATGTTGTTTTGGAGTCTCCTACGACAGGTTTACATGCATCAAAGGTCAAAAAACTGTTTCATTTTCTCATAATATATATTTGAACATCACCACATTTTCAATGATTCTCAAACGACTCATGAGATGAATCAAACTCTCTAAATCCCTCCTTTCCACAAGCTACTCTGCTCTGATTGGCCAGACAGCTCAGACTGTTGTGATTGGTTAACAGAGTACAGCGTGGCCATTGCCATAACAACATCAGCTGTCCTGAGGCTTCCTACACCGTAAACTAAACACAGTAACAAACAATGACTACGTTTACATGCAGCCAATAACCCGTTCAAAACCGGAATATTAGCAATAACCCGGTCGCGCACGGCCATGTAAACACCGGCAAAAACCCGGATATGCTCATATCCCGGTTTTTAAAAACCCGGATATTATACCTGGGGTACCCCTTTTCTAACCCAAATATTTGGTCATGTAAACGCGTATCGGCATATCCCCATCAAAAGGAACATTGATTTGTGTTCTGCGCATGTTCTATTCGCAAGGAATCTTGGTCTTTTGAGTAGAGACTTTTGGAGCAAGGAGGAAAGCGCAAACAAAGGCGATCGCTATCTGCCCCGAACTATTCATTATCCGCGTGCTGCTGCGCTGTTGTTGTTGTCTTTGGATACAGGAAGAAGAATCGGAAATGACGCATATTGCGTCTTAAGGTTGTCCGTACGTCCAGACTCTAACCGTGCGTCGCCGTTTACATCGGGATATTGCCAATTGATTACAAATTCCATGTATACAGGAGTAACTCTCTCTGCTCACGCATGTAAACGGGTTATTCCGAATGTTTCAGAAACCCAAATAGTGACCTTAACCCGACCATAACCCTAATTTTAACAGCTTGTAAACGTAGTCAATGACGTCGATTTGACCATATCAATCTGAGCGCGAGTCCGATGATGAAACCCTGGAAGAACTAGTTATTCAACCCCGAACATCCATCGCAAGGACAACTCGAGCAGGGGTGCGTTTCCCGAAAGCATCGTTGGCCAACTATGGTCGCAAGTTCTGTCGTTACCAATAGAGTTCAATGGACATTGCGATGAACTTGCGACCATAGTTAGCCAACGATGCTTTCGGGAAACGCACCCCAGGACGTTTCTCAGTGATACACTACTTAGTTTGAGGTACATTTTGAGATGTTGCAACTGTAATTCCTCACCATCAGCAAACCGATTTTTTTACTTATAGGCCTACTTATTTATTTAAGTATCTTTCTAATTTATTGCGGTGAACATGTGGAAACTGTATCAATAACAGTGCATACATTAGCCGAGCTCTAGCGTGAATGACTGATGTAACATAAACGTTGGTTAAACAAATCTTGCTCCATGCTTAATCTTTCCTCAAAGTTGTGAGAACGACAGACAATATGCATTAATAGACACAGTTTTAGGTAAGAGTGGCCCACAACTGATTAGCATAAATATTTCAGTAAGACAGTATTAATGTGAGTTAGCAGGAGACCTACACAATATAAAACTCAAAACTAAGTATTTTGAACACCATCTTTTAAGAGCAAGCGTTTGTGAATCCTACACTAATGTCACAGGTCGGGATGGGCCAAGCCGGACTGCGCCCACCCCTGAACCAGGACCACCCTGAGGAGCGTGTCAGAGACGAGACGGAAACAGAATTCAAGGGAATCACAGTTCTTTTTATTAAAGTTAAAAGTAATTTGAATAACCTAAGCTAAAATCTTCCTTTCCTCTTCTCCCCCGGAATCGAGGCAATGCAGCAGTCTCCGGGGCCCACTCCCACGCCGATACAAGGTTCGCAATGGCCTGAGATGGATCGATGGATTTCCACGGGTGTGTATGCGGTCGGGGCTGTTCCTCTTCCCGCACTGATGCGGGGTCCGCAGGGACCTACGACAGACAGGTGAGTTTCCACAGGTGAGCAGACGGTCGGGCTGTTCCTCTTCCCACACTGATGCAGGGTTCACAGGGACCGACGACAGACAGGTGAGTTTCCACAGGTGAGTAGACGGTCGGGCTGTTCCTCTTCCCACACTGATGCAGGGTTCACAGGGACCGACGACAGACAGGTGAGTTTCCACAGGTGAGTAGACGGTCGGGCTGTTCCTCTTCCCACACTGATGCAGGGTTCACAGGGACCGACGACAGACAGGTGAGTTTCCACAGGTGAGTAGACAGTTGGAACTCTAGGGCTACAGCAGACTCGAGTCAACAGGCTGAACGGAGCTTCTCTAGGGCAGACAGTTAGAACAGACAGAGTCAGCTTCAACAGCAGTATATAGGCCTCACGTGTGTTGCCGGGGACAGGTGACTCCACACCATGCAGATGGGCCGGGGGCTATAGCAGACTCAAAGTGCAGGCCGAGCGGAGCTTCTCCTGGACAGACAGAATCAACTTCAACAGCAATATACCACTCTCACGTGTGTTGCGGGGGACCGCTAACTTCGCACCATGCAGATGGACTTGGGATTGTAACAGACTCAAAGTCGCAGCTGAGCAGGGCTGCTCTAAGACAGACAAAATCAACTTCACCACAGTATACAGTTCTTACGTGTGTTGCAGGGGACAGATAACTTCACACCATGCAGATGGACCGGGGGCTATAGCAGATTCAAGTCACAGGCTGAGTGGAGCTTCTCTAGAACAGACAGAATCAACTTCAACAGCGGTATACAATTCTCACGTGTGTTGCAGGGGACAGATGACTTCACACCATGCAGAATGGACTTGGGGTTGTAGCAGACTCAAGTCGCAGGCTGAGGTGAACTTCTCTAGGACAGACAGAATCAACTTCAACAGCAGTATACAGTTCTCACGTGTGTTGCAGGGGACAGATAACTTCACACCATGCAGATGGACTTGGGGTTGTAGCAGACTCAAGTCGCAGGCTGAGGTGAACTTCTCTAGGACAGACAGAATCAACTTCAACAGCAGTATACAGTTCTCACGTGTGTTGCAGGGGACAGATAACTTCACACCATGCAGATGGACTTGGGGTTGTAGCAGGTTCAAGTCGCGGGCTGAGTGGAGCTTCTCTAGAACAGACAGAATCAACTTCAACAGCAGTATACAATTCGCACATGTGTTGCAGGGGACAGATGACTTCGCACCATGCAGAATGGACTTGGGGTTGTAGCAGACTCCAGTCGCAGGCTGAGGTGAGCTTCTCTAGGACAGACAGAATCAACTTCAACAGCAGTATACAGTTCTCACGTGGGTTGCCGGGGACAGATAACTTCACACCGTACAGGTGGGCTTAGGGCTGCAGCAGACTCAAAGTCAGCAGGCTGAGCGGAGCTCCTGCTAAGACAGACAAAATCACGATTGCAGATAGAGTGTGCAGTCTCACGTGTGTTGCAAGGGGGGCAAACCTTCTCACCATACAGGTGGGTTGACATGCAAGTAGCGAACTTAAGTCAACAGGCTGGACAGAGCTTCTTCTAAGACAGTCAGAATCACTACTTCAAAACAGAGAGGTTAGTTTGACTCACAGATGCTATTCCTTCTAGTCCTCAACAGATGGGACCGATCGAATTATTAAGCTCCAATTACTGACAGTAGACCAGCATGGCACGTGGGGAGTGCACGGCAAGAGAAAATAAATCTTCCACACACACACGGCAATTTCACTCCAAACATGCAACGTGAGGGGGGAAACGTCAATTTAAGCACTGCAATCCACTTCAATAAGTGCAGATAAGGCCAGCACTCACCCAGGGGTCTCCGTGCCACAAGCAACGAGCTCCAATGTTGGGGAAAAGATGTTTCAAGGTTTTCCTCCACAAACATAGACGGATTCACATCACCGTTCCAACACGGGGGAAGAGGGCAAGAGATCGAACATGAATCAGTATAATTCACTCAGTGACGTTTAGGTAGCACAATCAAAGCACTCCAATCCACCTCAAATTCAGTGTTGAAACATGCAGGTACGAGATACGATGGTCGATTACTTATCTCTCTCCCTTCCAGGCAAACGGTGTGTTTTCACAACTCTTCCACACTCCTCAAGTCCCCTCCAGCAGCACTTCCCTTTGCACCCCGCAATTCCTCTCTGCAACACTCAAATAGAACGACTTCTCACGGGAGAGGACCACCCCACAGTCTCTCTTCACTGGCTTTTTATATCCTTCTCAATGCCCACATGGCTTTGTCATGGCTCCAAATTAATTGCTCACACCTGGTGTCAATTTCCTCATCCCGGTTGGCAGGGCAACAGATATACACTTACACGGGGGGGTAGTGTTTCCTTATTATTGTACCGGAGGGGACACAATTGCGGCGAACTTTAGTTCCGCCCTCATTTGTCACACCGTGACACTAAACTCCGAGATTTGAGAAGCAGTCGTCAGTAAAATAAAGGGAACACAGCAAAAGTTTAGGATTATACTGCTGTGGTATCGTGGTAAAGATGGATTTTAACCACTGATTCTTCACATGCTCGTCCTTGGGCAGTGAAAACCTTTACCTTTACAATGTAGAGCACAGCTTCTCCTCAACATAATGCTATCCAGTATCCACAGGAATCAGCTGCAGTGTTTGAGGGCGTTCAAGTTTTCTCTGGTGTCTGCGCGCACAATATGCTAATGTATGTCTTGATGTCACAACGAAACTGTTTATTACTCGTTTGAAAAACTTTTCTTTTTTTTTTGGCTCAGAGTTGACTCTTACTTTTGAAAGACAATAACTTTATATTACAGTGAACTTTCAGATTTAAAACTTTGCAGGATGTTTTCATTCACTTAGAGCTATGTTACACACTACACGAAAGGTCATTTTCAAAAATCCATAATAGGGGCCCTTTAATGCATCAAATAATGAGACTAAGTTTGATACTTGCATGTCTCGCCCATTTGAATTAAACTGTCCTAATGCAATTTGTTGAGTCTCCAGTTGATCTTTGCTGAGGTGGTCTTGATGAGAGAGAACCAGTGGTAGTCAGAGGATCTTTGATGAATGGAAAGACAAGGCCGCAGCCTGGCACAAGCTTGGGGGTCCTTAGAAACTTTGTTCTCATTTCAGCTCATTATAGCTCATTATCTGCTAATGTGAACACGCCCACGGAGAGCATGCACTATTCAAACGCAAATTATCAGAGGCAATCCATGCAAACGTGTCAACGCCACATCGGCTGGATAAAACACATCAAGTTTAATCAGATTTATTTATTATGTAGGTCACTGTTTTCTCAGGTGTGAATCAGAGCATTATTCATGATCATTCACGCCCCCACGCATATTGACTTTCCAAACAAAAAGTGTCTTACAAAATTTAAATCAATGTATTGTTTTATGTGAAGCAAAAACTCTTGTGGACATATATTTAGTATGTATTTTTTTGGCCTTATTTCAGAAACTTAATTTTTTAGTTTTTTCAATAACCATGCATAAACATTATTCTCTCAAAAATACAAACATGTACATACATGTTGCTCACATATTATGGTAGCCCTGTTTGTGCTGAATAGAGTGTAATGACACCTTTGCCATTAATATGTTTATATGGCTCTTTCAAGCTTGCATGGCCATAAAGTACTTGGCTGACAAGGTCAGCGTGGGTTTCCTCCGGGTGCTCTGGTTTCTGCCACAGTCTAAAGACATGCAGGTAAGGTTGACTGGATATGCCAAATTGTCGTAGTGTGATTGTGAATGTGTCCCAGCACTCTCACGTCATCCGACGTAAAACCTGTGCCAAATCATGTGTGTGAGAAGCAGACCCTTCAAATGAGCAGGAATAACGCTAAGAAAGAGAGTCACACAGCCTGTTTCATTAAGCCTGTCTATTAAATAGATCCCGGCAAACCATTCACGCTGACCGGAGGTTTCTTTGATTTTCCCTTTGCATGCTCTAATGATGCTGAACGCAGATCTATATAATTGTATT
Organism: Rutilus rutilus; assembly: GCF_951802725.1. Taxonomy (NCBI): domain Eukaryota; kingdom Metazoa; phylum Chordata; class Actinopteri; order Cypriniformes; family Leuciscidae; genus Rutilus; species Rutilus rutilus. The sequence continues at coordinate 35,724,553 of NC_140212.1, forward strand.
TATTTTTTTAAAGGAAGATAGTGAATTATTTTTTGTTGTGATCAACATAGTGCCGCAAATGTTGTGAATAGAGATAAACATATACTGAACCCGGAACATTCTTTTGATTATGATTAACAATTAACTTGAACTACTTATTTATCTGGAGCAATATAGATGCAAAAGTACAAAAGACAGTAAATCAGGACACTATAAAAGGAACACGAGAGGCTGTGAGGAGGACAGAGCAAGAGCTGGAAACAAACATCAGTGAAGAATGAAGGGTTTAGTATGTTTACTGCTGCTGTTGGAAACCTTTGTTTGTGTCGTACAGCATCAGGTAGATGGAGGACTCAATGAGAATGAGATCAGTCAACAGCTCAGATCTGAGGACGGAAGACAGAATCCACCTCAAACAGACACTTTGAGAGATGAAGCTTCAACTGACAGCCAACAAAACTGTTGCTTCACTGACATCCATGCAGCGCTGAGAGAACTGACCGCCACAGTTACAGAGCAGAAAGTGAACATCAGAGAACTGACCGCCACAGTTACAGAGCAGAAAGTGAACATCAGAGAACTGACTGCCACCGTTACAGAGCAGAAAGCGAACATAAGAGCTTTAGAGACGCGATTGAGAGATGCTGAGAAGGCTGCAGAACAACAGACGTTTATCCTGGAAGAGCTGAACAAGAAAAATGATGGTACCTCAACAAAACATTCTATAATCAATGATCCTCAAAGTAAAACACCAATGCAATACATTGCATAGTGTAAATGTTAGAGTAAAGTTGAGTGTGTTCTGTGTAAATTGTATTATATGTCTATTACAATTAGTGGTAACGCTTTAGATTACAGCCTGGAAAGTACTGTGTAATTAAGGATAATTTACAGTGTAACTTTCAGTAATTATAGTGTACCTATAAAGTACTTACATTTAAGTATAAGGGAATGATATGTAAAGTTTTGGGAATAAAGGGGTAACAAAACAACTAAGAGGATTAACAAATTATTAATACTGTAATTATTTTAGAACTACAGATGGTGGACAACCAGAATGAGACTTTTACCGTTCCCGCGGCGGCAAAATTGGGATGTGTATTTGCTGCCTTTTACCGCTGAGTGGCGCTGTAATCACAGACTTTGAAAAGTGTCAGTTTATTCTCTTTATGACGTAATCTGCCGCGGCAGTAATCTGAGCTGAGGCCACAGATAAATTCAAGATAAATATTGTGGTTAAACGAATTCAAATTCATTAAATTTAAACAAAGTAGACACACGTTAACATTGTGTGCCCAGTTTTTCTATAATTTAGAAAGGCTATGTCAATAGGTTACTTGTCCTTTACTTCGTGTTATTTTAATGTGTTTGTAGATTTATTAACTGAAACATAACAGTGAAATAAATTAAAATAATTTACTGTAAAATTAAAACATTTTCAGGACTTGCAGTTACTAACCGATGTTAGTCGGTTTAAGCATTCTTTGTTATATTCAGAATTAAATAGGCTTACATGTTGTTATGATTATCAATTGAGTTATTTAATAAATAATCAACCACAATGCCTATTACTGCCGCAGCAAAAATAAACCAGTCGAATTTCAAAGTCGTTCGCGAAATGACTAGGCTATACCGGGTGGCGCAAGTGACAGGGCAAAACAGCAGCAACTGCGGCATTTTAAAAGGTAAGTTTCCTATCTGTTTATTTAAAGATCTTGTAAAAAAAAAAAAAAAAAAAAAAACTTTTTTCATTATTTGAACAAAAATGAGACTGATTGAATATGTAAAAATATAAACAAAGCAGAGAATAAAACAAACTTTTAGGGAAAAAATATAGGCCTATTATGCTACAACAGAATTGGTTAACATTAACGAAAGCAAAATATGTAAAAATACATTTAAAACAAAATAAAACAAAACAAATTCGCGGCCGAATTCAAATCGGTTCAAATCCCGAACAAACAGTAGTAGACCTAGGCTATTCAGACGATAGCTCTGTGGTCAATGCTTTAACAATAGCCTCTCGGAGCTTCAAACGATCTGAGATCGAATCTCAGTGTAGCCGACAGTGTTTATGTTTTTCCGTTCTTGATGCTTAAATATGCATCTGTTTATTAAAGTCAATCGTCTTGTTTAATTATCAATTGTACATTACAACATAAATTTGCTACATTCCAGTTGAGCCGCTGCAAAGACGACACATCTGATGAAGGAAGACTGTCAGCCGATCGCACCAGAAAATGAAGATGGTGAAGCTCGTCTTTAATCTGCTAAATTATTTTTTTTGTGTGTGTGAATCATTCACGAGATTGAGATGACTGACAGTAATACCCGGCCATAGCAACGGAAGACATTTTTCAAAACAGATCGAACAAATCAGAAAAATACTTTCAATACAGTATTGCTTTCAATTAAAAAATAAACAATGAAAATGTAAAAGAAAAAGAAAATTAACTAAGTTTGAAAACCCATCGCACATTTCAAGGTATGAATAAAGTGTCGGGACAGTTTATTTATTTAAACAGGGTTGCATCGATAGAGTTTATTCCCTTTGTGATGCAAAATAAGAAACACAGAATCTTATTCTTGCAACATTTTAAATTTCTATTGTCAAAGAAATTGCAGCTAAATTAAAACTGTACAAAACGAAAAAAGTTCAAAGCAACATAAATTAAGAACAGGCGTTTTTCTTTGCCTCTCTCGCGCTGGATATTTTTTTAGTAAGTTTGGTCTCCCTCACTGCTCGCGGCGGGTCTTTCTCGAAATTAAGCATTTCAGCGTAAAAAACACCATACAGCTGATAATACTGTATATGTCGCTGTGTGTCATCCACACAAATCACGAAAGAAAAAACTGTAACAAATAGCTTTTGTTCCTTCAAAGATACAACATGCCTTGCTGAATTCACCTTACAATAAAACGAGGTGGGTCGCGAATTAAAGAGCTCTGTATCTGCTAAATTGAAATTGTGTGTGGAAAACCTTTAAATACAATCAATAAAACTACAATATATAATTTAATAAGATATAGGGCCTACTGTACATAGGCTATGGACCTTTGGAGATTTTGAGATTAATCCTTAAAAGAATTTAGCCTTTGCCTGCTCATCAGGCTGGCTCCGACACTCTCCATACGAAAGACGAAACATTAACACCTCTGTCCTGCACCCCCACGATAAAGCAACTATTGCCTTCTCCAAACCCCCCACAGGCTAGCTGAGTTTGCAAAATAAAACAAAGAGTTTGCCACTCGTCGTGGTGTGCCAAAACACTTAATTATAAACTTCAATATTTCATTCAAAACAATCTCAAAACGCTTTGTGACATTTTGAAAAGCCGTGGATGCATTACTGCCACTGGAACCATGAACGCAACAGAATACTGGTTCTGATTTTATTGTTTGTCGTTTAAACGTCATATATATATATTTTTTTTTTAACAGAACTGCTTTTGAAATTACGATTGGAATTATTATAGGCTACAGAAGTAAAGTCATTGTATAATATTTGTTCCTTAGTGTAAAATGGAAATGCATGGTGATTTTATTTTGTAAATAGGCTATAAGCAAAAAACTATGTTTTAGAACTAGACAAATCTCTCTGCATCAACAATAGACTATAAAATGCATTAATATGCTAATATAAAAATATCAGTAGTCCAAGTTAGTTCGGGATTCGAACCCGTGTCATCTAAATGATCGTAACGTAAGTTCAACCACTCGGCCACAATTGACTCGTTGTGACATGGCCTAACGTTCCAGTGTCTGTTCGCTCACACGAGCGAGAAGCGCTCTTCATTCAAATGAACGCGCCGCCGCGTTTGTCGAACACTAATTCAACATGCCAGAATAAAACCTGGCTTTAGAACAATGCATAGCGCCACTCGTCGTGGTGTGCCAAAAAATTTACAATAATTTAGTTTCATTTATTTCAGTGTTAATGTTTGAGTTAAAAAAAATCCTCTACAAATTAAATTAACACAAAGTCGGCTATAAGAGTCCTTTATAGGCTACGTAAAAAAGCAAAGGGCTTACAGTCTTAACATTTAGGCTACTTTGCTTAAATTCGATACATTTATTTTCAGTAGGGCCTAATAAATTTGTAGGGATGTAATTTCAGTATGCTTTACCAACGCTATGTATTCAATTAAAGTTCCAAGAGGTCTGGTCTCTATATTTCCTTCCCAGCTGACACTAATATGCAAGTGCACAGCAAAAATCACAACTTGTGCTTGCTGCGAACGCAAGTTATTTAAGGTATCTCAACTGTACATAGTCTACCCTACAATGTGAATTCGTTACAAGGTTTCATTTAATTAAATTAATGTGCAGCAATTTGTACAAATAGAGTCTATAGGCCTACTATACTGTTGTAGCCATTAAATAATCTCATTTAGTATCATATTTGTTAAAATATTATAATGTTATTTTTTTCCATCTATGTTGAATATGAAAAGTGAACAGCACGAGTAACCCCCAATTTCCACCAGATGCGTAACGGCTGCGGAACGGCTCCGCTGCGTGACAGCTCCGTGTTCCGTCGTCCGTCAATACCCACCAGGTCCGTATTTGTTGCGGAACGGCTGCGGTCATGACTGACAGCTGAAGTCACAAGGACCCACGAGATCTCGCAAATTCACGTATGATCGCGCGATATAAGTGCTGAATTGCTGCGGAGCTCTCCGGCATCCGGCAAAAATAGAAGCTCTGCGTATCTGCTCCGGAGGGCTGCGGATCGCCGGAGTCGGAACGCAGCTGTACCGCATTCAGTGGAAATACACTCATTGACTTTAATGGAAACCTATTGACTCCGCCGCCGTGCCGGAGCCGTAACGCAGCCGGTGGAAATTGGGGGTAAGATAGGATGCATTATATCGAGAGATGGATATGGAGTGGGTCAGACATGATTTGCCAATTGCCTGGATTTAATAAGTAAGAGAAGCAAATATAACAGACACTAATCATGGAGGCGCCCGCGCGGTCACTTGCATTGCACGTCAGCTGGAGCGCATCTCATCCTCCTAACTTAACGAAACTCAGCGTATGCCTCACACAGACATGATAAATACATCAAATACACGAAGCTTGAAATGTCTTCAAACGAAATAATTCAAAACGAAAAGAAAAAGGCTACTCTCTGATTATGTCTTTATGTGCATTCCTCTCTAGGTGCGTTCACTACAAATATGGCGATCGTCAACTTCATCTTTGCAGTCGACACTGTCAGAAAACACTAGTTTATTGATAAAAATCAATGCACGCATCACTGGATTTACAAATACACATCTTGCTTGTTGCACGCACACATTATGTCGAAAAAACGAAATATTATGTTGAAATAACATTATTATTAATAATACATCTTTTAGAATATTTGATTAAATGCTGATTGTTGCGCTTGTTCAATTTAATAAAATTAAAACTTTAATTGTGATAATTAAAATAATTGAAAATTAAATATTTAGTGGCCAAGTTTTGCTAATTTATTTTATAGGCTATTATATGCCTATTGCCTATATTAAGTAGGTCATATTAAGACAAGGCATATATTAGTTATTTTAGCTGTTATGAGAAAAATAAATCTAACGAAATCTAAAATCTAAATCTAAAAAAAAAAAAAAAATCTAACGCCAATTCAACATGCCAGAATAAAACCTGATTTTTGAACAATGCGTAACGCCACTCGGCCTGGTGTGCCAAAACACTACATTTTAAACTTCAATGTTTAATTCAAAACAATCTCAAAACGCGTTGTGACATTTTTTTAAAGCAGTAGCCTAGCCTATATACATTAAGGGCATTGAAACCAGGATCTTAACTAAAACGCATTCCGCGTAATCTCTCAAAAATTATGCCACACTACTCCATGTATTTTTTTTTTAAGGACTGCTTTTGAAATCACTATAAATTACTATGCAATTGTATCGCTCACCAGAGCTCTTCATTTATCTAATTCCTCAATAGAATAGTACAAATATTCCGCGTCATTGCTCCTAATATCGTCTCTATTTTTAACTTTTGATTCTATTTTTTCAGTTCTAAAATTGATTCTATCTTTGGTTCTATTCTGTTGTAGCCTAATAGGCCTATTTATATATATATGAAAAATATGCCTATTAGGCTTAGGGTTTTATATTTAACCCACTTACATTTTAAAATATGGCAATTGCTGCTGTTTTGCACAATGTCCCTTTGCGCCACCTGGCGGTCATTTCGGGAACGACTTTGAAATGCGGCTGGTTTATTTTCGCTGCGGTGATTTCGCGGCGGCGGCTGGCATTCTGGTTGTCCACCATCTGTAAGTGGTACTTATTCTACTATTATGATACAACAATCTTACATATAAGAACATCTGTGTTAATTAGGAATCCATTGTAATAATGTTAATCTCACCATGGGCACAGTATGCAATACCTGCTCTTCCTCTCTCATCTCCATCACATTCTCTCTCTCTTTCTTTTTCTCTCAGTCTCTTTATCTTGACCAGTTAATCTCCCCTTCCCGAAGCTGAGCTTTGATTGATAGCCTACGGTCTTTGCAAACTGATTATTTCTGTCGGTCGTTTAAAACTTCCTGCTGTTTAGTTTAGCTGCTTACATCTCACATTGTATAACCGTTAACTGAAGCGCCAAGTTGGGATTCGTGCTCAGCTCTCGCTTCTGTGAACATAAATCCCGCTTGCTTTGATCGGTCATCTCAAACATTTTGACATTGATGACGAGCTGTGTTTGAGTGCTATAGCAGCTCAGATGAGATGGTTGGTTATCATCGTGATGTGCGAAACATTGCAGCACAAAATGATAGTTAATATCAGGCAATTATTTCACAACGTTCATTATATACACTTTAAAAATGACCAAGGTCCTCAATGGTGGGTACGGCCCTGCTTGCAGGTAAGTACTTTATAGGTAGACAATAATTACTGAAAGTTACACTGTGAGGTCATTTTAATTACTCAGTACTTTGCGGGCTGTAATCTAAAGTGTTACCCAATTATTAGTGTAAATGTAATTTAACAGAATCTTTATTCTCTCACAGAAATATCAAATCTTACTCTGGGTCAATTGGAGTTGCGAAAGGAAAATAGAGGTGAAAGTGTGCTTGAATGATGTTAAATTCAGTGTATACATTCCCAGTGTAATAGAGTAATATATCACAATATTTCTTATGTTTTTCAACAACAGACAGAGAAATAGCTTTTTCAGCTGCACTGATGCAATCTGGCAGTGGACATATTGGTCCTTTTACCACTGAAATCACACTAACCTACAGGAACGTCATCACAAACATAGGGAACGCCTACAACCCAATTACAGGTAATGATCAATGAAATGAGTCATAAAACTCAGTTTATAATAATAAAAACCCTTCTGCTCCATTCAGACCTCTCTGCAGTTGTGTAATGTGTATAAGAGAATTAAAGGATCTGCCGTCTTTCAAAACTATTACACAGTGTGTTTGGTGATTAAGCAATCATAGAGGAAACCTCTGATTCTGTATCTCTTGTTATTTGATTTAGGTATTTTCACAGCCCCGCTGAAAGGAGCGTACATGTTCAGAATCTCTGTTTATGGTCATGGTCCAACTGCTGCAACTGCAGTCATTGTTAAGAATGGAGAGCGTGTGGTTTCAGCACATGATGTTCAGGCTCAGGGATCGTTAGCCTCCTCAAATGGAGTTGTGTTGATCCTGGAGGTTGGAGATGTTGTCTATGTGAGACTTTGGTCTGGCAGGAGGATATATGATGACCAGAATAACCACAGCACTTTCAGTGGTTTCCTACTGTTTCCCTTAAGATAACGAGCTTTGCAGAATGTGATTCCAATAATTCTGAACCTTCAGTGTATGATTTAAGATGGAAATAATGAAGAATCATTAACATATGAATCTGTTTAAATGTGGACCAATGTGTGTTTGAAATTTGCAATAGATTACTGTATAAAAGTCTGAGCTGTCTATAAATGTAACTTTGTATAAAGAGTTTCAGCACTGAGAGCACTGAGTTTTTTTTTTTGTGTGTTAGTGTTTAATCTATAATGTTAAATATTATCTGTTCTATTTAAAAATGTAGTTTTTAAACTAAACTCTAGTTTATTACTGATCCATGATCTGTATATGTTCATCCCACAAAAATAAATAAGAGAATAGAGAGAGTTAGCATTTTTCCCTCATATTTTAATGAATATTTCCCCAAAAATTCTTACGTTGAAGCACTCATGATATAATATTTATCAATCAAATTATGTTAGATGCACAATAGTCATACATTACACAGAGGATAGAAATATGCACAAATCTGGTTTATTTTGGTCTTGTAGGTGTGGCAACGTGATAGGTTGACAAGAAAAGTTGAAAGTTTATACCAGGGAGAGAATTGCCTATACCGGCAATTCACCTCCAGAGGGCAGATTTAAACTCTACGCCTCTAAGATACTCGACTACGCCACCCCAGAGGCAAATTTACCGGGGAATCGCCTGATAAGATTTATTCAAAGCACACAGGTTCGATTACGGCTGAGTTGAGACCCGAGACAAAGGTGAAATATAAAAAAATACAGTTTTTATTTGAAGTCACTGATACATGTATAAATATGCAAGTAAAAAAATACACGCACACACAATTCGGCCTCCACTCCAGGCAAACACTCGTGCACTGCACTCACACCTCAAACCACACATGTGGAACACTGCAATCAGAAGAGACCACCACCAAGCAGAGAGAGAGGCTCGCCCACACAGACACGAGTCCTGGTCACCCCAACCACTGGAGAGGAAGCAGAATTACAATTTAGACATATAATCATATACACACACACATTCTTATAAAACCTGGTACTCAATAGATTGACAGAAATATAGATGTTTACCATAGTACACCAGTCCATAGAAACAATAGATAGCAAAAAAAAAAAAGAACCTACAAATTCACACAGCTGATCAAAAGAAAAATATAATGGTCAGAAGTTCACAGAAACTCGGTTAGCACAAAGAAATAATAAATTCAACACCGATCTACAACAGAAGAAAAGTAGAATTTTAAAGCAATTGGTTCACATCAACAAAGAAAGCAAAGAAAAACAAAATAAGCAAATAAACTAATTAAATGTATACAGTGACACGCTCTACAAAAGAGAGACCAGATCACGATGGTGACTGTTGGATGGTCAAAACATTTGATGCCTCGGAGAGAGGGAGCAGGCCACTGTATCGAATTTGCGGCACGCCAGGCTACCAGGCAGCTGATGTTCCAAGCGTCCAGCGTTGAAATAAACACGTAACGTAAAGCAAGCACCCCACAGCAGTACGCGAATACAATTCGCAGATATTACACATCCACTCTTGTAATCAAGCCAGCGCAGCACCGCGTATCGACATAACGATACAGTCTGCAGCACAATGCTGAACTGGAATCAGTAGTGTAAACATCAGCATACAAGAATACGGCCACAAAAAGCCCCGACGAGAAACCCACTGCACCGTCTCTCCCTCTGTCTGTAAACTAAAAAGATAAATACAAAAACTTAGAATGGTCGATCCAGACCATTAGTGCAACAACAATAAATTCAAACAACCTACCGGTTTGAACTGCTTGCGATGCACAGGGGATTTAAACTCCAGGACGTAAAAAAACAATCTGGTACAACACACGTTGTCCCGCAGGATTCCTCATTCCACACTAGAGAGATATGCGAGCCAAATAAGTACATTAAACCTGGTTCAATACAAATGTTCAAAAATACAGCCGCGACTGCTCCTTACCGGACAAACACTCCCGCGACACCCCGGAAATGGATAACGTCATCCGTGACTATGGCCGTTTCTCAATATGCGTTCTTGTCTGTACTTGTGTTCTTGTGGACTTGTGAAACGTCATCAGTCGCTGCCCAAGTACTGTTCCAATTCAAAGTTCACATCTAGCCAAGTCCAGTTCAAATCCCCGGATGTGTTCTTGATCCGCCCCTTTTACCGAGGATGCATCGAGAGGTGACTTGTGCGGACTTGAGACAGCCAGGTATCCCAGAATGCATCTCACACCAACCAGCAAGCGTCAATAGTAGAGGAGAAACCCAGCGTAATTTAAAAATACTGCTGTTATTGTGTCACGAAATGTAGTTTTAAGAGTATTTCAGGCGAGAATGTAGTTGTTTAAAGCTCAAATCTTTGGTTTATTTATAAAGATAGTGCCTATTTGAAAATTTGATCTGACGTTTTCGGAGTTGTGAGAACCAGGCAATCGGAGGCTCATGTACCCCGCCGAGAACAGCCTTTCCTCGGCTAGTGCTGCTGACGTTTGCCGCTGGCTCGGATGTCTCTAGTCTAGTGGTTTAACATGAGATATAAATCGTCTTGTGTATATCTAACGGGCGATTTATTTATTTTATTTGTAATTTGTTCCCTGGCAAAACGTTTTGGCTGAGGGCAAAGTGAGTTTCATAGCTTTATATATTTAGTCTATTTAACTTTAACGTTGTAGCCTAGAGAGCTGACTTATGTTTGACTGAATCGTTTTCTAGCTTCTTATACCTTTTAGGCTACTTATACTTTTATAATGGCTATTATTGATCATTAAAACTGACATTTAACAAAAAAGGTTATGTAATTTTATTTTATATATATAAAAACATATAAAATATTTTATTATACATGTTGCCTACATTCTCTTCACTGTATGTATATATAATAAAATAAAATGACACAACCCTGTCTCTTTTTGCTAAATGTCAGTTTTAATGATCAATATTATGTTTTTTATGTATCATATTTTTAAAATGAAAACAAAAAGAGTCAGGGTTGTGTTTTATATTTCGTGTTGTTATACATATATGCAGTGAAGATAATCAATTGCGTTGCCTGAACCACATTTGTGTGGCCATTAATATGTTTAAGATTTTTTTAAATGAAAATGAATAGAGGCAGAGTGGTGGTTTATAACATATTTTGTTTTATTGTAGCCTAGATATATATAAAGAGATAACCGGAGTAGCCAGAGCGAGCTGAGTGACGCTATCAAGTGTTCCATTTGCAGAATTATCGGACTTGCGTCCTCCCGTCCCTGGGAGTTCGTTCTCCTGAGTAGAACTTGTCAACCTCGTACTTGGTATTGAGAAACGGCCTATGAGACCCTCCTTCATGCCACACCTAAGGCTGTCTTTATAGGCCACGTAAAATAAGGCACGCCCCATAACGAGGATTACTACCATTGGCTACATAGGGCTGAGCTCTTTACTGCCCTAGTACTTCAAAAAAGCCTTTTAAAGGTATACATGTGAATTAAACATGGCAAAATGGCCTTCATCACCACAGTATGCTAATGCCTATCCAGTGCAAGTGATTTCATCAATATGCTGATTTAGGACTGTTGGGACACTCCAGGCACAGGATGGTTCTGTACCTCAATGACACGTCTATACCATTTGCTTCACAGGACATATGCTTTCAACTACTTACTGTTTATTTACTATTGTGTTCTAATATGTAACTATGTCATGTTTGGTCTCACCTGACAGCTTATAAACTGAAATGAATGGTGGTGAAGATATTTAAGTATCCTAATGTACAATCTAGGTACTACTGGTTAAACATGCATTGAGAAGAATATGTTAATGCTCTCCTCCTCTTGATCACCACACATTTGCCTCATCTTTTGGTTTCCTGTCGGTCGGTTTCGGTGTTGGTATTCCACTCATGTTTAACAATGCTTTGCTCAGAGTATAAGAAGGAAAGTTAACTGTTGATCTGGGAGAAAGGCTTTAACCATGCCATTCCCGCACAACGGTGCGTAACCTCATACTACAAGAAAGGCTTTTACGGCCTCGTCTGCACGACAGCACTCAAAAAAATAATAAATAAGATTTATGTAATTTGATTGCATATAAACTTTTCATCCATTTGGATTACGTATTTTTAACGTAAACATTAATAAACTTTATGTGATACATATTTGTAAGTCCTATATAAATAAAAACAGGCAAGAATTAGATTTATGCAAAATTTTCAATGAATGAAATGAATAAGAAATGGGTTTATGTATTATTATGTAATACACCTAATTTACTTAAAATGCATCACATTTAAGTAATTTGTATTAATAAAGCCAATGTATTTTAAAATTATATTTATAAATTTGTATTTACTTATTCATCACCATTTCCCCTCCCCAATCACAATATACAACACAAAAAAGAACGGCCAGACCACCTCATTTCACATTTTTATTTTAGAAATAACAAGCTCAAAAGGCAGCAAAAAGTGGAGCTAGCAAGAGAGCCTTTCCTCACTTATACTGTGTTGTGTGCAACCTCAACAAAAAATAAAGTACCTTCATGTAACAAGGTTACACACCAAGGTTAAATGCAGCACTTTAAAGGTTTTTTTTTTTTTTTTTTTTTGCCACAATCAACCTATAACAAATAAATGCAAAGGATTTTAACCATTAACCCATTTGTGACTGCAGACATAGTACTTTTTTTGAAGAACTGTGCTTAAAAAAACTGTAAAACTTGAGGTAGACAAAAATCAGGTCAAATCTGAATCAATGACAACACTTATTAACATTACACAAACATTTTCACAAATCTGTGACGTGCAATAATTTGGAAAATTAGGGTGGTGGTCACCAGAAAATGCAATAAGACTCAGTGGTTGAGTGGTTTTGCACCAGCACACTTCTTTACGCATGTCTCCATGTTAGGAGTACAGGAGTATAAAAGGTTCTACAGCAAAACAAGATAAATTTCCTCAAGAACTGCTTAAAAACTGTAAAATTTGAGGTAGACATAGCATTTTGGTCAAATCTGATTCAAGGACAACACTTGCTTATATTACACTAACATTTTCACATATGTGTGACATGCAGTAATTTGGAACGATAGGGTGGTGGTTACCAGAAAATGCCATAACACTCCGTGGTTGAGTGGTTTTGCACCATCACACTTTTTAACCATGTTTACATATTAGGAGTACAGGTGTATAAAAGGTTCTGCAACAACAACAACAAAATCTCAAACGGGTAGAAAAAGTGCAACAAGTCAAGAGGAAAGATGTAAATATCAGCGTATCTGTCAATTAATCACTGAAGCGCCTTCATTTTCAGTCCCTGAACTTTTGGCGACAGCTTGGTTGTATCCAGTTCCTTCAGGATTTTCTGAAATGCTTCAAATGTGCACTTGAGGTCCTTTTGATAGTTTAAGTTAAGGGCATAAATTACTCCAAAAAGCATTACACATCCAAGTGTGACACTTGGCAGGTTTTGCAGAACTTCAACACCTTCAAGAACAACACCAACATCAGATGGTTCTTCTTCAGGACCAGTGCCCTCCACTCGAATGACATAGATGCCCATTGTTGTCTGTGCAATGAGACTCAGCCTCCCCACTTTCAGAGTCCTGGAGGGGATAAACAAAGAAAATAAGTTGTGTCCCAATGTGCTCCAAGTTTTCCCGTTTTATTTTGCAGCAGGCAGTTTCTTTTCTATTGATTCAGTCATGCAATTGAAATGATAATTGTACTGTGTTCCTGTCTTGCCATGAAACATTAATTTCCCCATCTACACCAAATCTGAGATCAGCATAATGATGTGAGTGTTTCATGATTCTGATTTCATATTTTCCTTACTTTGTAATACCAACTGTATCATTTTATCCAGGTCATTTCATTTGTCTGGTATGATCAATCATGCTCTGCACTGATTGCTGCATTGTTTAATCTTTTGCTGCACACTACATACAAGGGCATAAGCTAGACTGTGATACCAATGAGAAAATTAACATAACTATCAATGTAAATATATCCATAAGAAATTTATAACGTGAAGAGAATAGGCTGACACTCACTTACCACATATTCTTTGACAAGTGTATCAATGTCTTTGTTGAGGTAGACACTTAGGCACCTAAGGATACAATCACGCCTGGTGTTTATGTCTTCATTCTCAAACAAGCATAAGAAGATCCCCAAAAACGTCATTAATTATTAACTTACAGTTTAAGTAAGGCTAAATTTTAAAGGGATGGTTCACCCAAAAATTCTGTCATTAATTTTGTTCAACTTTTGTTCATCTTCAGAACACAAATGAAGATCTCTTTTGATGAAATCTGAAAACTTTGTTTCTCCATTGACAGCTACGCAAAAAATTCATAGAGATCGTAAAACTAGTCCATATGAATTGAGCAGTTCAGTCCAAATTTTCTAAAGATACATGATCGCTTTATTTGATGAACAGAATAAATTTAGGCTTTTATTCATATAAACATTGATCAGCTAACATAAACAGAAGCTCAACCGAACCTGCTTAACACACTAGAACAGACCTCACTGGTTCTCGCACATCAATGCGAAAATTCCTGAGCTTCCGTTTCCTATAACTGATGTGAGTTGATGAATGTTTGTATTATGTATGTGAAAAAAAGCCTAAATTCAATCTGTTCATCTCTTCCGAAAATTTGGACTAAACCGCTCAATTCATATGGATGAGTTTTATTATCTCTTTATGAACTTTTTGAAATGTCAAAGTGGTGATTGCGTAGCTGTCAATGGAGGAACAGAAACCTCTCAGATTTAATTAAAAATATCTTTATTTGTGTTGTACGGAGCCCAGCACATGACATGCAATAAAAAAATGTAATCGTGCACACGATTTAGCAAATCGAGGGAATGAATTATTAAATTGTGCGCACGATTTACTTTTTTTTCTTGCATGTCATATGCGGGGCTCCGTAGTGTTGCGAAGATAAACGTAAGTCTTACGGGTTTGGAACGTCATGAGGTTGAGTAAATAACACTTAAAATTTTTGGGTGAACTAATACACTATTATAATACACTATACAAAGACAATAATCTTATTTATTTAGCAACTTATTTTAATACCTCTTATATGAATAATGCTTTAACACTATTGTTTAAACAATAATTCCAATAAAGTTCTTTAATTTGAATTGAGAGAAACAGAGAAAGACTGTGTGTATGTGTGTGAGAGAGATTGAGATGTCCTCACTTTAGCTGTCAGTGCCATTATGGTGCCGATTTTCTGTCTCCTTTGTGACGGAACACCTTCATCAGCTCACCTCACCTTCTGGTGAATAAAGTGTTTTAAAATATGTGCAGTGCTTTGTAAACATAGGAGAAATTAAAATAAAACTGAGGTAGACTTTACATCTGTAACATAAAAAACAAACCTGATACAGTACAGTAACATTGTTTGAAATATAAAACCAGCAAAGAAATTTGAAAAAGTAACTCTTCGTTATTCTTACTTTAAACATACTCATGAACTATTCAAGTATATTTTCACTCCAGGTTTTGTGCTAGGAACACCAGCTGGTTGACCTTCTCTGGGTCTAAAGCTGCCCTGATGCATGAAACAATATTACCCCAGTACTAAAAATTCTTTCTGAGGGGGTCCTGGTGGCTGGGGTGCACAAGTACTTTTTCGCCAACTGAGACAATCTGGAGTGTTCATGTAGCCAAAAAGTTGTGTTCATGTAGCCTCCACCAGTCCAGAGGTTCAGACTCACTGTCTGCATCAGGGCACATCAGGTACCTTTCCAGCTCACTCTCCACTTTTTGTTTTTCAGTGAGAGGCAAAGCATCCTCTTCTTGATACTGTTTTTTGAAAAAGCTCCCCAATGACTGGCGTTGCTTCTTCACCTGTGTGTCCCCCTCATTAACTTTAAGCAAATTGGAGCGGAAAAGGTGGAGCACAGGCTTCACGTATGAGACCGTCACATATGACTCCCCAGAAAGGGAGTCTGTGAACTCCAGGAGAGAACATTTATCAATATTTGTTTTCCGTGAAAGATCAAAATGCATTTGAACTAGTTTCAGACATTTTTTGCACTCTGTGTAAGTGACGTCATCGATTAACAGCACATACATTTATGTTAAATATCAGTTTGTTAAATAAATTAGCCAACTTCCAATCACCCATTCAACTGACAGCAAAACCTTTACAAAACTAACAAAAAATCTCGTATACACATAAAGACTTGATTAAATAAAAGCCCAAACTTGTATAAACAAGAGTTTAGGTTAGCCTAACAGTGTTACCTCTTCTGAAAACAGGTGAGATGCTAACAGACTTTTTCGAAGACACTAAACTTTTTCTATAAAGTAAATATTCAACAGACGTGTGTCAATAACACGTAAGAAAAGTGTCAGGAAAAGTTGTGTGTATTATTTGTGTGATTTTAGAGACTAAACTCACCTGAAAACAGTGAAAACAACAGCGAAAGAGGGAGTTTTCTGCTTGTCAGTTGTGTTTGCTGCGCCGTTTCCATGGCAACTCTGTGCAGCTCCAGGGTTTGAAACAGTGTTGCCAACTATTTTCAATGGAAAGTAGCTGACGCCTCCCCTAAAAGTAGCTAAATGTCGCTAGATGATGTCAAACGACAATTAGCATATTCATGACGTCATCGCGGCGTACTTGCGTTCCGCCTGCCTGATGTTTTTTCTCATTAAAATCATGCTCACATACTGTATTTTAATATAACATAACATAATATAATATAATATAATATAGGCTATATAGCCGAATGTAAAATAAAGCTGTTCTCATTTACTATATTTTTTTTGTCAGACAATAGAACGAGTAGCTGTTGAATGACTATTTTTTATATGTGTAAAATTATCTGAATTGAGAGTTCGGGAACTGGGTGAACTAAAGCACTGTGATAGTGAGTATTATAAGTAATAAGCACAAGAAAAGAAAGGAAAATAAAATGGTCAAACTAAATTCTTTAAATATATATTTTTTTAAAAGTCCGTCCGTGGAAACTGCTCATTCACGTCTGTAGCTGCGGTGCTGCTGCCCTCAGCCATTCACAGAACAGGGTAGACGCAGAGAGAGGTGTGTGACCGCAAGGAGAAAGCAAATCTCGCGCTCGCAGGACTCATGCTGGCAACATTTGGAGGTTACCGAGGTTTGTTCAAAAAGTAGCTAGATTAGTCGCTAGTCGCTTTTTTGAAAAATTGTCGCTAAAGGGGTCTGAAAAGTCGCTAAAAATAGCGACAAAGGCGCTAAGTTGGCAACACTGGTTTGAAAGCTACTGGAATGTTCAACGCACACGCCCATATGCTCAGTCAAGCGCGTTTACATAAATAAACTTCTAGAATTAACACATTAGGCTCAATTAATAAAAGTCTCATGAATTTAAAACTCATTTTGAAGTTCTTCGACCCACTCATATGTTTTCGATCTGGTGGCCAGTGGACCACGTCTCTACAACGTTCTCCACGGGATAAACTAGCGACGTCTTTTGAGGACGTGCCCACAACGTTTCTGGAACATTAGCCAAAATGATAAAAAAATTGAACTTTACCACGACGTCCTCACAACGTTGTCATAAAGTAATGTCACGCTGACCATATGACAACTAACTGACGATGTCGTCACAACGTACTGTGTTAACTGGGAACTCATTAACTTGTTTTACAAAGAAAATCCTGGGAGAATTTACCCACTTAATCAACATTAAACAGAGCAATGTCTGACATATTATTATTGTATGACTCAAACACTAAATGAAACTACTGAATGTCATACATACATATTCATCAAATCACATACTCTGATGCTTTTACAACAATATATCCCCAGAGTTAATTAACAATATCAAACTATAATCAAATGGCTCGAACCAATGCACATTAATTAGTATGTGACGCAGTTGATTTTAACATCACATTGGATTCAACTCTGACTGGTTTAGTGACAAAACAATCCTTTATCTATTCGTCACAACATGCATATTTCAGTATTTACTCATCATCAGTTAGTTATCACACATTTTCTTCTGTAAATCATTCATTGAACACATATGACTGATAACAGAGCAACAACGGAGTAACAAAACACTCACCAGTGTTCCTTGAAATAAAAGTATGAAAAGATGTTTCTTCCCCTGGATTTCACTGGAAAAGAACTTAAAACTTTTTTTCTTTACACTCTATTACATTCTTTTATTACATGGCTTGGTTGAATTCTAATGTAGAATGCGGTGTGTTATTTCTTGATATCAGGCCGCTGCTAAGGATAACACACCGTTGCCATGAAAAACAGAGAGTTGCTATGGATGCAGTATTCTAACCGTAGAGACGGAACGGACTATTTTCTTTAGCGGAAGCAATACAATAGTTTATAAATCAATAAACTCCTTTTTAAATCAATATTTTGTGTCAAATTATTGATTTATTTGGTAGGTAGCCATGTAATAAGCGGGATAATGTAGAGCGAGGCGGTTGTTATAGCGAATATAACCCCTTCAGGCTGATTCAAGATCCTGATCAGCCTGTCGGGGTTGTATTCGCTATAACAACCGCCTCGCTCTACATTATCCCTTACATAAAATATTTACACTCTGAATCGTCTTTTTCCTCCGCTCTCTCTCTCATTTGTAAAATGGCTTTTTTTCCCCCAATTATTTCACTCGTCACAGAGAAACACCCTCTACTGGAGAATAGTATTTACTACATTTTTCCTTCAAATTAAGAGTCTGTTAACCTGTTAAGCTTCACCAGTGCGTCGGCGCACTGAAGCGTTTTTTTATTTATTTAGTTCAAAGTTACTATCAGATTTAATGTTATACCTTGACAAACTATACATCATTAAAAAGATATAAGACTCAAGTTTCAGTATTTGACCATTATTGTATTCTGAGAAACTTATAGTGACAGTTATGTCTTAATTTGTGTCAGGAGTTATGAAATGGAAAAATGCGTCGATACCTTTAATATGAATTATGTGCGTCAGCCGCTTTCATTCATAAAAAAACTCCCGTGCTGTCGTCATGACAGCGATTCACAAAACAACGTGCCTCAGGGCTTTAGCTCAAAAATGTGCAGATTTGGAGAAATATTGATAGATTCTCATAGATTTACATCATATTTCTATAGACAGGAAAAATATTTACTGAATTTATACCCAAATGCGTCGATGTAATCATTATGAGCGCTTTCATACTCTGCTCTATTGTGTTTTCAAGTCAAGTCAAGTCAAGTCATCTTCATTTATATAGCGCTTTTAACAATGTAGATTGTCTCAAAGCAGCTTCACAGAGATAAATGTATAATATAACGTAAGATTGTTTTGGCTTTATAGCGGTTCTTTAATAAAGTTATTTTCCAGCTAAAGTTATTTTTGATTGATTCGCTTCCGTCGCAACGATCATTTGTTTTTAAATTAGGGCCGCTAAGACGACACCATTCTCTCTACACAGACTTTAAACGCGAACCTGTGAGAAACGCTGATGGCGTTCAGATGCACATTAAGAACGGGTTCTATAGTTATGTGCGTTTGAATATATGTGTGCAGGTTTGGAATTCCCTACAAACCAAACCTAAACAAATTACTGGTGTTTCCTTATAGTTTTGATTCAGAATTTTATTTTATTTTATCAATTCGGGGTAGATACGCAAATTGAGTTTTCCCGACGACGCGTTATCTGTAGAGTGGGAAAGGGATCCTCCATAGGGAGAGACTAGTTGGCCCTTCAGCACTGCATTGACATCGGGTCCAGGCGAAGGTCCTTCATCAGATCTGGAAACGGCCTGGATCCGGCAGGCTGCGGGAAAACCTTGGGATAAACAAAGACACTAAAATTAGCGTAGATGCCATTCTTCTCATGATGTAACAAGTACATCAGGATTTATGGGAAGTGTTCCCGGTTCCAGCTGACCTAATCTATGCAGCCTAATATTGAATTATAGAAGTCTATAATGTATTATGTGAACGCTATGTCAAAGAGATGTGTCTTTAATCTAGATTTGAACTGACAGAGTGTGTCTGCTTCCCGGACAATGGTAGGAAGGCTGTTCCAAAGTTTTGGTGCTAAATAGGAAAAGGATCTACCGCCAGCAGTCGATTTAGATATTCTAGGTATTATCAACTGGCCGGAATTTTGAGATCGCAATAGACGTGAAGGAGTATAATGCGTTAAGAGCTCGCTCAAGTACCGCGGAGCTAAACCATTTAGTGCTTTGTAAGTAATCAGCAATATTTTAAAATTGATGCGATGTTTAATAGGGAGCCAGTGCAGTTTTGACAGAACCGGGCTA
Organism: Rutilus rutilus; assembly: GCF_951802725.1. NCBI lineage: Eukaryota > Metazoa > Chordata > Actinopteri > Cypriniformes > Leuciscidae > Rutilus > Rutilus rutilus. The sequence continues at coordinate 35,744,579 of NC_140212.1, forward strand.
ATATGGTCATACTTCCTGGTTCTGGTAAGAACTCGAGCTGCTGCGTTTTGGACCAGCTGTAGTTTGTTTATTAAGCGTGCAGGGCAACCACCCAGTAGAGCATTACAATAATCTAGCCTTGAGGTCATGAACGCATGGACTAATTGTTCCGCATTTGTCAATGAGAGCATATGGCGTAATTTAGATATATTTTTAAGATGGAAAAATGCGGTTTTACAGATACTAGACACGTGACTTTCAAATGAAAGATTGGTATCAAAGAGCACACCCAGGTTCCTAACCGACGACGAAGACTTAACAGAGCAGCCATCAAGTGTTAGACAGTATTCTAGGTTATTACGTGAGGAAGTTTTTTGTCCAATAATTAGAATCTCTGTTTTTTCAGAATTTAGAAGTAGGAAATTACGAGTCATCCAGTTTTTTATATCAGCTATGCATTCTGTTAATTTAGTGAATTGGTAAGTTTCGTTAGGTTTTGAAGAAATATAGAGCTGAGTATCGTCGGCATAACAGTGGAAGCTAATTCCATGTTTCCTAATAATATCTCCTAATGGCAGCATGTACAGAGTGAACAGCAGCGGTCCTAGTACTGAGCCCTGTGGTACGCCATACTGAACTTGTGATTGATAAGACATCTCTTCATTTACTGCTACAAACTGATAACGGTCAGATAAGTATGATTTAAACCATGCTAGTGCAATTCCACTAATGCCAACATAGTTTTCTAGTCTATTTAAAAGAATGTCGTGGTCAATGGTGTCAAACGCAGCACTAAGATCGAGTAACACTAATAGAGAGACACAACCACGATCGGATGATAAGAGCAAATCATTTGTTACTCTAACGAGAGCAGTCTCAGTACTATGGTATGGTCTAAATCCGGACTGAAAATCCTCGCAGATATCATTTCTTTCTAGAAAGGAACATAGTTGTGAAGATACTGCCTTTTCTAGTATCTTTGACAGAAAGGGTAGATTCGAGATCGGCCTGTAATTGACTAATTCTGAAGGATCAAGTTGCATTTTTTTAACAAGCGGTTTAATCATAGCCAGCTTAAAGTTTTTTGGTACGTATCCTAGAGACAAAGAGGAATTAATGATATTAAGAAGAGGATCTATGACCTCTGGAAGCATCTCTTTCAGTAGCTTAGTCGGTATAGGGTCTAACATACATGTTGTAGATTTAGATGATTTAACGAGTTTAGTAAATTCTTCCTCTCCTATAGCAATGAATGAATCAAATTTTTCCTCAGGGAGACTACAATGCACTGCCTGATGCGATACTGTAGTAGACGGTTGCATAGTTATAATTTTCTCCCTGATATTATCAATCTTATAAGTGAAGAAGTTCATAAAGTCATTACTGCTGTGCTGCTTGGAACCTTCTGTGTTTGAAGCTTTCTTTTTCGTTAGTTTAGCCACTGTTTCAAATAAATACCTAGGATTATGTTTATTTTCTTCTAATAGGTTTGAAAAATAAGCAGATCTAGCAGCTTTTAAAGCCTCTCTGTAAGCAATCGAGCTCTCTTTCCATGAAATGCGAAATACCTCTAATTTTGTTTTCTTCCAGTTGCGCTCCATTTTTCTGGCTGCTCTCTTAAGGGCCCGAGTGTGCTCGTTGTACCACGGCGTTGGATTATTTTCTTTAATCTTCTTTAAGCGCAAAGGAGCAACTGTGTCTAAAGTGCTGGAAAAGAGAGAGTTAAAAGTTTCTGTTGCAATATCAAGTTTTTCTAAGCTATCCGGGATGCTAAAATGATGAAACTGATCAGGAAGATTATTAATAAAGCAATCTTTAGTAGCAGAAGTGATAGGTCTAACATATTTGTAACACGGAGTCGGCTTTGCAGCCTTGGCTAAATGTAATTTACACGAGACTAGATAATGATCTGAGATGTCATCGCTCTGCTGCAGAATTTCAACGGCATCAACATCTATTCCATGTGATAATATTAGATCTAGAGTATGATTACGACGATGAGTAGGTCCTGACACGTGTTGTCTAACTCCAATTGAGTTTACAATGTCTTTAAATGCCAATCCCAATGCATCTTTTTCATTATCGATGTGTATATTAAAATCACCAACAATTAGTACTTTATCTGCAGCCAATACTAACTCTGATAGAAAGTCCGCAAATTCTTTGATAAAGTCTGTATGGTGCCCTGGTGGCCTGTATACAGTAGCCAGCACAAATCTCAAACGTGATTTATCATTTTTACTATATATTTTTACATTAAGCACTAACACTTCAAAAGAATTATATTCGAAACTTGATTTCTTAGTGGTTTTGAAAATATTACTATAAATTACAGCAACACCACCCCCTTTGCGTTTCAGACGAGGCTCATGTTTATAACAGTAATCTTGCGGGGTGGACTCATTTAAAGTAATGTAATCGTTTGGTTTTAGCCAGGTTTCTGTCAAACACAGCACATCTAGGTTATTATCTGAAATCATATCATTAACAATGAGTGCTTTTGAAGTAAGCGATCGAATATTCAGCAACCCAAGCTTTATCATTTGCTCATCTGTATTATAGCTGTTTTTTATTTGTTGAACATCAATTAAATTTTTAACCTTAGATAGGTTTAAACATTTTTTGGATTTCCAAAATCGGGGAACAGACACAGTCTCTATATGATGATAGCTAGGTGAAAGAGGCTCTATGTGATGGGATTTATCTGACCTGGGTGACGCGAGGCCGCTAGCAGACGGTTGGTTTAGCCAGTCTGTCTGCTTCCTGACCTGGTGCCCAATTTGTCATGTTTGAGCTCTAAGACTATGAGCCATATTACTAGAGAGAAGAGCAGCACCATCCCAGGAGGGATGAATACCATCTCTTTTCAACAGGTCAGGTTTGCCCCAAAAACTTTTCCAATTGTCTATGAATTCTATATTATTACACGGACACCACTCAGACAGCCAGCGATTCAGTGAACACAATCTACTAACTATCTCATCACTCCTGCGAACAGGAAGGGGGCCAGAGCAAATTACAGTGCCTGACATCGTACTTGCAAGTTCACACACCTCTTTAATATTAATTTTGGTGATCTCCGACTGGCGGAGTCGAACATCATTAGTGCCGACATGAATAATGATCTTAGAGAATTTACGATTAGCATTAGCCAGCACTTTTAAATTTGCTTTGATGTCAGGCGCTCTGGCTCCCGGCAAACATGTGACTATGTTCGCTGGTGTCTCTATTTTCACGTTCCGTGTGATCGAATCACCAATTACTAGGGCACAATCAACAGAATTCTCAGTGGGTGTTTCACTGAGCGGGGCAAATCGATTTGTTGTGGTAATCGGAACGGAAGAGTGGTTTTTTGATCCGCGACTAGAGCGATCCCTCACTGTCACCCATTTGCCCGGCTGCTCAGGCACTACTTCAGCTGGAACCGAATCATGTAAAGAGTTCACTATGCTAGGCGCATCCAAAATAGTATCTAAAGCTCTAGCACTCTTACTATCCTCAATTAAAGTTTGGATGCGTGTCTCTAATTCTGAAATCTTCTCTGTCAGCCTAACTGTCTCCTTACATTTATCACATATAAATCCTACATTGCCAACAGAGAAGTCTATGCTAAACATGTGACATGAAGTGCAGGTGACAATAACAGGACAAGACATTACTCACCGTGTTTGTTGACTGATTATTACTTACCTGAGCTTTTATTAACTCAAAGGCGCGAGCGCGCGAGAGAAAAAATAAATAAATAAAACAGCTGAGCGCACGGGTGGCGCATTAACAGGCTAGCAGTAGCGAATTAGCGTGTTGTGTTAGTAGTAACGGATGCTAGCGATGTCAATCTGAGATGTTGGGTAAGCTGTATTTAGTATAAACAACTACAAATTGTAGTAAATGATGGTTCAAAACAAAGAAATACGAGGCTAAGACGGAGCTTACAGCACCGAGGCAAACACACTCACAGCAGGCAGCGAGGCAGACAGGAGCAATCGAATCGATCGTTTTCAATCCATACCAGCAGCCTGAGGGCGCTATATGCACGGTATAGTCCATATATGGAACATGAAGAAGAGCCATGATCATGTGACATTCGAGGACGTCACTGATACACACACAGCTAACACAGATCGCTGTAACATGCAGATATAGACGTTTTGAAGACAATAAACATGATTGCAATGATATTTGATTTGCCTGTGTTCTTCAAGCCATGCCAGGTATTTTCATAATAATAGATTATATTTATAATGTAATGCTAATCGATATAGACTTTATCATTGTGCAGAATACTATAAAATAATATATTTTTTGTCTGATTTTTTTTTTATCTGAAGCCAAATTAGATCACAGAAGATTATTTAAAACACTCGACTTGCGTTATAAAGGAAGTTTGGAGCACAAACATGGTTTTAATCTCATAAATGGTTGTGTATTGATGGTGTGCTAAGCTAACATGCTAGCTAGCCCAGGTGCACCTGCCACCTAAGTTAGCAGGTTATTCTTTTATGATTTTTTTCTAAATAGCAATGCTTACTGAAATGTTTCTTTATTCAAGAAGGGCATTTGAATTGAGAACTTTGATAAAAGATATTAGGGATTGAAACCCTATGAATAGCATGTGAATAGCCAGTCGTTAGTAACTATAATGCAGACAAAAGAAATGCATATTTAGAGCCATAACCAGGCTGGAGAGGTGTGAATGTGTGCATGGGGAGACTGAGACTGAATGGGGCTCGTTTGCACCACAAAACAATAGAGACAAAAGACTGAATGGATGCTTAGATGATGACAAACATCAGTTGCATATTTTGATAAGACTCTAAAAAAAGTCACATGACATGATCTTGAAAAACATTTAACTAAATACAGAGTTTTAGACTTATCATCTCCAGATTTTACATATAACATGGTCAGACATATGGCTTTAGCTGTAGTGCATTTCTAGATTGCTACAGTGCCAACTTCAATTTTATATTCATGAGGATGTTTCATAAATTTCTAATAACTTTTTAAAAAAAAATTTCATTATGACAATAATTAATTCTACATTTACAATAAACTGCCAGGTGTCAGCTTTCAAATGAGATCATAGTTGTGTTTTTAGTGCAAAGGGTTCTTGAACTGTATCTGTTTCAGTTTGGGTATGTCATTTCTGGGGATTTTTCAAAAGTGGGGTTGCAGCTTAACAGGTTAACTACCTAAATTTAAAGGGGTTACAGTCATGCATAGCTATGTCATATGACAAAACAAATTACATTTTGCTTGTTTTACTAAAATATATAATTTTCAGTAAAAAAAAAGAGTAATATTAATAAAGATTATAACAAGTATCCACGTCTCTGGGTCATCTTGTGAAAATCGAACCTGTGGGCCCTTGGGTCTTTCCCGGGTAGTTAATCCCGGCTGGTGTAGTCGTTCCTTTTGGAATCAGTATAATAGAGTACAAAATCTCTTTAACCCTTTATAACACCACCTCCTTTGCCACACAAATATGAGGAAAAGAAAATGCCACAATGTCTCTTTATTCTCTTGTTTATTTATGTAGGATTGAGAGATACAGATCAAGGATCAGTTACAAACTACACTTAAAAAGATATTATTTAACATTCTAGATTTAATACTTTATCAAAACACTTTTGAGTCACATGTGGTATTCATGGTTACATACAAAGTTACATTTATAGACTGTATTAAAAAAGTCTGAGCAGATTCATATGTCAATGATACTTCATGATTTCAATTAAATCATACACTGAAAGTTCAGTATTAGTGGAATCATATTCTGCAAAGCTCCTGTTATCTTAACGGAAACAGTAGGAAACCACTGAAAGTGTTGTGGGTATTCTGGCTTTCATATATCCTCCTGCCAGACCAAAGTCTCACATAGACAACATCTCCAACCTCCAGGATCAACACAACTCCATTAGAGGAGTTTAATGCATCCTTTGCCTGATGTTCATGTGCTGAAACCACACGCTCTCCATTCTTAACAATGTATACACTTGCTGCAGTTCCACCATGACCATATATAGAGACTCTGAACATGTACGCTCCTTTCAGCGGGGCTGTGAAAATACCTAAATCAAATAACAAGAGATACAGAATCAGATGTTTCCTGTATGATTGCTTGATTACTAAACACATTGTGTTATAGTTCTGAAAGATGGCAGATCCTTTAATTCTCTAATACACATTACACAACTGCAGAGAGGTCTGAATGGAGCAGAAGAGTTTTCATTATTATAAACTGAGTTTATGACTCATTTCATTGATAATTACCTGTAATTGGGTTGTAGGCGTTCCCTATGTTTGTGAAGACGTTCCTGTAGGTTAGTGTGATTTCAGTGGTAAAAGGACCAATATAATCTCCACTGCTAGATTGCATCAGAGAAGCTGAAAAAGCTATTTCTCTGTCTGATGTTGAAAAACATAAGCAATATTGTGATATATTACTCTATTACACTGAGAATCTATACACTGAATTTAACATCATTCAAGCAAACTTTCACCTCTATTTTCCTTTCTCAGCTCCACTTGACCCAGAGTAAGATTTGATATTTCTGTGAAGGAATAATGATTCTATTAAATGAAATTTACACTGTTGTAATAGATAACACAGTATACACTCAACTTTAAACTAACATTTACACTATGCAATGTATTTCTTTTGTGATTCACTTTGAGGATCATTGATAAAAGAATTAATGTTTTGGTGAGGTACCATAATTTTTCTTGTTCAGCTCTTCCAGGATAAGCGTCTGTTGCGTCTCTAAAGCTCTGATGTTTGCTTTCTGCTCTGTAACGGTGGCGGTCAGTTCTCTGTTGATGGTTTTCTGCTCTGTAACGGTGGCGGTCAGTTCTCTGATGTTCACTTTCTGCTCTGTAACTGTGGCGGTCAGTTCTCTCAGTGCTGCATGGATGTCACTGAAGCACAGATGGTAGTTTTGTTGGCTGTCAGTTGAAGCTTCATCTCTCAAAGTGTCTGTTTGAGGTGGATTCTGTCTTCCGTCCTCAGATCTGAGCTGTTGACTGATCTCATTCTCATTGAGTCCTCCATCTACCTGATGCTGTACGACACACACAAAGGTTTCCAACAGCAGCAGTAAACATACTAAACCCTTCATTCTTCACTGATGTTTGTTTCCAGCTCTTGCTCTGTCATCCTCACAGTCTCTCATGTTCCTTTTATAGTGTCCTGATTTACTGTCTTTTGTACTTCATTTATATTGCTTCAAATAAATAAGTAGTTCAAGTTAATTGTTAATTACAATCAAAGGAATGTCCCGGGTTCAGTAGATGTTTATCTCTATTCACAACATTTATAGATCAGCGGTCAGCATCCTTGTAGCACGCAAAGGGAAAATCCCAGAAGCCTCCAGTCGCATGAATGGATTGTCAGATCTCACACTTCAGTAGTTATTGAGTAATATAATTGTGATTTCATGCCACAAATGTTGCTGGATTTCAACTTGTGTTAAATCAACAAAACTCATTTAAATGTTATTTTTCCTCCACATGCAACAACTTCCTGTATCAACAGATGTAAAACTGAATAAATGCACAGAACTCGTCAACTTGAATTTAATGACGTAAAAATAGGTTAAATGTAATTATTAACCTGATTTACAACTTTTCATGTAAAAGAATGCCCTAGATTTTGGGAAAGTGGATTTATGCTCTAAAGATAACGTTGATATTGGCTTGTTTTACAGTAGAATAAAGTGAGCTGTGTTTTTACCTGTTAATTATTACTTAGTCATGGGTTCTCATGGGTTTTGCATTTATAATTATGGCAGATGCTTTCATCCAAAGCATTTTATATTACAATTCAATTTCAATTTATTTGTACATCACCTTTTAAAATGCACATTGTTGCACAGCTTTACAGAACACAGAAGAATAACATATAAAGAAGAGAAAATTAATTATTTTTTAAAAAACACAAGCAACCAAAGGACAAGGTGCCAAGGAAAATCGTCAAGATATTTTATTTTTGGATGAACTGTTTTATGACACATCATTTCATAATTTTCATCATTCCATTTGCTTCACAGGACACATGTGCTTTCCATTATTTATCTACTAGTATTTTCTAACATGCAAGTATGTCATGTTTGGTCTCATCTGACAGCTTATAAACTGAACTTAATTGTGGTGAACTTTATATTAAAGTATCCTAATGTACAATCTAGGTGCTGTTGTTTAAACATGCATTGAGGAGAATATGTTAATGTATTCTCCCTCTTTTTATCTCCAACCATTTGCCTTATCTTTCAGTTTCTTGTCGGCTGGTTTTAGTGTTGGTATTCCGATGATGTTTAACAATACTTTGCTCAGAGTATAAGAAGGAAAGGTAACTGTTGATCTGGGAGAAAGGCTTTAACCCTGCTACTCCTGTACACTGGTGCATAACCTCATACTACAAGAAAGGCTTTTACAGTCTCTCCTTCACTGCAGTGCATTATTTTTTTACAGTTAAATTTCTCTCTTCAGTATGTTGTTCCATTCTACTGTCTGTATATTTAAACATGTAGCTTAATAAATAACTTTCCCTGCTTTAAAGGCTTTGAGAATATTTCCTTTTACCACTGATAATATTGAAAACTAAAGTGATTGTAACTTTCGTTATCCTAGCGTTAAGGTTAAATACTATATTTTCCTGTCAAGTCACCTTTATTTATATAGCAGTTTTTACAATACAGATTGAAAAATAATGGAAAATAATGCAACAAAGTTTGTTTTGGCTGTACAGCAGCTCTAGAGAAAACAGTGATGTCATCGTCCAGCTCGGTTCAGTTCTCATAGAATGTTGTCGAAGCAGTCAGATCAAGAATAAGAAGTGTCCCCAACTAAGCAAGCCAGTGACAAGGAACCAAAACTCCATCAGATGATATAAATAGAAGAAAACCTTGGGAGAAACCTGGCCAACAAACAAACAGTGTATGATTATGATTAGGCAGCATTACAGGTCAGAAGTCAGATTAGATTGGAACATTCAGAATATTATCCAGTTCCCTCTGGTTGAAGATCGGAGTCACGCTGGTATAGAGACGGGTTTGTTGAGGTTCAGTGCCGATGGCTGTCGTGTCGATGAGGCCTTACAGGGGAGAGTCTAGTTAACACAATCTCTGCTGACATTCAGGGATGCGTTGTGGTCGTGTCTAAGTGTAGGTCCACCATCTGATCTGGATAAGGCCCGGATCCGGCTGATTACGGTAACCTTGGGATAAACAAAGAAACTAATATAAACGTAGATGCCATTCTTCTTATGATGTAACAAGTACAAAGGGTGTTATGGGAAGTTTTCCCAGTTCTAGCTGACCTAGTTCATGCAACAACTATTTAACTGATTTGAATTATAGAAATTGATATTGTGTTATGTGTATGGTTAAAGGTTAAAGAATAGTCTAGCTTTGAACTGACAGAGTGTGTTTGCTTCCCGGACAATGCTAGGAATACTGTTCCAAAGTTTTGGTGCTAATAATGGAGAAGGATCTACCGCCAGCAGTCGATTTTGATATTCTAGGTATTATCAACTGGCCGGAATTTTGAGATCGCAATAGATGTGAAGGACTATAATGTGTTAAGAGCTTCTCGAGTACTGGGGAGCTAAACCATTTAGTGCTTTGTAAGTAATTAGCAAGATTTTAAAATGTATGCTATGTTTAATAGGGAGCCAATGCAGTGTTGACAGAACCGGGCTAATATGGTCATACTTCCTGGTTCTGGTAAGAACTCGAGCTGCTGCATTTTGGACCAGCTGGAGTTTGTTTATTAAGTGTGTTTCTTTAATAAATTCTATAATATGATTTGAATTATAGAAATTAATATATTTCTTTAATCTTCTTTAAGCGCAAAGGAGCAACTGTCTAAAGTGCTAGAAAAGAGAGAGTCAAAAGTTTCTGTTACAACATTGAGTTCTTCTAAGCCATCTGGTATACTGAGGAGATATCAGTTATAAAAAGACGAATAACAACAACTTAAATGGAGTCAGATTAAATATATTGGAGTCAGATAAATAACTGAATTATGCACGTCAACCTTTAACTGCTTTTTGTTCTGATTATTGGTTCAAAATAGCAGCACAAGCTTGTAGCCTTGCACCGAGTTAATAATTATATGTGTGGTTTTCCTTCACATGCAAAAATATCCTAAGTTACGGGAAAGTGGGAGGATCGGCACTTTTGATAATGTGTACATTGACCTCTACTACACTAAAATGTCTGAATTTGTTGTGTTGGTAAGATTGTTTTTTATTTGTTTTGCTTCATCATAGGTGCCGCCAGGGTGTGTAAACCACCATAAAGTATATAGTGGTAAATCAATAATGATAGTGTATTTTTTGACACGTGCAGAAGCAAAAATGACAGTCAGGCTGATAAACAGGCCGGCAGTAAACGCTTCAGATCAGACCTAAACACACACGCTGATTTACATCACAGAATTACTGTGCAAATTAGTTCTTTATTTCTGAATCTGGATTTATTCAGATTGGGGACCACAGTTCTAGCAAAGAATATATATTTTTCCTGTAATTATGGTCACGTTAACTATACTTCTCATAATCTTACAGATGGAAAAAAGACACTTGTGTAATAATTTCAATCAGACTTTGGACTGACCAACACTGAATTGAAGCATTTAGAGTAAGTGTTCATGAGGTCTTTAATCTCCACTGAAATAAAATCCGGGTGCACACTGTGCGATTTTGGCCGTGATTTGGCCGTCTGAGACAAATTTTGTAAATCCTCAAAAATCTTCTGATCCTAGGCTACAATTGGAAGTCTTTGAACGTTAGTTAGACATGTTCACAGACAGCCAATTAATGACCCTTACGATCAAATTTGACCTCAGACGAAATTCTGGCAGTGTCAGAAGATTTGACTCACAGTCCTGCAGTGTGACTTCAAGATTCAAGATTCAAGATTCAAGATTTTATTTGTCACATACACAGTTATATACAGAATATACAACCAGTAGTGAAATGTAAATAGGGTGAACTCCAAGATAGTGCAATGTTATAAAACACTAAAAATATTAACAATTTAAGCAATATAAGATAAAATTCTAATAATAATAATAATTAAAAATTAAATAAATAAAAATAATAATAATAAAAAAAAAAATAAAAAAAAAATAAATAAATAAAAAAAAAAGATCTGTAAGCTAACTGAGAATATTTACAGAAATGTACAGACAATAGTAACGAGGTAGTTACATAGCAGCAGTGTAAAGTGCAGGGATGCAGATTTGTAGCTTCGTTACAATAAGAGCAGTCAGTGCTGAGTGCAGGTATTAATGTCCAGAGTGCGGGTGTGATGTCCAGGGTACAGATAATGCTAGGAGGCCGAGTTTAGGAGCCTGATGGCCTGAGGGAAGAAGCTTCTCCTAAGTCTCTCTGTTTTAGACCTCACGCTGTGGTAGCGCTTACCTGATGGCAGCAAGTTGAAGAGACAGTTATGTGGGTGGTTGAAGTCCTTAATAATTTTGTTGGCTCTGCTCTTGCAGCGTTTGTGGTAAATGTCTTGCAGGGGGGGAAGAGAAGACCCAGAGATGCGCTCAGCTAAGCGCACAACTCTCTGAAGTGATTTGCAGTCGTGACTTGAGCTATTCCCATACCACACTGTGATACACTGAGTTAAAACACTTTCTATGGCCCCTGAATAGAAAGTTTTTAGGATCGTTGGTGATACCCTGAATTTTCTCAGCTGTCGCAGATGGTATAGTCTTTGCCTGGCTTTCTTCACCTGTGTGTGAATGTGAGAGGTCCAAGTAAGATCCTCAGAGATGTTCACACCGAGGTACTTGTAGCTGCTCACCTTCTCCACAGGTGTCCCACTGATCATAAGAGGAGTAAAGGCCTGCTGTCTCTTTCTGAAGTCCACAATCAGCTCTTTGGTTTTGGTCACATTCAGAGAGAGACAGTTGTCCTGGCACCAAGATGTTAATTTCTCAACCTCTTCCATGTATGCGGTCTCGTTGTTGTTGGAGATAAGGCCCAGAACCACTGTATCGTCAGCGAATTTGACAATAGAAGTGGAGCTGTGAGAAGCCACGCAATCATGTGTGTAGAGAGAGTAAAGTAGGGGACTCAGAACGCAGCCCTGTGGCGCTCCTACGCTCAGGGTGATGGAGTCGGAGGTGGACCGGCCTACTTTCACTACCTGGGGTCTGTATGAAAGAAAGTCCTGAATCCACTTGCAGAGTGAAGGATTCAGACCCAGATTTAGGAGTTTGGAAGTTAATTTGCTGGGAATTATAGTGTTAAAGGCTGAGCTGTAGTCGATGAAAAGCAGCCTTACATAGTTCCCATTTTTGCTGTCGATGTGGGTGAGAGAGGAATGTAGGACGTGAGAGATGGCGTCCTTCGTAGATCTGTTTGTCCGATAGGCAAACTGAAGAGGGTCCAGTGTATCAGGTATGAAGGAGCAGATGTTGTTTTTAACCAGTCTTTCAAATACCTTCATGACTGTGGATGTGAGGGCAACTGGACGATAGTCATTCAGGCATGAGGGTTTATTGTTCTTCGGCACAGGAATGATGACCGATTTTTTTAAAGATGAGGGGACCACGGATGTAGCAAGGGACTCGTTGAAGATAGATGTAAACAATCCAGCGAGCTGATCAGCACAGCACCTCAGAACGCGACCAGAGATGCCATCAGGTCCGGCTGCTTTCCTGACATTAACCCGCTTTAGCGCCCGTCTAACCTCGTCCTCCGACACGGTGATTGCAGGGTTGTCGCCGCTCTGTCCGCTACTCTCTCGCGCGCCGAGAGGCAGAGTTGCTCTGCCGCGATTGCAATCAAAGCGAGCAAAGAAAGAGTTTAACTCGTCAGCCAGCGACGGATCTGCTCTCACCTCTGTAGAGGATTTGGTTCCGAAGGTGCAGATGGTCCTCAGTCCTTGCCACATGCGTCTGGAGTCATTTAGTTGGAAGTGAGTCTCCACACGATCCCTGTAGCGGAGTTTGGCGTCTTTAACTGCGTGGCGAAGAGCATAGCAGGATGATTTGTACTCGCTCATATTTCCCGACAGAAGACCGGCGTTGTATGTTTCCGTGCGTTTGTTCACTGCAGCACGAATATTTTTGTCCACCCATGGTTTCTGATTTGAGAAAATCTTGATAGTTACAGTTTCCGTTGCTTGTTCTCTTAGTGTGTTTACAAAACTTAATGCTACGTCCGTAAACTCGCTGACGTCAGATGAGCTCGCCCGGAACATGTCCCAGTCTACGTCATCAAGAGCCGCCTGTAGCCAAGTTTCAGAAGTGGAGGACCAGCGCGTCACCACTTTCTGCACCGGAGGTTCCTGGACGAGCCTTTGTTTATATTCCGGTGTGAGGAAAATGGCGGCATGGTCCGATTTGCCAAAAGCGGGTTGTGATCGGGCTTTGTAGGCATTCTTAAACTGAGAGTAGCAATGATCCAGCGTATTGTTCCCTCTGGTAGGGCAGGTGACATGTTGGTAAAAGTTCGGCATGACTTTCCTGAGATTAGCTTTGTTAAAGTCCCCCGCGATGATAAAAGCAGCATCAGGATGTTTGTTTATGTAGCCGCTTAGCACTTCATGGAGTTTAGACAAAGCCTCACCGGTGTCGGCCTGTGGTGGAATGTAAACAGCAGTAGCGATGATCGATGAGAACTCCCGGGGTAGATAGAATGGACGGCAAGAGATGGATAAATGTTCCAGATGGGGCGAGCAAGAGTGCGACAGAGTGGTGGTGTTCCTGGGGTCACACCATTTCTTGTTAATCATAAAACACACTCCACCACCCTTTGTTTTCCCGGCCTCAGCTGTTCTGTCCTTCCGTAACACAAAGAAGTTATCAGACGGCGTCACAGTAGAGTCCGGGGCTGAGGTCGCGAGCCATGTTTCAGAAAAACAAAAGATGTTACAGTCCCTGATGTCCCGTTGGAAACTTGTCCTGGCTCTCAGATCGTCCATCTTATTCTCCAAGGATTGGACATTGGCGAGTAAAATGCTAGGCAGAGGAGGACTGTGTGCTCTCTGCCTCAATCTGTTTCGAATACCGGCGCGTTTCCCGCGATGTTTTTTGTAGCGTCGTCTCGGTGGGTGTCCATTGTTTGTTTCTTCGTTGCGAAGAATCTCCGGTGGAAATGAAGAGTTTGAGGATAAAGTGTCCCAGAACAAGTCAGTACAGCGATATCCAATATCCAAAAGTGTCATTTTCTCGTAAGTTATCAGTGCAGATGTAATACGGGTAGAAAGAGAAAGAAAAAGTAAGTAAAAAATTAAGTAAAAGCACAATCTATGAGGAGCTACCCTGACGGCGACCGAACGCAGCGGCGCCATTGTAGGAAGGTGCTAGGACGACCGTCAAATTGTCTTTGTTTTTTAAGACAATCCGTGACCAAAATATATTTCTTTGTAGCCACCATTTCAATCCTGTGTGTAACGCAGCTCACTGTGACCGAACGCGTCATTGATTGATGATGTAAAACTCCGGACAAGTTTTCTTGCGTGTGTCCGTCTTTAGCGCGTCTTGACTGTCGTAGAGTCTGACATTAATGACAACCCTGATCTTACAGTGTGACATGGCTTGTAAGCTGTACTCTCGCTGTAGCGAGGATCATGTTTGTAGACTCTGACAAGCACTAATCGCAAAGGACTATTATAAATCGCACAGTGTGCACCCGGCTTTAGATAAACAGTGTTTTGAAGGATTATATAAACACACATAAACTGATAATGTACTGAGTATAACATTTCCAGTGATACATGTCCAATTAACTGATATTCAGCTTTCCAAAAGCAATATTCCAAGACACAGGAATACATATAAGGCGTGAAACTGCAGAGAATGTACACCAGGGCCGGAGTGGGGCCACTTTTCAGCCGGGGAGTTTCAGGCCCAAGACCGGCCCACTTTTTCCATGGTGGAATTCCAAATTAGCACTTTTTCCAAACTAGATAAATGAAGCAACAGTTCAGCTCTTACTATTGTGTAGTTTTTATTAATACCATGGTTCAACAAATAATGTAAAGGTTAAATAATAATTCACTTAAGCTGAGAAGTTAACAAAAAATATTCCACTATTCCACAAGGATAGGTTGATAAATTAACAAAAGCAGAAAGAAAGAAAGAAAGAAAAAAAGAAAGAAAGAAAGAAAGAAAGCATTTGAAATGTATCCCAGTCTTCCACAAAGAGGCATATTGAACTAATGTTTACAGATTTAGCCTATTTGTATTCAAAAATAATGCTTTTTTAATAAAAAAAACATGATACCTACTACTCTCAGATAAATGAGGCCTTTGATTAATCAGATGCAAATAGAAATATAAAACTAGTCCTAATTGAAAGAAGACAAGTTGACAAAAAGATTGAATCCAATATTGGGTGATAATATAGTATAATGAGAGATTTATAAGCTATTTTTTGTAGGCTGGTCATTTTTTACCGGGAACACCACAAGTGTGACTATGTGCCATTTTGTACAAAATAAAAGTTTTTCAAAACAAATTTCCTGGTGAAAAATTTAAGTAGACTAGTGTGATCAACAGTGCAAATTTTTTCATAGCTTGAGTTTTGTTATCATCAATATTAAAGGGACACTCCACCCATTTACATTAAGCTTTGCAATGTTAGAAACCCAGTCATACTATTGAATGGTCGTGCAACATTTTCTCATTTTCCCCTGAGACGAGATAAATCTGTATTTACCTCTTTACACTTCCTCCTACAATGACGCAAAAATCGTCATTTTGCGTCATTGTAGGAGGAAGTGTAAGAGGGGGGGATTTCTGTTGAGACTACAAGCACTAGTTCCCACCCTTTCAAACCCGCCCATAGGGGGTTGGACCTAATGCGCTAACAGACCTATCACAGATCAGTGCCAGTGCGTTTGATTTCACCGGCAGAAACCTGCATGTCTGGCCGCCGAGACCGTCCAAAATGTCCGGGATTCGGCTTTGCTTTCTACGGTCGCCATTCATTGTTTACATGCACACCATTTGTTTCAATCTAACTGAATTCATTCCGATCGGTGAATCTGAATGTAGTGTTTACATGAACGCTAAACAAGTGATCGGTTGATGTGCGTTTTACCATTGCTATGAAAATACCCGCTCCTCCGTGAGAGATAGCCCACAAGACCGGTGCATCTCACAGGCGCTCATCAGTAATCACGCCACCGGCTTTTGCGTTCTACAGTCGCCATTCATCATGTTTACTGTGGCGAGCAGGACGAGGCTAGGGCCGCGGGAGAAAGACGCGAGGCCGGTGGCGTGATCGGTTGATGTGCATTTTACCATTGCTAAGAAAATACCCGCTCCTCCGTGAGAGATACGAGACCAGTGCCTCACAGGTGTCGGTCATCAGTAATCACGCCACCGGCCTCACGTCGTTCTCCCGCGGCCCTAGTCTCGTCCTCGCCACAGTAAACACAATGAATGGCGACTGTAGAACGCAAAAGCCGAATCTCGGACATTTTGTGCGATATGCGATCTCAAAAACCCGGGCAGACTCACGGAGACTAGTAACTTAGCTTAGCTTTATTGTTTACAACTGCTCTCTAACCGGTAGGCGTGGCTTGGGAGTGGCCTCGTAGAGCAGTGAAGCAAGTGCATTCTGGGAGCTGTTGTCTTTCATCCACATGAGCCAGAAATACATTTTCTGGCTTTTCTCAGTCTAGAAAGCTCCAAATTCAAAAATAATTTCACATTTCTTCTACATAAATGGCCCAATTTAAATACACATTCATCTTTCCAGAGGTGGAGTGTCCCTTTAAATTGCATAATATTAGCAAAGTCTATGAATCGCCATGTATTGGGGTGATACAAAAAGGCTAATATTTTAATTAAATTTATATTTTGCTTGTGAATAGGTTGACAACGCTACAACAGTATTAGCCGAATAATTACGTTGCTAATGCTAATCATTACTAGACCTAGGCTGTCTCTCTTTACCTGATGCCACTTGTGTTTGTCCTCTTGAAAATAAATCTGTAAGCTTGGCACATTTGGCAGCATCCTCCTCCAATGCCTTTCTTTTTTTCAACCTGGCTTTTTCAGCCCCTCCTGGCCTCTTCCATCCTCCATCCTCCCTGACGCGTACCGTTACGGTAGGGCCGGCCAAGCTATCGGTAGGCGCCGGCGGTGCCGTGGTAGCCTTCCTGAGAAAACGTTTTGGAAAAGACGGGCTATGGACCCAACCAACTTTATGGGAGGGGAGGGGAGAACTCCCTCTCATGGTATAACCCATGCAGAGGCTGTGCGCTGCGGTGTCAGAATGCGGAACGTGTGTAGCCTAATGTAACTAACGTGACAAATGTGAATTTTTTTTTAAAAATTCCTCAACCGGCCCAAAAGTGAAGCGGCCCACCGGGAATTCTCCCGATTCTCCCGATTACCCACCCCGGGCCTGATGTACACAATTATAATATTTGTTTGTGTGTATTTCAGATCATTTTTTAGTTGTTGTGGGGACCAAATGTCCAAAGGATAGTAATTGTTTTCCTGTTTGTCATGTGACGTTTCGCATAAAGCCTATTGCTTGATGCTTCTGGTGTCTCTATAGCAATGAGAATACACAAGTCATTATTGTGAGCAACTGTGCTGCAGTAGAAAGAGAGTTTAAAAGCTCCTGTGTTAATCAGTGTGTGAATGAATTTGAAATACTCACAGCAAAAAAAGCTGCTGGATATCCAGAGAAAACAGCCTTCTCTTGGATTCTGTTTCTATCTACTCTTTCTTCCTGAACCTTTTTCCCTCTTTATTTTTTTTTAAGGCAACAGACATGATGGTTGGCTGACCACAACAGAGGCCGTCTACTGGACGTGGATAAAGTGAACGTTGGAAACCCATTTGTCCTTTGTGTCAGAGCACTGAAATCGGCTACATCAGAAATAGAACAGGGCATCAGTTTACTGTCTGGAATTTGTCATGTCGCGCCACATCCAGTGGATAGCATCACTCATCATAATGGGTTCTATTTGCTTTTGTGCTGATAGCATCTGGCATAGACACATTGTTTTTGGTATTTGTGAATTTTACGTAGATTCATCGTCTGCTCTAGGTTTACCTGGCACTGGCAGTCCTTTCAAAAACTTGTCCATGTTTAATGCAGAACCATGCATCTTTCATCTATATTGTTACACAGCTCCCTGCATTACTCCATTCTGATTCTTCAATAGTGCCATCTAGTGGTCTGATATTGCATGATTTTGCAGGTCATTTTGAGATAATCAAATATGTTATGGAGTTCTGGTCAGGAGAGCGTATATAAAGGCTTGAGGGAAGGTAAATGGGTGTTGCATCATACTCAGCTGATCGCATTTCCGGAGTCTCGCCGCTTTGCACGAGGGCCCCTTCGCGAAGCTGGCGTTTGTTTGGGCGTTTTGCTGCACCTGTGTATGATCGATCACCATTCGTTGCCATGGCGTTCTCTGCATTGAAGAATTGCGGGCTATATGTACTTTGGTGCCTCTTTGAGCGACTGCTGCCGTCTGCATGTGATCCATAAAGGTTTGGCTGCTGGATATATTTAAACCACTCTGTGAGCGTGCCATTTCTGTGGCGTCATGGCTTTGCACGGCTTATAGCATGGTCTACAGCATGGCTTGCAGTTCCAACACTGCTGTTTTGCTTTAATTGTTTTGCATACAAATAATCTGTCTAGCATTCTTGACCTTGTGTTGTTGTAACAAGTCTGTTTGTTACCTGTGGTTTTGGTTCTGTTGCAGTTGGAAGAAAAGTGTTTTTGCTTTTGTATTGTTTTATTTTATTTGTTGTATTTCCCTAATCTTGCTTTTTTTCTCTTTTCTTTTTGTTGGAGCTGGGGGCCTGGAGAAGACAGGCTGGCTGTTCCTGTGTGGCAGTAGCTCTCCTCTCACCAAAGTGGTGTGGATTTTGCAGTGAATTTCTCTAGTGTGTAAGTGTGGTTTGGTGCACATGTGGGTATCTGTTATTACAGGCATTACTAAAGCCCGGCATCTAGTCTGCCTGCCTCCTTATTGGTAAGCCCCAGCTCTTTGTTTGTTTGTCTCTTTCTTTTGTGTTTGATAAACTTATTTCACAGTGCTAGTTGCTTCTTGTGGCTGATCCTTTTTATGATTCCTCTAGTGAATGAGACAATTTAACGAATTGACTGTTTAATAAAGATTTATACCTTTTATAACAAGTATCCACGTCATCTTATGAAATATCGAACCTGTGGGCCCTTGGGTCTTTCCCAGGTAGTTAATCCCGGGTGGCGCAGTCGTTCCTTTTGGAATCAGTATAATAGAGTACAAAATCTATTTAACCCTTTATAACACCACCTCTTTTGCCACACAAATATGAGGAAAAGAAAATGCCACAATTGTCTCTTTATTCTCTTGTTTATTTATGTAGGATTGAGAGATACAGATCAAGGATCAGTTACAAACTACACTTAAAAAAGATATTATTTAACATTCTAGATTTAATACTTTATCAAAACACTTTTGAGTCACGTGATATTCATGGGTCCTGTCTCAGTACTGAAACTCTTTATACAAAGTTATATTTATAGACATTTCAGACTTTTATACAGTAATCTTTTGCAAATTTCAAACACACATTAGTCCTCATTAATACAGATTCATATGTAGCGTTAATAGAGTGATTCTGATAATTTAATTTAGCTCAAAGGAATTATTAATCAATTTATAGGGAATTCAAAAGAATCACTTATTACGACCGAGCAAATGACTCGTTCAGGGTTCATTTGAACCGGCCGTAACCATCCGCTCTGCAGTGGATGTAAATTTTCCAAACTATAGTGAAACACTATTTATTAGCAAGGTAACTTAGATCAGCAGTTTAAGACATTAAATTCGTAAGCACATAACACAAGTAACACTTCTCTTTAAAATACAAACAAGACTTTATTGATTATTCTAACACAGACTAAAACTAATATCTAACACAAACACACGCACACACACATTCATACGAGTTGCAGAAAGGAAGAGAGTGAGGAAAGAGTGAGTTTAAGAGTGAGATGATGAAATCTCAAGTTTCTATGCACTCAAGACATGACCTGAACGAACCATCAAGCATTAATTTAACCCTTCTATCATTTTAGGCAGGTTATAAAATTTATATCAATGCACCAGTTCAGTTTAAGAGTCTGGAGGTACTTGCATCTTTGCTTTTGGGGATTCCCTTCTGTAGTCATAAAAGGGGGTTTCCCGAGTTCGTTAGTTGGCTGGTGTCCTCCTGCTGGGATAGATGTCTGGGGCGGCCAATCACGTGGTGTTGGCGGATGAATGACAGTCTTTGTTGAAGCTGGCTTTGCAGAAGAAACGTGGACCGAAATCTTGCCGCAAAACTTAACTTAGAACCGAGACTCACAATGGAGAATAAGAGAACTAAGAAAAGAAAGGAAATTGAGACGAGAGTAGTTAGATGGCTTGAATGAAGCTGTTGAACCCGTTCTTCTGATCTTGATTTGGGTTCTTTGTCTCTGCGCGTCTACATGGTTACTTTTTCTTGAGAGAGAGACTTTCTTGAGAGAGAGAGAGAGTTTCCCGAGAGAGCAAACTTTGTTCAGGTCTAAGATTTTAAACTCAAAAGTTCGTCCAACCTCCTGAAGAGATTTGACCAATTAGACACTGGCTTTATTTAGGAGGTGGCGTTCTCTTCACTTCTTACCATAAATCATTGCTTATCTGGGATCTCCTTACTAGCAGAGAGAACAGAGGCCCCAGTTTAGACATCATTACTATTATAAGAATACGAAACATTTTACACAGATTTCAATCAAGCCATCTTTTGAATCACGAGCATACGATCATACTGATATGAAACACAACACACTTTCATTCAAACATCTAACAGTTATAACCATTAAATGACTTACATGGGATCTAAGCTTATTAAACATGCATATAAGTGGTAGAAACAAAGAATTATGTAGTTGCATGATGTTTGATTATAAGTCCATCGAAAACTGTTCTGGAATGATTTATGGGGTAAATCTCAGTTTTCTGTGGTTTGGAGAGATTTTACTCTGGGTCATTCAGAGGTCCTTAAGAAGAAGATGGTCTGTTTTGTATCTCTGTCGTGGGCTCGAGCAGCTTCTGCTGTTATCTTGATCGAGCACTGAGTTGTGCCATCTCTGAACCAATCATTCTTTTAAAAACCATCTCACATTGACAACGTTCTTCCATTAGTTGGCCATAAAAGTTGGCTGGAGCCTTCTTTTATGGTTCTAGAATGTTGAGATCTGTGTGGAGTTATGTTTGAACAAAACACCTGGAAGCTTCATTTGTGTTTGATTCACACTCAGTCGTTACACATATGTCAAAGATACTTCATGATTTCAATTAAATCATACACTGAAAGTTCAGTATTATTGGAATCACATTCTGCAATGCTCCTGTTATCTTAAGGGAAACAGTAGGAAACCACTGAAAGTGCTGTAGTTATTCTCGCTATCATATATCCTCGCGCCAGACCAAAGTCTCACATAGACAACATCCCCAACCTCCAGGATCAACACAACTCCATTTGAGGAGTTTAACCGATCCTGAGCCTGATGATCACGTGCTGAAACCACACGCTCTCCATTCTTAATAATGGATGCACTTGATGAAATTCCGCCGAAATCAAATACAGAAATCCTGAACATGTACGCTCCTTTCAGTGGGGCTGTGAAAATACCTAAATCAAATAACAAGAGATACAGAATCAGCTGTGTCCTGTATGATTGTTTATTTACCAAGCACACTGTGTAATAGTTTGAAAGATGGCAGATCATTTAATTCTCTAATACACATTACACAACTGCAGAGAGGTCTGAATGGAGCAGAAGGGTTTTCATTATTATAAAGAAAGTTATAAATGAGTTTATGACTCATTTCATTGATCATTACCTGTAACTGGGTTGTATGCATTCCCTATGTTTGTGAAGACGTTCCTGTAGGTTAGTGTGATTTCAGTGGTAAAAGGACCAATATGTCCATCGCCAGATTGTATCAGTGCAGCTGAAAAAGCTATTTCTCTGTCTGTTGTTGAAAAACATAAGCAATATTTTGTGATATATTACTCTATTACACTGATAATGTATACACTGAATGTAACATCATTCAAGCAGTTTCACCTCTATTTTCCTTTCTCAACCCCTCCACTTGACTCAGAGTAAGATTTGATATTTCTGTGAAGGAATAAAGATTCTGTTAAATTACATTTACACTGACTGATTATTGTAATAGATAACACAATTTACACAGTATATTCTCAACTTTACACTAACATTTACACTATGCATCGTATTGCATTGGTGTTTTACTTTGAGGGTCAATGAAAAAACAGTGAATGTTTTGTTGAGGTACCATCATTTTTCTTGTTCAGCTCTTCTAGGATAAACGTCTGTTGTTCACTCATTCGCGTCTCTAAAGCTCTGTTGATGGTTTTCTGCTCTGTAACTGTGGCGGTCAGTTCTCTGATGTTCACTTTCTGCTCTGTAACGGTGGCGGTCAGTTCTCTGATGTTCACCTTCTGCTCTGTAACGGTGGCGGTCAGTTCTCTCAGCGCTGCATGGATGTCAGTGAAGCAACAGTTTTGTTGGCTGTCAGTTGAAGCTTCATCTCTCAAAGTGTCTGTTTGAGGTGGATTCTGTCTTCCGTCCTCAGATCTGAGCTGTTGACTGATCTCATTCTCATTGAGTCCTCCATCTACCTGATGCTGTACGACACACACAAAGGTTTCCAACAGCAGCAGTAAACATACTAAACCCTTCATTCTTCACTGATGTTTGTTTCCAGCTCTTGCTCTGTCCTCCTCACAGCCTCTCGTGTTCCTTTTATAGTGTCCTGATTTACTGTCTTTTGTACTTTATCTATATCACTTCAGATAAGTAAGTAGTTCAAGTTAATTGTTAATCATAATCCGGATGTTCCGGGTTCACAACATTTGCGGCACTATGTTGATCACAACAGAAAATAACTCTAATTCATCTCTCTCCCTTTAAAAAAATAACACAATTATATAGATCAGAGGTCGGCATCATTATAGCACACAAAGGGAAAATCACAGAAACCTCCGGTCGCGTCAGTGGATTGTTGGATCTCACACTTTAATAGTATTTATTGGACAGGATTAATAAAACAGGCTGTGTGACTGTGAGGAATGGTTACCTCAAAATGTACGTCCAGATGCAAGCTTGAGTGACTTTATTTAAATTAAATACATTAGCTATTGTCACGTGCCAGTGATTATCCCGACCTCTGATATATTTCTGACCTCTGATATAGATGGTCACATGACTCTCTGATATCCTTGTGCATATCTTACAGCAGTTACCAGGTTTAGCAGCTTTATGTAATGACATAAAAAGAGGAAACATTGGATATAAATTTACACAGACAAAATTAGTAAGTGATGTTTACATATATTAGTGTCTGTACTATTAAAAGAGGCCCATTGCTTGGCCCATTTATTTCCATTGTGCCTGACAGATTTTTTTTTAACTTAAGAACGAGTTGACAGTTATTTCTGTGGTGAAAGATATCATGCCACAAATGTTGCTGATAGATTTCAACTTGTGATGAATCCACAAAATTAATTTTTCCACCACATGCAACAACATCCTTTGTCAACAGATGTAACACTGAATAAATGCACAAAACTTGTCAACTTAAATGTAATGACATGTATAAAAACTTCAAATGTAATTATTAACCTGATTTACAACTTGTCATGTAAAAGAAAGCCCTAGATTTTCGGAAAGTGAACTTGTGCACATGATAAAGTTTACATTAACTTGTTTCATGGTACCATAAAGTGATCTGTGTTTTTACCTTTGTCAATAATTACTTACTCATAGGTTCTGTCAGAGTGCAACCAATTTAAAATGTATTGACTTGGCAGATGCTTTAATCCAAAGCATTTTATTTTACAATTCAATTTCAATGTATTTGTACATCATACATTGTACAATGGTCACTGTTGTACAGCTTTACAGAACACAGAGAAGAAAATAGAAAGAACAGAATATAGTGTAAAACACAAGTAGCCAAAGGAAAAAGTGCCAATGAAATTACTTAAGATTTTTATGACATGAATAATTTAGCAATTTCCCATCTTGAGTTGTTGTCAGCATTAGCAAATAAATGTGTGCATGTATCATTTGGTGGAAGTGAGCTTATTATGGCGTTGATTGGCTGGCGGTCTAGTCGTGTCTGGATTAATGTTTTGGGCGGCCTCATCTTGTTGGTCATCCATGTTTACCTTATTTTCGATGAACACTTTCAGTTGCCTCATAAGTTTTAACATGTCTTCTGAGTATAAACTGTCTTGTTCCTGGGCGTCCTCTGTGCTGTGCTTAACTGATTGGTGCCGAGGACTGTGGTATTGTCAAGCCACTGGGTGTCTTCCAGTGCAAGGCTTGTGTCTGGGCTGGTGGATGTTTTCAAACCTTTCTTTGAGGTCATCTTTTGTATGATGTAGGCCTTGTGTGTCAGGTCACGTAGCTGTTAGATTGTCATCGTGATAGGGCAGGCCATGATGCCAAGATGATGACTCAATCCAGGGTGGGTGATGTGCTTGTCGCTTACTTTCAGCTGGGATGGCTTATTAAAAATAATAACAGTTCAATTGTCTGTGCATTCAAGCAGGCTCGGGTAACTCCACTGCTTTACATTAAACCTCACTTGTAGAGAATTACCGACCTGTCTCTCTCCTACCATTCATTGCGAAAACACTTGAACGAGCTGCTTTCAACCAAGTAACATCATTCTTGTCTCTGAACAACCAGCTGGATGTCAACCAATCTGGCTTCAAGAAAGGGCACTCAACCGAGACTGCATTACTGTCGGTCACAGAAGCCCTACGGATCGCAAAAGCTGCTTCCAAATCTTCAGTTCTCATTCTCCTGGATCTGTCTGCTGCCTTCGACACTGTGAATCATCAGATACTTATGTCCACCCTCTCATCACTGGGCATCACAGGAACTTCCCTCCACTGGTTTAAATCCTATCCCACAGGTAGGTCCTTCAGGGTCGCATGGAGAGGTGAGGTATCCAAAGCACATCAACTGACCACAGGGGTTCCTCAGAGTTCAGTTCTTGGACCCCTCCTCTTATCCATCTACACCACATCACTGGGACACATCATACAGGCACATGGTTTCTCTTACCATTGCTATGCTGATGACACACAGCTTTTCCTCTCATTTCAACCAGATGATCCTACAGTAGCTGCACGGATCTCAAGCTGTCTGGAGGACATCTCGGCATGGATGAAGGAACATCACCTGCCGCTCAACCTGGCAAAGACTGAGCTTCTCGTCCTCCCTGCCAATCCGTCTCTATAGCACGACTTCACCATCCAGCTAGATTCATAATCAATCACCCCATCAAGGTCGGTCAGAAATCTTGGAGTAACGTTTGATGACCAGCTGACCTTCACAGATCACATTTCAAAGACAGTTCGATCATGCAGATTTGCACTGCACAACATCAGGAAGATCAGGCCTTTCCTAACTGAGCATGCAACACAACTTCTCGTCCAGGCCCTGGTCATATCTTGGCTTGATTACTACAATGCTCTTCTGGCTGGACTTCCATCATGTGCAACTAAACCTCTACAAATGATCCAGAATGCTGCAGCTCATCTTGTCTTCAACGAGCCCAAAAGGGCCCACGTCACTCCTCTGTTCATCTCTCTGCACTGGCTACCACTCGCTGCTCGCATCAAGTTCAAGGCATTGACGCTTGCTTACAAATCTATCACAGGCTCAGCTCCCTCCTACTTTCACTCGCTCCTACGAGTCTACATCCCTACCAGAAGCCTAAGATCAATCATTGAGCGACGGCTCGTGTTACCATCACAGAGAGCCACAAAATCACTTTCCAGAACATTCTCATTCACGGTTCCATGCTGGTGGAATGCTCTCCCCACCCTCATCCGGAATGCAGAATCCCTGACAACACTCAAAAGACAACTAAAAACTCATCTCTTCCGTGAGCACTTAACCTCATTAAAAAAAAAATATATATTTCCTTTAAAGCCTCCCTTATCAGGCTTATGCTACATGTGCCGAGTGCTTCATCTTTTGTATCATGTGATTTCAACAAGAAAACTGAGTGAGCGCCCATATAGCTACAATAAACATTATCCTGTAAGTTGATTAAAACATAACGCGATGCACTTACTGCCTCAGATGTGGCTGTTCCAGTGACAGACAAAATATATCTGTCATTTGCTGGTCAAAAAACTCGCAACTCCATTTGAGCTTGATGTTCATAAAACGCTAATATTATGATGACACGTGCAAGTGTCTGACCATAGCTATATAAAGCCACAATAGGCCTACGGTTCAGATAAGAACCAAGCCTACCTGTGTGGTGTGCGTTAGTCTTGAGTTCAGTGCACCACAGCTGGCTCTTCGCCCTCAGAGAACAGCTTTATCTGATCATGCACTCCCATGGCTCACTCTGTTGAGACTGTTTGGCAACCTTGACCGACTTTGTAAAGTCTGTCAGGATATCTTTATACAAATCTATCTTTTTTAGACATTCATCTCATGAGACTGCAAAAGTATTCTTACTCTACAGCAATAAAAAGACTGGGACAATACTATCAGAGTTTGAGGACAGCCCTCATTCTCATTTTATTATTTCTTAAACTAAATACACCAATGCCAGCTAAGCTGGACGTTCCTTGGGCCAGATACACAATTACATTTCAAGGCTTACTCTCCTCTTTACTCAATATGTGTGTTCTTCTCCTTTGCTCTTCTGATGTTGTGGTTTTGTAGCTGGTTTCTGCTTGCTTGTATAATCTCTCTAAAAGATCTTCTACCCCGAGAGCTCTAAAAGTCCTGCTTTTTATAGCCACTAATGACGCAAACTATCTCTACACTTACGCACGTTGCTTCTACTTGCGTTAACACATGTCCTGCATGCGTTAATTGTTGTTACTTGCGTCAATTGCTTTATTTACCTGTGTCAACACATTTCTTGTTTGCATCAATGGCATTAGGAATGCAAACTTTTTTGTACATTTTATCATATTTCTACCTTTCTAGACATTTAACTCCTGACTGTCTTCATATTTGACGGTTACACACAGCAATGCTCCTGTTCCCCAGAACACATTCACCCACACACATACTGCAACATGCGTCATCTTTACAGGATGTGGTTTACACATGAGTGCACAGTATGTGTTTCTGTCACCTTATGAAAACTTCATGGCCACTAGAGAAGCTCTAAGATCTTCGATTTTCTGCTTTTTGTTATATCAAAACATATAAGAGCGGACAGAGACGATCGTAGCTCATTTAAATCCATTGGTGGAGGTATGTGTGTGTTTGTTGATAACAGCTGGGCCACTTAGTACAGTGTACGGGAGGAAGTGTGCACGCCGGACTTTGAAATTTTAACGATTTCTTTTAGACCGTTGTATCTCCCGCGGGAGTTTGGCCAGATCACTGTCATATTTACCTATGTACCTAGACCTAATTTCATGGCAGCAGGGGAGAGAATAGCGAAAAGCTACAATGATGCACTCACTCGCTCTGCAGATCAACCTGTTCTAATTCTTGGGGATTTTAATTCATGTGATTTATCGGAATACCAGTCTGCTCCTCAGCAGTATGTGGAATGTTCCACTCATCTAAATCGTACTATTGATATCGCTGTTACGGAAATATTCCCAATGCTTATAAAGCGGTATGCAGACCCTCCCTTGGGAAATCTGACCATAATGTAATTCATCTTCTACCTAAATATAAGAGTAAGACTGTAGTGAAGAGGGCAAAGCCTGTTATTAAGCAAATACAGGTGTGGTCTGATAGGTGTAATGATACCATTACGTTATATATTAAGTTTTGTGAAGACACTGTCTGAAACTAAAACTGTGAAAATTTTCCGAAATAACAAGCCCTGGGTATCGAAACAGCTGAAAAGCTGTCTTAATGAAACCCTCTGGGGACCAAAAACGCGCCCGCGCGTTTTGCTCGTTTTTTTTTTTTTAGCTTTGAAAAATAAACAAAATGCTCTGTTAATTTTGATCTTTCATTTTCGTGTAATACATCAATCGATCCTGTTCAGTTTCTATTTTTTTTCTGTATACTCACAATAAAAATAAAGTGTTTTGCTTTTTGACAAATAAAGAAAAATTAACATGATGCGATTTCTGCCTTCTCTCTGTCAGTAAACTCCCATTTGAAACGCGTTTGAAAATGATCTATAACTCCGCGAAAATTCAGTCAAACAGGCAAACAGACCCACGGGCATAAAGCTTAAGATCGCATCTTTTAAATGAAGTAATTTATATAAAAAACAAATATTCTCAGCTTCTGTAATCTGTATAAAAAGAGAGCGACTCCAGTCGAGCTCATTACGAGCCATTCAAAAGTAATGTGACCACTCCCCGGAGAGCGCGTGCTATTCAAATGCAAATTCTGAGAACCATTTCAGACCTGTGAAACGCCCACATCAGCTGTAAACAAAGCGCCGCGAGTGAGGCATAATATAGCCTATCTTATGGAGAAAAGTTTCCTCAGAACAGTGCTGATATGAGGAGCAATATCTCCTGATATGAGGAGCAGATCCCGCTGAGGAGTGAGGTAGGCTGTTATCTTTTCTCAAGTGTTAATGTGGAATAACGTTAGTTAGTGTAGGCCTATGTAAACAAAAAGATGAATCGCGTTTCTATAATATGAATCGCGTTTCTGTGAGATGAATGAAGGGTACATATTTGTAAAGACTGTTTAGCCTAAATATGAATTGCGCGTCTGTGTGTGAAAGAATAAACTGCTTTGCTATAGCCTACTGAGATGAGTAAAAATCGACTGAAATATGTTGAAATAAAATGTATTTGTATAAGCAATGTATTAAACTGCAAATTAACATTTATAGGCTATGCCCTAATATTTCATAAAACAACGTTACAGTCAGGCGAAGTATGAAAGACAACATTTTGTTGACTAGATTTGGGTACAGTTTTTACTGTAGAATATCCTGCCACATCAAATAAGCTTTTGTTTAGCAATTTCTGCTCATATCTATATATATATATATATATATATATAAAATACTATTTTTGTTAAAAATAAAGTCATAGACTAAGATGTTAGATGTTCCAATGTTGGCTATATTCAAACTAATGAATACATATGATAAAATAATCTTATAATCTTTTTTTTTTTTTTTTTACAAAGAAAGAGTACTCTTGAAATATTGTTGAAATTGTAATTATTGTTGTAATTGTAACCTTTTTAATAAAATAGCACAACATATTTACAAGATAGATGTAAGCAAAATCTTAAATGGTCAATATAAGTCTTCTTCTAAATATATCTTTTGTACTTGCATTGTGGCTCAGTCAGTGTCACACCTGAATGAATGGCTCATTATGCAAGACATTACGCATAATGGGTGGGACATTGTATTCTCAGGTGTAAACCACTCCTCGTTCACGCCCCCCTCGCATATTGGCTTTCCAAGCAAAACCTGTTTTACACCATTTAAATCAATGTATTTTTTTTTTGTGAACGATAAAGCAAGACTATTTTCACATAATTTTGAAGCCAGAACTCAAAGCGACAACATCCATTAGTCAAAAGTCTTGTGGACACATATTTAATATGTGTTTTGTGGTCTTATTTCAGCAACTTTCATTTTAATTTTTTCCAATAACCACGCATAAACATTATTCTCTTAAAAATACAAACATCTACATACACGTTGTTTGCATATTATGGTAGCCCTGTTTGTGCTATATAGAGTGAATTTACACCTTTGCCATTAACATGTTTATAAATAACTGAAAAAAGCACAAATGTCAAGGCATGTCAGAACATCTCAAGGGCCCCAAAAACACCTTGGTCCCCAGAGGGTTAAAGGTCCCGTTCTATGTGATCCCATGTTTCAAACTTTAGTTAGTGTGTAATGTTGTTGTTAGAGTATAAATAATATCTGTAAAATTATAAAGCTCAAAGTTCAATGCCAAGCGAGATATTTTATTTAACAGAAGTTGACTACAAAAAACGGCTGGATTGGACTACACCCCTCTACATCCTGCTTTAATGATGTCACTAGAACCGTAACCTCCGCCCACAGGAACACAGGCGTATTGATGGCGAAATGTCAACAGACGTGGTTGATGTTTATCTATAATCGGATACCGCAAAAGTTTAATTCGAAGTTGTTAGTTTGCTCTGTCCATTTCACCACGGACTGTTTTTATTTGGAATAATATCAAGCAGACTTCTCTCAGCGTTTCATACTGACGAAGGGGACTATTTCAACTATATTCCAGCAAGCGGTAAGTAGTGATTTAATATGGAAGTAGCGATCACTCTTCACATCGTTCGTTTCTCTTAGTAGGATGAAAATAATCTTACTTAAACTGTGATTAATATACAGAAAGCGATCAAAGAACAATCCCTTTCCAATCGCCCAAGCTATCAATCACACAGCGCGAGTTTATCTGGACACTTGCCAAAACTCGTTATGAAATCAATGACGCTGTTACACTGCACAACGAAGCTCTTACTGTATTTATATGCCTCATGTTTGCATTGGTGAAATCATTAGTGATAGTGCAGAAACTGCGTTGCAATGATAAGATCTTTCACGCGATCAACAGACTGTCATCTGCTCAGTGCTCACCAGATATTTCATATGCAAGCATGTCAGCCAATCACAGCAGAGGGCGTTTACACTGAAGTCTCACAGCAGACACGCCCCTTCAAACAGAGTGTTCAAACCAGGGAATGAAATCAGGCTAGGAAATATGCCTTTTATTTCTAAATTATAACAATTTTTGATCTAAAAAACATACTAACATTATAAGGGCACCCCTGGAAACATTATAAAATAATAAAAATAATCCATGGAATGGGACCTTTAATGAAAGGAAGGTTGCCTTTTTTCTGGTAATACAGATTTACTGTGTGAGAAAAGGAGACAGTTGAGGGGAAACATTTTTAAAGCGAAAATTGATTATAAACTGGGTGAACTATCCCTTTATTTACTTAATTTAAATTCTGAAAGTTCTTGCGCTGTAAAATAGGGCTGCAGCTAACATTTAACTTTTCTGGGTACTAGATATGAAGCTTTAAGTGAATCATTTAAAACTGCTGTGCTTTTTTGTGAAACTGTTGTTTTCTTATCTGCATTTCAGTTATTCCAGAAATTGGACCGAATGCATGCTGTGGTTGAATTAAGGTGTTTCCAGGATTCCTTAAAGGTATAGTTCAGCTAAAAAAATTAAAAGAATTCTGTCATTAATTACTCACCCTCTTGTTGTTCCAAACCCGTAAGACCTTCGCTTATCAATTCGGAACACAAATGAAGATATTTTTTATGAACTCCAAGAGCTTTCTGTTCCTCCATTGGTAGCCTACGCAACTAATACATTCAAGCCCCAGAAAGGTAGTAAAGACACCATTGAGGTAATCCATGTGACTCCAGTGGTTTAACCTCAGTTTAATGAAGCGATGCAAGTGCTTTGTTTTGCACTAAAAACAACAACATAATTTACCTCTATATTTACAAAATAATATTATCTAAAGCACATTCACAGAACAACTTCCGGTCTTGAGTCAACACAATACGCATGCGTCTCAGTGCTCCCCCTACTGGATTGCAGGACATAATTTTCCTAAATAAAGTGGTAAATTGTGTTTTTTGGCAAAAACAAGCAAAGCACCCGCATCGCTTCATAAAATCGGTTAAACCACTGGAGTCACATGGATTACTTAAATGATGTCTTTCCTATCGTTCTGGGCCTTGAATGTGTTAGTTGCATTGCTTCCAATGGAGAGACAGAAAGCCCTCAGAATTTCATTAAAAATATCTTCATTTGTGTTCTGAAGATGAACGAAGGTAAACCGAAGTGGGAGAGGGAGTGCGCTGTGATTGGCTGGTGTGAGAACCTGGCAGATCTATAACCAATACAAATTGGTAATTTCTAATTATCATCTTCTTTAATACAGACGAGAGAGTGTGAAACCATCAGCTGTTTGCCAGGTAAATACTGAAGTCATAGTGAATACCATTAATAAACATATAATGATTATATGGTATGTACTTTATATCTAAATTTTTTGTCATTTAAAAGTTTTTTTTTTTTTTTTAGCCTGCAAAAAAACCTGTCCAATCTATACCAACATGAAAAAAAAAAGTATTCTTGGACTGGAAGAAAGTGAGTTCTATTGGCAATTCAAGTGTATTACTGGTAAGTACATTTACAAACCAATTAATTTTTGTCTAACAAATGTCAGTATAACTCCCCAAATTAAATATGATAAACATTAGAGGGTTAAATAACTTACCAAATATTATTTTTTTATATCTGTCGTCATCTACTCTCTCGTTTTTTCAGACCTTTATGACTCTGTGGAACACAAAACGTGAACTTTGGATGAATGTTCTGATTTGTTCTTTCCATGTAGTGAAATTTTATTTTATAATTAATTTATATACATTTACATTTTTACATTTAGTCATTTAGCAGACGCTTTTGTCCAAAGCGACTTACAAATTAGGACTAAGTTAAGCGAGAAGTTAAACTTCTAACTACAAAATTATTATTACTATTATCATAGTAATGATGTAAAGTATGATATTAGTATCATGTAAATTATACTACTTTATCATAGTAAAAATGATGTAAATGAGAAAATATGAGTAAATACAATGTCTAAACCAAACCCCCTCCCCATTTCAGCTTTATGTAGACAAATAGTACAGGCTTTAGATAAGGCTTACTGCACCATTATTTCTGAAAAGTTACAATAAAATTTCCCTAAAAGCATTACAATAAAATAGACAAGCAAAGTAAACTAAATATGGTAAATGGTAAATGGACTGCATTTATATAGCGCTTTCACAGACCTATGGCCACCAAAGTGCTTTACATAGCCTCACATTCACCCATTCACACACTCATTCATACACCGACGGTGTCAGCCATGCAAGGCGCCATCCAGCTCGTCGGGAGCAGCTGGGGTTAGGTGTCTTGCTCATGGACACCTCGACACTTGGTCAAGAGGAACCGGGGATTGAACCACCAACCTTTCGGTTTGTAGACAACCTACATGAACCACTGAACCACTGCCGCCCCATAGCTATAAAAAATATAGCTTATTACTATGCAAAAAAATGAAGATGGACTACATGCAGCCTAATCTGCAATCTCATTTTAGCAATAGGCTACTGTACTACCGTTTATGTAGCAGACAAAGGCCCATGCATTTTTAAATCTACTTACTAAGAGTAATGGCGCACATTATTTGATTACTGCACTGTTATTTCTGACAATAAAATAATTTTACAAAAAAAAAAATGACAATACATATTAGACAAAATATTATCAGCAATATTGCCTTCATACTTACTCCTTAAATGGATCGATTCCGTCCAGAATTTGATCCTCTTCATCTGAATTAAATCGGTCTGGATCAGATCCGTTATCACTCTCACTCTCAAAAAAAAACATTGCAGTAGCTTGCTCGGCAGTGAATCTTCGTTTGGCCATGTTGATTTTCTGTAAAATCTGACCAGTACAAAAACGTCTATCTCCACAGTAATCCAAATGTATGGTGTCCAAAGACCGTATATATAAAAGATTGTGTCTGAGGAGAAGACGCGCGAGATTTATTCCAAACCCCTCCCTTTTTTACGTTCCTAGGACACCTGATAATGTCCTTGTTTGTTTTATATTGGTCTGTGATTGGTTCACACACCAACAGCATTATATATCATTTGATAGGGTAAAGTACCAGTTCTCTGTCTTGCGGTAAAATGCTATAGATTTGCACTCAAATACGGAAGGCTTTTTTTTTTTTTTTTTTTTTATTATGAAATGCTTGTAGAAGATCTGAAGGCTTATCATTCGCGGAAGTCAACACAGTCTACTAATTATTACGCAGACGAATGTCAGCTTTTTCATAGAAAAAAAAGTAAGTTAATACCTTAATCCATTCCGAAGCTATTAATAGATATGTCAGGCGTGCGCACTTTGACGCTCTAGAGCGTCAGTCGACTTTGAAGGGTTAACCAGTCACCATTATATGCGCCTGCCACTCGACCAGTCAAGGATATATGCGCCTGCCACTCGACCAGTCACGGATATATGCGCCTGCCACTCGACCAGTCACCGCGATATGCGCCTGCCACTCGACCAGTCACGGATATATGCACCTGCCACTCGACCAGTCACCGCGATATGCGCCTGCCACTCGACCAGTCATCGATCAGTCTTTTACACAATATGTAAGATGTTTTTTTAAACCAAATGCAGCGCGTATCATCTGTAGCCAGCGGGAGCCAGAACGGTACGCACAATAGGTCAATATTCACCATTAACCAAACGCTTTTCACCTGCCTTACAGCTCCCTGACACTCCGACTGATGCACATGATCAAATAGACTGGCATCCCGCTTTTCCTTCTACTCTTATTTAGTCTACATTACCTTATATTATATTTTGCCATTTTAATCCGGAGCGCGAGTCTTGTGACACTAGCGTCGCACCTGCCACAAGATCTCTCACTACGTCTACCAGACACTCCGACTGATGCACGAGAGCACACAGACAGTGCAATCGTGTTCTTATTTACTTATTTGTCATCTTATCTTGTAACGGTGGTCGCCGCCCTAACTTAAATAATTATTTTAAAGGAAAAAACTTCGGGCGCCAGACAGGATTAAACCTGTCAAAAATTAACTGAACCCAGGATAGCACGAAATGTAACCACCTGTTACACAACAAATAATAATAATCCAAGAAAAAAGGTCATTTCACAAGGGATATTTATTCTTCCACATATGCTCAAAATCACAATCACTCAGGAAAAACGAAAAGGACAAAAAAAAAAACCAAATAAAAACAAAATGAAGTTCACACTAGCGGTCTCTGGTCTTCGAGATCCGAACCCCGTACCGGAAACCGACCGCGTCACGCTAATCCACGTTCGCAGATTCGTGTCCACATTCATTCACAAAAAATGTCCATAAGAAAAGAAAAGAGAGAACAAAGAAAACATTGGATAAACATCTCATTAAGTAAATCACCAACATTAAATCAACAGCAACAATAATTTTAACGGGCAACAACAATTATAAACAAAACACTAAGCACACAGAATGTGCGAATACGAAAGCTATGCGAGTGGGTGCGTGCGTGCGTATATTGCAGTGTGTGTAATGGCGGCGCAGAGGTACTGACCACGTTTGCAGGTATAGAAGGCACCAATGAGTATCGCGGGTCAACAGACACCAGATAGGTGGATAAGCGTTTTTTGCCTTGTCTTCAGGACAGCTCACGACAGTTGGTCTGGAAATGCAATGCTTCAGTCACGCACCAGACATAAGTTACACGTGAAACAGCTGATTGACACGCAGCCGTCTTTCCACCGTAAACCATCACTCATACGGGCAACCCTCATGTGCAAACAAACGGATGACGCTTCTGATTCAGGTATGACACACTCCCTTTAAATACAACTTCCTTCCGTCGTTAATTGACACACTCCACCCAAAATCACGCTAAAATGAAAGTGAAAGTAAACAATGTTGTGGGACAGATTCTCTTGTTTGCCACACTCTCCCCCCCTAGAAAAAAACAACCTATGGTTGTTTAGAAGAGAGAAAATGCAGATTAAAATCCTAGAAAATCTTCGTCATCAGAGGATTCTTGAAATATATCCAGGAGTTTTTTCTTTTCTTGTATCTCCAATTCCTCAGCCGTTGGATAACACATTTTTATGTTACAAACGTGAGCTGTACGTACGTCTTCTCCAGTGTCTTCAAGGGCTATTTGATAGTTCAACGGACCCAGCTGCTTGATAATGCGGTAAGGACCTTTCCATTTTTGGGCTAGTTTTGCACTAAATTTACGCTGTGCATTAGACTGTGGAAAGTTACGCAACCATACTCGATCCTTGCTTTTAAATGTTACATCTCTCCTATTTTTGTTATAGTTCCTCAGTTGTCTCATTTTGGCTCTCTTGCTGTTTTCTTTGGCTTGAGTTTGCAGATGATGAAGATGATGAACTACATCATACGAGGCAGTGTCTGGGGTTAGATTAGGCCCAGAGAGTATTTTGTCCATTGGACTTTGGAGTTTCCTACCCAGCTGGAGTTCTGCTGGGGTTAATCCAGTGGTCTCTTGAACGGCTGAATTAAGAGCGAATCGGAATTCTGGTAATAACTGGTCCCACCTCTGATGGTTGTCGTCCACATAGGCCGCCATCATGCTCTTGAGATTTCGATTAACTCTTTCTGTCATGTTGGTTTGGGGGTGATAGGCTGTAGTTAATTTGGGAGTAACACCCCAGTTCTCACATAACTCTCTGAAAACAGATGAAACAAACTGAGCGCCTCTGTCTGAGAGAACGAAGTCTGGTACGCCCCACCGTGTCAGGATGTCTTTTCTGAAGATGGAGGCAACATTCTTTGCTGTGGCACTCCGAATGGGGAACAACTCAACCCATCGAGAATAATAATCAACAAAGACCAGCAGGTATTCATTTTGATTTGGGCTACGTGGCAACGGACCCATGAGGTCGACTCCCAGCATTTGGTTTGGGCGGCTTGTTGTGATTTGCTGTAGTTTTCCAGCAGGCTTCCGGTTATCACTTTTCAGAGTTTGACATTTTACACAGGTCCTCACATGCTGTTTCACCGCTGACCACATTCCTGGCCAAAATGCTACTTCCTGAAGTCGCTTATAGGTCTTGTAGATTCCTCCATGGCCACAGATGGGAGTGGAGTGATAGTACTGGAGAAGGGTGGATCTGAGACTGCTGGGGATGTAGATTCTGTAATGTAGTTGGTTATTTGTCAGGTATGTTTTGTGATACAATTTGTCCTCAATTATTTCGTACTGGTCAATCAGACTCGCACACTTATCTGCAACTGCTTGCAATAATTTTGTAACTTCGGGGTCTTTGTGCTGTTCGTCCCACAGGACAACATCTGATACAGGCAGTGCTGGGTCTTTTCCGCTGGTGTACAAGTTACATCCTGGGGTAACCGAAGACCTGGATAGAGCATCCGGAGCTACATTTAGCTTCCCTTTTCGGTACTCAATAACAAAATCAAATTTCTGCAATCGCAGAACCCAACGAATGAGGCGGCTGGTGGTTTTCGTGGAGTTCATGACCCATTGCAGCGCAGCATGATCGGTAACAACTGTAAAAAGCTTGTGCTCCAAGTAATGTTGCCACTTTTCCAGGGCCCAGATGACTGCAAGACATTCCTTCTCCGTTGCAGTATAATTGAGCTCGGCCCCAGTTAAGGTTCGGCTTGCATAGGCTATAACCTCCTCTCTGCCTACGTCCCTACGTTGTGCTAATATGGCACCCAGGCCGATGTCACTGGCATCGGTGTAAACAATGAATGGCCGCTGAAGATCGGGATGGCCCAGAATGGGAGGTGAGGTGAGGTGAGACTTAAGCTGGTCAAAAGCTTGCTGACACGGAATTGACCATTGAAAACTATGTCCCTTCTTTTTCAGTGCGTTGAGGGGTTCAGTAATCTTGGAAAAATTCGGAACGAAACGGTGATACCACCCTGCTAACCCAAGGAACCGCTGAACTTCCTTCAAGTTCTTAGGCACAGGGTAGGCATGAATGGCTTCAGTCTTACATGGGTCTGCTGAAATGCCCTTGACACTTACAACATGTCCTAGGAAAGTGAGCTCTTGAAGACAAAATTGACTTTTCTTCAAGTTTATGGTGAGACCAGCAGTTTCTAGTCTATGGAGGACAGTCTGGAGGTCGTGGAAATGCTGGGTTATTGAAGGCGAGTACACAATGATGTCATCGATGTACACAAAGCATATTTTTCTCCTTAGTTCTCCCAGAACTGTCTCCATGAGCCTCTGAAAAGTTGCGGGAGCATTTTTGAGCCCAAACGGCATAACATTAAATTGATAGAGACCTGCAGGAGTGATGAAGGCTGTCTTGGTTTTGCTGTTGGGGTCCATGGTCACCTGCCAATATCCACTGTTTAGATCAATCGTTGAGAAGATGGCGGCCCCAGAGAGGGATTCCAGAATTTCTGTTATATTGGGAAGAGGGTAAGCGTCACTTTCTGTTACAGAATTAACTTTTCTATAATCCACACAAAATCTAAATTTGCCGTCTTTTTTGGGTACTAAGACCACCGGTGATGCCCAACCAGAGTGGGATGGTTCAACTATTCCTTGCCTCAACATCTCATCAAGTTGCTCCTCCAGGGCAAGTTGCTTGAGGGGAGACAAGCGGTATGGCCGTTGTTTAATGGGGACTTGGCTGGTGGCATAGATGCTGTGTTGGAGAACCTCAGTACGTCCAGTACGGAGAGTACACACCTGAGGACTTTCGTTCAGGATTTGGAGTAACTGTAGCTTATCATCAAAGGGTAAATGAGCAGCGTCTACAGCATTTTTTATCAATGTCTGTTCGTCAATACCATCCGGGTGTTGAATTTGCAATGGTGATGATGGAGGGGGCACAGAAGTTAATAAGGAAAGGTTTTGTGTGGCTTCATTAAGTTGACATATCTCTTTTTGGGGACTTACATTTGGCACACTTGGATTTCCTGGTTGAAAGGGGTACTCTTTTGAAGGATCCAGCTTGAAGGAGTATTTTTGATCAATGACATTGAGTTGCAGCCCACTGAAGAAAATAAAGTCCAACCCCAAGACTACAGCATAGGCTAGAGCTTGGGATGAAAGTACAGCAGTAGGTAAGGTAAAGGCTTGGTCATGTAAATTAATTGTGGTATTCAGCCATCCTAATGGAGTCTCTGCTTTTCCATTTGCCAGATAAAGAGGACCACGGCACCACGGTTGCAGCTGGTCCGGGGATGTAAGCTGCCTCATGAGATTCTCATTGATGAGTGTGTAGCTTGCACCAGTGTCCACAATGGCTTTACCTGACCAGGCATCGATACAAAGGGGAACAACTAGTTGTTGAGGTATCGCTACACGTTCATTAGAGCTTGTAGATGAGGAGGAGGTTTTCTTGGTTGCTGATTGTGACTTATGACTTCTTGTTGCTGCAACAGAGTTGTTGGACGGATGACCACCTGACTTGGGGTGATAAGGTTGTTTGCCGCTGGTGGAATACTGTGGACCAGATGTCTGAGGTGACTGGGGAGAGGTATAGTGTGGACATTTTCCTGGTGGATGCTGTCCTCTACATCTCCAACACTGAACTGGGATTTTCTCAGTAGGTTGGTTTGAGGAGGGTCTTTGTGATGTGGCTTGATGCTTAGGGCCCATTCGACCACAATCATAACGAAGCTGTTGCTCATAATCTTTTTCCAGTTGATGTCCTAATTTTACCAGCTCTTCCACAGTATTCACTCGGCTACGTAATTGGCTGGCAAGGTACGGCTTGATATTCTTAAGTATCATCTTCACAATCTCACCCTCTGTAAAATCTGCCTTCCATCTTTTACAGAGAGCTCTGTAAGAAAACGCAAAGTCTCTAATAGATTCTGTGTCTCTTTGAATCCTAGTACGGACACGTTCAGCCAGTTCGTCCTCATAATCCTCAGAAAGGAAATCAGATAGAAATGCAGTCTCAAACTCATTCCAAGTGGTTATGGTGGACCGTCTGACTTCCCACCAGTCACGTGCTGTTCCGTACAAGACAGTTCGGAAGGTAGCCAGGATGTCTGCATCTGTCAGGGGATGTATAGCCAAAAAATCCTGACATTTGGTTAAGTACAATAGGGGGTCTGCATCGTCTGAAGGCCTTCCAAATGTGGGGAAAGTTAATTTAATATGGTCACTTTTAACCACAGATGTTAAAGGAGGGGTTGAAGAAGTTGAAGGAGTCACTGGAGCAGCAGGAGATGGCTGGGATAAAGTACTGGTTGTGCTGGGATCTGGTGGTGTCAATGCACTTAACTTTTGTTGATCTGCACTTTTTTTGACACTTTGAAATCCTTTCTCCACTTCACTTTTCAACTCTTTGAAACCGGTGAGACATTGATCAGTTTGAGTAACACATTGGTGGAGTTGTGAAGTTATCTTATTATGGCTTGTTTGGAAAGTGTTTTGAACAGCTTTGATGTCCTGCTGAACCTCTGCCTGGAGTTGATCAACCATGAATCGTAGTTCGGACACCAAGGTAGATTCCACCTTCTGGAGTTCTTCCGTGATCATTAACTTCATCGCTTTAGTCAGGTTATCTGCTTCAGTTTCCTCTTGTTTCTTAGTGGTAGTAAACAGGGTTAAAACTTGTTTTTTGTTATCCTCCACTTTTGCAGCAAGATCAGCAATCTGGCTCTGGTGATGAGAAGAGGTATCTCTCACTTCCTGGGTAAGTTCATTCACTCTTCTTTCTTGTCTTGCCATTAAGTCAAACAAGGTATCCCAGTTCCCTTGTACCCGGGCAGTGACTTCTTGTATTTCCCTTCCAGGAGTTGGTAGAATGTTGGGCAGGTCATGTTGTGCTACTGAAGAAGGAGTTCCACCTTCAGATGAGGTGCAAAGTTGCATGTTATCCACTTGTGGTGCCCAGGTGAGAGTTTGCACTGGAGTGCTCCCAGCCAGAACAGGAGTGGACATGTGCACACGGGCTCCAGGATGAACAGGACTGAGTGGAGTGGGGGTGTGGTAGAACACAGGAGCACATGGAGGTGGTACCAGAGGCATCCACGGTCGCAGTGCAGGCGGCCATACTGGAGTTGAGATGTCTGGTGGAGGCTCAATTTCCACAAAAGTAGTTTGGGAAGGAGGGGTATGCGCCATGAT
Organism: Rutilus rutilus; assembly: GCF_951802725.1. Lineage (NCBI taxonomy): Eukaryota > Metazoa > Chordata > Actinopteri > Cypriniformes > Leuciscidae > Rutilus > Rutilus rutilus. Next base: position 35,785,250 of record NC_140212.1, read on the forward strand.
TGCTGTGATTGAGTGTAAGAATGTTGAGTGTGAAAAACAATAAATATCAGTAAATGAGATGTGTGTCAGTTTGTTTGTCCCTGAAATATTTCTACTAAACAACAAAATACAATTTTTCACAACTGTTCAATCAGTATTATCTCAAAAACACTAAGTAAATCAAAAACAATAAGTATTCAAAGTAATTCACCTTCACTTATTTCAATTATTCAAACAATTATCAATTACTGTGACACCTTAGAGATAACAACTCTAATTGATCATTTAGCGTTCACAGTTTATACACAAAAAAAAACAATTTTCACAAGCATAAACAATTTACCAGATTAATTCAGACAATTCCATTGTTTCACCAATTTTTCCATAAAAAAAAAAATTAAGTTTACGAATCACAATGTTTCAGAGTTTTTTTTTTTTTCTCAAGTGTTCAATAGTTCAAGCAGGTTTCAGGTCAAGTCCCTGTTCGGGCGCCACTCTGTAACGGTGGTCGCCGCCCTAACTTAAATAATTATTTTAAAGGAAAAAACTTCGGGCGCCAGACAGGATTAAACCTGTCAAAAATTAACTGAACCCAGGATAGCACGAAATGTAACCACCTGTTACACAACAAATAATAATAATCCAAGAAAAAAGGTCATTTCACAAGGGATATTTATTCTTCCACATATGCTCAAAATCACAATCACTCAGGAAAAACGAAAAGGACAAAAAAAAAAACCAAATAAAAACAAAATGAAGTTCACACTAGCGGTCTCTGGTCTTCGAGATCCGAACCCCGTACCGGAAACCGACCGCGTCACGCTAATCCACGTTCGCAGATTCGTGTCCACATTCATTCACAAAAAATGTCCATAAGAAAAGAAAAGAGAGAACAAAGAAAACATTGGATAAACATCTCATTAAGTAAATCACCAACATTAAATCAACAGCAACAATAATTTTAACGGGCAACAACAATTATAAACAAAACACTAAGCACACAGAATGTGCGAATACGAAAGCTATGCAAGTGGGTGCGTGCGTGCGTATATTGCAGTGTGTGTAATGGCGGCGCAGAGGTACTGACCACGTTTGCAGGTATAGAAGGCACCAATGAGTATCGCGGGTCAACAGACACCAGATAGGTGGATAAGCGTTTTTTGCCTTGTCTTCAGGACAGCTCACGACAGTTGGTCTGGAAATGCAATGCTTCAGTCACGCACCAGACATAAGTTACACGTGAAACAGCTGATTGACACGCAGCCGTCTTTCCACCGTAAACCATCACTCATACGGGCAACCCTCATGTGCAAACAAACGGATGACGCTTCTGATTCAGGTATGACACACTCCCTTTAAATACAACTTCCTTCCGTCGTTAATTGACACACTCCACCCAAAATCACGCTAAAATGAAAGTGAAAGTAAACAATGTTGTGGGACAGATTCTCTTGTTTGCCACAATCTTATATTTTATTCGCTTGTTTTGCCCGTATTGGAGCGCGTCTTGTGGCTCTTACTAAGCGTCGCATCTGCCACAAGTCAACTTCATCTTTGCAGCCAACACTGACACAAACACTTTGGGGATGGGGGTTGTGTTACCCCGTGCCACCCCTCTAGACACGCTCCTGGCCCTAAAGAACCTTTCTTCTTAATAATTACTCGATAGATGATGCAAAGAAAATGTATTGGAGTTACATCAGGAGTATTGGTGAGCAGAAAATGTTTATCACTTTGAAATCAGCCACCCCCACCCGAGAGTGAATAGAGGTAACATTGACGGCCCCCCACCTTCACCCCCACCGACTTAGATGCTACATCTACGTTTTTTTATTGGTTGAATTAGATTGGTGTTCCATCGAACAATCTGATTGGTTGTGAGCGACCAAGCAATAGCGATGCATTTCAAGGCTCATTTTTCACCCACCATTTTTGCGTATATACACCTATTTTTGATACAGCTAGATGTTTTGCATTCAAATGCGCTATTTACAAATTATATAGACGCCATATTTACTTTTGCCTCTGATTAACGTCAGTTGCTTTAGTTACGTCGCTACTAAATGCAAACTTTTTTTTTTTTAAAAGGTGTTGATGACTGATGTGTTGATCATTGACAATGACGCCATGGAAGGTAAGCAAACTAAATCAACATTTGATAACACTTTAGAATAATAGATATGTTTACTCAAAATCTATTTCCCTTGGTCCAGTTCTTCATAAATAGCTATTTAATTTTCAGCAAGGAAGTTTGAATTTGAGAGTCAACAAGAGCTTTTAAGTCTCGAAGGAGATCAGGACTGTTGTTACTGCAGAACATCAGTAACAGCATCAAAGGATCACATAACCCAAAACATTTAAGATTTGCCATCCACTGTAGTTGTCACGATCACCTTCACCGCCAGTCATCATCATCTTCACCGTCGCTGTCATCGTCACCATCACTGTTACTGTCATCTGTTAGTCTCCGTCCGCACTACAGTTCCCAGCATCCTCCTTGGCCCACACCTGCCCCTCCTCTACGATTACCCACACCTGCCAGCGATCATCATTATCATCACAGCTGTCTGTCATTGTCGAGTTATCATCTGTGTATTTAAGGCCATGTCCACACTAATACGTTTTCATTTGAAAACGTATATTTTTCTATCCGTTTTGGCCTTCCGGTCCACACTGAGACGGCGTTTTTATTAATGAAAACGCACTCCAAAATGGATACATTTGAAAACGCCATTTTCACGTTGTAGTTTAGTCATGTGACGAATATTGTAGGCCGATAATAGATATTGTTATTGTTATGTGCTATTCACTCTCACACTGTTGCTAAACATATTCTACATTGCACACTCTTCATATTGTCACGTTCTTCCTTCATCTGCCTTCACCTGTGTGTGCACTACATTACCCAGAATCCTCCGTGGCGCACACCTGCACTCACTCTCTCAATCACTAATCATCAGCATCACCTGCACCCCCTCATCAGTCTCACCCTTTATATTCAGTACTCTCCCTTCACTCCTCGTCTGGTCTCGTCTATACACGACAATTCAAGACTCACAGACTCCCTGAACACTTACCTGGTCCCTTACCTGTGATGCGAACGCCTTCGATCTGTCTGCCAGCCATCTTCATTGATCCTCCATCGATCCTCCATCATCTTCACCTGCAAGAAAGGAAGATAGAAAGACTTTACCATTCAGCTAAGCATATTCAGATTATCTGTGTTGCTTTTACTCACCTTTTGTCTTCATCTCCGATTCATTCTGCAATTAAAGCATTAAACTTACCATCTTGTCTGTATCATCTGTGAAACCCTGACAGAAGACCAGACCATAACAACGAGACAAGATGGTTATCCTCCTCACCCCAGTAAACCCAGCTCACTCACTCCTCACCACCTTCCAGGATGGTCGACCGATCGAGGATTACGTCCAAGACTTCCTCGATCAGGCACACAAGGTCCCGTGGAACGAGGACACTTTAAAAACAGTTTTCTGGTATGGTCTGGATGATCTGCTATTTCAGAAAGTTCCGGCAGCAGCGACTCCTGGTTCTCTGGCCCACTACATAGACTTTATATTATGGTTGAGTGGGTCTTCCTTCACAATTGGTGAGGAAGGTGAGGACACCACACCCACTCAAACACTAGTCCAGCCCGATCTTCTCGACCATCCTGGTCCTCACATCCAGCCCACTCTTCACGCCAGCTCAACCGAGCTTATCTCCAGGGATGATGATTTCTCCGATCTCCCTCCTCTCATCGGCCCAGCTGATCCAGATCCCGCTCATCCTGCCTGCCCGCCAGAGCCAGAGTCAGTCGCCTGCCCGCCAGAGCCAGTCGCCTGCCCGCCAGAGCCAGTCGCCTGCCCGCTAGAGTCTGTGAGCGTCGTTCTCCCCGAGCCAGAGCCAGGGTTTTCAAAGCCCTTATTGCTGGTCCCGTCCGGCACAAAGCCTTCATCGCTGGTCCTGTCCAGCACAAAGCCCTCTTCATCGCTGGTCCCGTCCAGTACTAAGCCCTCTTCACTGCTGGTTCCGTCCAGCTCAAAGCCCTCTTCACAGCTGGTTCCGTCCAGCTTAAAGCCCTCTTCGCCGCTGGTCCCGTCCAGCTTAAAGCCCTCTTCGCCGCTGGTCCCGTCCAGCACAGAGCCTTCACCGCTGGTCCCGTCCAGCAGAGACCCTTCACCGCTGGTCCCGTCCAGCACTAAGCCCTTTTCACCGCTGGTTCCGTCCAGCACAGAGCCTTGACCGCTGGTCCCGTCCAGCGCAGAGTCTTCACCGCTGGTCCCGTCCAGCAGAGACCCTTCACCGCTGGTCCCATCCAGCACTAAGCCCTCTTCACAGCTGGTCCTGTCCAGCACTAAGCCCTCTTCACAGCTGGTCCTGTCCAGCTCCACGCCCTCTTCACAGCTGGTCCTGTCCAGCTCAACGCCCTCTTAACAGCTGGCGCTGCCCAGCACGGAGCCCTCTTCGCTGCCCAGCACGGAGCCCCCAGCACGGAGCCCTCTTCGCTGCCCAGCACAGAGCCCTCTTCGCCGCTGGTCAGCTCTAAGCCCTCTTCTCCGCTGGTCCTGTCCAGCTCAGAGCCCTCTTCTCCGCTGGTCCTGTCCAGCTCAGAGCCCTCTTCGCAGCTGGTCCTGTCCAGCTCTGAGCCCTCTTCGCCGCTGGTCCTGCCCAGCTGGTCCTGCCCAGTTCAGAGCCCTCTTCGCCGCTGGTGCCGCCCAGCTCAGAGCCCTCTTTGCCGCTGGTCCTGTCCAGTCCAGAGCCGCCTTCGTCACTGGTCCTGTCCAGCCCAGAGCCGCTTTCGCCCCCTGCTTCATCTAGCCCAGTGTCAAAGCCTGATATTTGCCCAAGGAAATTTTTTTGGGGGGGCAATAAGTCGTCTCCGCCATGGCCACCCAAAGGGTCCTCTCCGCCATGGCCACCCGAAGGGTCCTCTCCGCCATGGCCACCCGAAGGGTCCTCTCCGCCATGGCCACCCGAAGGGTCCTCTCCGCCGTGGCCACCGAAGGATCTGCACCGCCGTGGTCACCTCCTCTGCCTGCACTGCCGTGGTCATCATCTCAGCCTGCTTCACCATGGCCACCTCCTCAGCCAGCTCCACCTAGGTCACCTGAGCCATCCTGGAGTCCGTCTTCCTGTTCATCCTCCAGTCTCGGACTCCAGGATGCCCACCCTCCCTCCCGTACTCTGCCGTTTGCGGCGCGGGACGCGCCTTGCGGGAGGGGGGAGTTATGTCACGTTCTTCCTTCATCTGCCTTCACCTGTGTGTGTGCACTACATTACCCAGAATCCTCCGTGGCGCACACCTGCACTCACTCTCTCAATCACTAATCATCAGCATCACCTGCACCCCCTCATCAGTCATCCTTTATATTCAGCACTCTCCCTTCACTCCTCGTCTGGTCTGGTCTATACACGACAATTCAAGACTCACAGACTCCCTGAACACTTACCTGGTCCCTTACCTGTGACGTGAACGCCTTCGATCTGTCTGCCAGCCATCTTCATTGATCCTCCATCGATCCTCCATCATCTTCACCTGCAAGAAAGGAAGATAGAAAGACTTTACCATTCAGCTAAGCATATTCAGATTATCTGTGTTGCTTTTACTCACCTTTTGTCTTCATCTCCGATTCATTCTGCAATTAAAGCATTAAACTTACCATCTTGTCTGTTTCATCTGTGAAACCCTGACACATATCACAGTCCTGCAAAGATGATAGAATTTACTCACATTTGCTGTCCTGCGGCAATACATGAGAGCAGTTGCGTTTTAGACCAAACATATGGTGACTGAGTGCGACCTGGACCACATCAGTGAATGGTGAGTTATTTTACTAAATAAAATTATCCTGTCAGAAGAATTGCACGATAACCTCATTATTTATTTTTCCATTTGAATCATATCAGTGATCTTTTGTGGGATTTTACGCATGCGCAGTAAAGTGAATTTAGCGTTTTCAGGCGTTTTTCAAAAGTTTCTCATCCACACTGAAACGTCTGAAAACGCTAGTGTGGACAGAGAGCGTTTATAAACGAAAACGCCGTTTTCAAATGTATCCGGATTATAAGTTCCTGCTTGTCCTGTGTTACATCCGCTAGGGGTGAGACGCAATAAATTAATAAATAAATACGACCAGCTTCCCGCAGGCCGTCAGTTAAAAAAAAAGAGAACCAAATAACGAATACCAAAGAAGGCGAATACAATGAATTTATTGTATCATCACAAAAGTGAATAATAAATCAGTTAGAGACCCATGGCCCAAATAAAAATAAAAAAGATATATCAATAAAGTATAATTTGTAAACAACAAGAATATATCGACAGAAATAAATGAATAAAGTGGTATTCTCGTCAGAGAGACCCAAGGCCCAAAATAACAAACAAAACCCAACCTAATGAAATTAAACAGCAACGTAATTAACCTACCACAAAGAAAGGAAAAGAAACGACAATAAGCTTACCTAACTGCGCTCATCAAAAACATAAGATAAATAGGTTCCAAACAAAGTTTGAAGGTCTCTCCTACATCACCAGATTCTAAATAGAACACATAACCAAAGGACACATGAAAATAATGTTTTGATCTGGTGGCTGGCAGGAAGTCAGAACCGCTGCGACTGACCCAAAGCCGCAACCGTCCTCCATGTCGAGCGGAAGAGGTGTTTTTAAGGACCGAGTCATCATCTGATCACCCAGTTAGGTTGTCATCAAATCAGCGGTAATCTGAAACTCACAGAAAAACATATAAAGACAAAAAGACAAATACACATAACGTAACACCTGTCATTCCTTGTCTGGTCTGGTATGTGTTTGGTTGTTTTCCGTATCACCTAATGGTTTAAATAAATTATCTTATCTTGAATTTATCTTCATCGTTGTCGTCGTGCCTCCCACTACAGAAGCATCCGTTACAGACCGTTACAATAGTGCTGGTGGCTTGAGTAAGTAATTGTTTAAAACTATTGCAATTTAAAATGATTTGTATATGTTTTTTATTTACATAAAATATGTAATAACAATGTCATAATGTTATTTTTAAGTGTCACTGCAGGTGGGGAGAACTTGGCTTTCCCGGGAGGAGAGAGAGAGGCGGAGATCCTGAGGACTTTAAGTGTCACACAAGTTTATTTCTAGTTGTGAAATGTGTACTCTTTATTTTTAGATTTGTCTTTGGTCATTTACTTTTGTTTTTGTGGTGTGGCAACAACAGGTCTGGTGGTTGCTGCAGGACCCCCAGGTCAGCACATAATACATAACCATCCTACTCAGTTATTCGACATCAATGTAACTGCAATAATGTCATTTATCATGATAATTTCTTAGATGATGGAGAACCCTGCCAGGACACCACCCATGTTGACCCAGTTCAGAAAGGGAACCTATTCAACAAGAAATGTGGGATTCATTTCACCAACACATCCAACTTCAAAAGACATGAAAGACAACAGCATGGAAGGCAGGAACCAATGTTGTGTATCAATTCTGTCAATGGAATATATGTGACAACAAAAGAATCCCATGGGGTGAGACTACTTATACATGAGCAAAAGTCTTCCGTTATTAAATATTTTGCCTGTGAAGTGGAGTCATGCATGGATTTCATGAGCATAGCTGCAAATAGTGGAAACCCTGGGAAAGAATGTTTTCACTTAGAAAGGTCCAAGACAGCAATATCATAGTCCCCCAGAAGCGAAATGAGTCCTTGCAGGAGATGTACTGTACCTGTACTTAGTTTTTGGATGCAAGAACATAGTAGTTAAGGCCACCTAATATACAGTACTGTGCAAAAGTCGTAGGCATGTTAATGTAACGGTGCCTTTATACAATTAATCACAAAATACAACCACAAAACATACAAACAGACAAAAACCATAATATACTGGCCTAAAAATGTTTTACATGATTAAGATTAATGCACAGATGATTTACGATTACATACAGAGAAACACAGCATGGCTTACCTTTCCAGAAAGTAGTCAAAATGGCTTTCTTTCTGGGCAAAACGGAAGGACAATACATCACGCACCCTATATATTTTCTAGCACCTTAAAACTGCACATCCCAGAAAATTGAGCATTTTTTCATTTTTTTTATAATAAAAAATGTTTTATATATTTATTATAAAAAATGTTTTGTGTATATATATATATATATATATATATATATATATATATTTTTTTTTTTTATTATTATTTATTTATATAGTGTTCTATATATAAACCAGAACGCTATATAAATATATATTAAACAATTTTTATAATTAAAAAAATAAAACTGCTCAAAGTTTTCTGGGATGAGTAGTTTTAAGAGTTCATTCATGTATCAGAATACATGTAGTAAACACATTGTTTAAAATATGACATGGAAACTGGGTATGAAAAGACTGCAAAGACTACTAACTTAACTTATAAATTTCAAACATTGTTAAAGACAAGAGATCAATAAATATATATAATGAACAAACACACATATTAAAAGCATATATAAATGCAATATAGCCAAACAAAGTTACAAATAAATATGGTCTAACTTCCTTTCACATACAGAAATGTAATCATGTAATGTAACTGTTCACTGTATAAATTGTATATCAATCAATCTTTGTTAAAGCTGTATTTTGATTAACATTAATGACAGATAGATAGCAGGTATTTATTGACTGCTGTCATTTTAAGACAGAATTCAAGTATTAATGATACATATTATAAGAAATTATGGTCTGTTCCCAACAACTTCCACTCCAATATATATATTTATCAAAATGTTCCTTCACTTAAAAGAGCTTAATTATCATATAGAGACAATTACATCCATTCTCAGTAATATGTAAATAGTATCACAGAGGGCAACCAACAACCATCTTGATTACAGGGACTTCAAATAGCTTGCCACCTTAAACATTTGACCATTCTGTTTTAACAGAAGATCAAAGATGTGATCACTTCAGATTGATTATATCACCTAAACCTTTTGCTGTTCTGATTTCATTTACATTTAAAACACAGCTTCATTTACATGTTGAAGGGAAAGACGATGTGCTTAATTTACATGTAGAGGGGGAAGACAAACGAAATAGAGGATAAATGTTTGAGCTGAGAGGATGAGATTCATTCTGTTTGACTCCGCTGAATCCAAGGTGCTTTGTGTACCTTGCCACTGCTATGCTGTAATAAACTTCATTTTTGAGATCTTCGACGTCCACATCATTTTTTCTTACAATATCCCTCTCGTTCTTGTGGTATTTTGACCTAATTTTGTAAGTGTATGCATCCATACTGTCACGGTTGTTAGATCCGCTGTCTCTCTCTCGTCTTGTGTGTGTGTGTGTGTGTGTGTGTGTGTGTGTGTGTGTGTGTGTGTGTGGTGTTCGTACTGAGTGTTTCTTGTGGGGGTTACTGCTGATTACCTGATTCCCTCATCAGCGCCAGCTGCATTCCATCAACCAGCCTATTTAATGCCTTGTCTTTCGTCTTGTGTTTGTCAGATCGTTGTTCAAGCTTCCTGGGACTGCCTGTTCCCTGTTCTCCTCGTGTGTTCCTGTTCTCTGGATTCTGATTCACTTCGTTCATCATCTCATCACTCGGATACTTCCTTCCCCGGAGATTGCCCATCTCAGTCCCTGCGTCACCACTCTGCTGCTCTGCTGCTGTCTGCCTTCTGTTGTCTGCGATCTGCTTCTGTGATTTGCTGCGCTACATCCTGAGTCAACCATTGTTATATTAAAGAGCATTTTACTTGCAATTGCTTGCAACACCAGTCATGGAAGCAGCAAGTTCTGCCTCACTGACTGATTTCATCAATCACAATCTCTCTCGCATGGACCAGCAGCAGGAAAGTATCACCAACACGGGGCGCACTGTGCAAGCGCTCGTGACGCATGTGTCCGAGCTTACCCAATAGGTCCAACTTCTGAGTATTCCCACTGTGCCACCCACACCGCCGAGGAATCGACCTGAGCCATGCCTACCCGTTCCTGAGAGCTATACTGGGGAGCCTAATTTTTGCAGAGCCTTTCTTACCAGGTGTTCAATGCATTTCTCCTTACAGCCCAGGACTTTTGAGATGGAAGATTCCAAGGTATCGTTCGTGCTCACTCTGCTCACGGGTCGAGCGGCATTATGGGGAACGGCGGTGTGGGAGAATCAAGACCAATGCTGCGCCTCGTTCCAGGCACTCTCTACCGAGATGAGGAGAGTTTTTGACCGTGCGGTGGCGGGCAAGGAAGCTGCCAGAATGCTCGCAGATCTCAGGCAAGGTGATCGTTCTGTTGCCGATTACTTCATTGAGTTCCGCACGTTGGCAGCGGAGTGCAAGTGGAACGAGGAGGCGCAGTGGGATATGTTCCTGCATGGGCTGGCTGCCCGTGTTCAAAAGGAGATATACATCCTGGACCTTCCCCAGAATCTCAACGGACTTATCGAACTGACTCTACGAGTGGATGCTCGTCTCAACCGCATGGAGCGGTACACTCGCCCTATCCGCACCTCCGGAGGCGCAGAGGGTCGATTGGCCAGCCAGGAGAACACAGTCGGTCCCATCGTCGATCACGAGCCCATGCAGGTGGGGAGAACTTGGCTTTCCCGGGAGGAGAGAGAGAGGCGGAGATCCTGAGGACTTTGTCTGTACTGTGGGGGCACGGGACATTTCTTACACTCGTGCCCAGTAAAAGAGCAAGCCCGGTAGTAATGAAGAGGCTACTATCGGGTGGGGCGTGTCTTCCAAACTCGACGAAAAGCAGAGACTTATGAAGTTTGGTGCTTTGTGTTTGAGGTAATGAGCGTGTTCGCGTTCCATGTGGATGATTTGCATGTCAATCTCTTTTGCGCGCGTGGACGTGGTCAAATTAAAATTAATGAGCAAGGGTTTGAGAAACTGGACATCTTGTTGGTTTTATACAAATTACTTAAACAGAGAATATTTGTTTTCAGTTTGAATCTGATCATTTAAAAGTACACAATTAAATGTTTATAAAGATATATGGCTCATAAATGTGTGACAAGTATTCGCTGAGTTTTGTTTCAGTTTATAGACGTGCTCAAGAAAAAAAAAGTTCACCGCGACGGAGAGGCAGAGAGCTACACCCTGTTTATTTACTTTATTTTAAGAAATTTCACAGATTCTTTTTTCATATTTCTTTTATCTGTATGACCATAAATGACGGAGTAATTTAAGTCTATTGTGCTGCAATGTGAAGAAAATCCAGCAAAGCGCGCCGGCGCATTTGCCAACCCCAGAGGGTTAAAGCTGCATTATGCAGCTTTGTCGATTTCTTCGCTGTTTTCTCGCTTTTTGCTCGCGGGTTTCTCTATAGAGCTCCCCCTACAGCTTCGGAATAGATATTTGACAACACTGTCGTCAAAACTCGTTGGCTCGTCCCATCTTCTCCCGCTGGTCATGTTCATTTGTTTTCAAAGAACCCGGCGAACACACGGAGCCATGTCCACTGAGGTATGTATAATACACAGAAGGCTAGCATATAAATGTTTAGATAGTATATGTGTGCAGTGCTGTAAAGCAGTTTGTTACATCGCGAGACCTGATATCACGCGATACTTCCTGATGCTGCGGGCGGCCCGCCGGCCCAAAGTTGCAAGGGTGGTTTTTCGTCTCACAGGCGCTCGAGGGGTGCAAGAAGACCACCATTCAACCCAAAAACAGTCATATAACCATTCCAATGACTCCGAAGCTGTTCGGTTAAGATAAAAAAGTTATTTAGTTCACCTTGTCCTTTAGAATAAGTGCAGGCCATCCCTCGCTCTGATCTCTTCAACTACTGGCTGAAGACATTGTATATGTCTCATTTAATACATCTACATTATTTTAGCAATTTCTCCATTACTCAGTTTCATTAAATGTATTTTCCTTTTTGTTTCACAAAAAAAGTGCATGAAATCAGCAACACTGCTAAATTAGATTATATGATTATATAGAAAATGTGTAATATAACACAAATTATAGCTTAAATCATTAATTAAATGATTCACAATAAAAATAAAACACTTAAATTATATAACTATACCATTTGTAATGCAAGGAGAACCACCACGAGAAAAAAAAACGTGCTGTGTATTTTGAGCTATTTGACTTGCTGTAGTTAGCGGTGATAGATAGGTAATGTAGTCTTCCGGTGAGCGCCGGCGGTAACAAATCCCAAAACAAGCATTGCTGTAAACACAAACATCACAATTCCCGTCAATGTGTCGTTAATACATACCAGTGACTCTGCAGAAACGCTGGATTGAATAAACAAGACACCGTTCGTTAACATCAGCATTGGAAAGCACCCAAAAGTGCCGAAATCGGCAACACTATTAAATCAAATCAGGCCATTAGTTTGGGAACAGCACAATATACATAATATTATATGAAAAATAACACAGTCGTTTATAAAAATGACTAATGCATACCAGTGATTCTGCAGAAACACTGAATTTAAGGTAGCACACAGCTGCCGAATTTCTCACCAGCAGCAACACTTGGAATCCGCCGTAGAAGTTTAAAACTGAGCATTCGTTCAGGGTTCAAACTGCACGTGTGCAAAAAAAAAAAAAAAAAACATTTACTCCAATCAACAAAACAATGCACATTTTTAACGTTTAATAAACGAATTTGTTGAATCAACTTAGTTTGATGCATGACCACTTCCAATCAAAATATCTCAGTTCAATGTTTTATTTGCAGAACTTTTGCCTTTTTTTTAGTCTTTGTGTACAGGTTTGACCCAGTGCCATTAAGAAAAATGTTTCTAAATGGCTCTAGTTTTACCTACATTGTGAGAATGTTAACACCTTATTACCAAGCCACAAACAGTTGCGAACGATATGGATAATTTTTTATTTTATTTTCATTATTATTAAAAATGTATAAATGCAGAATGATTTTCTGGGATAGGCACTTTAAAGCTGTAGTCTACGATGTTGAAAATCGGTCGAGAAAGCCTGAGACGTTTTAAAAAACTCATCCCGCCCCTCCACACACACCCCCCTCCCCTCTGTGCTACCTGATCCCTCCCACCGGGAAACGACCTGAACAACGTCACTCAGTCAAGCTGTGATCACCGGTAGTAAACACCGGCGCATCTTGTTCAAATTCCGATCGGCTCGAACAGAATGTAATATATTCACAGTTGTAATATATTCAAGCACTTTGAGAAATATTATTACTTTGACCCGTGATAGGCGATGCTAAACAGCTAACATTCCAATGCCGACCGGCAGCATAAGCATGTTGTCAGACTGATAAAAAGCTATTTATGTAACACCTCACACCATAAAAGTATAAATAAATGCTTACCTGCTCAACAAAAAGTCAGCCGTGTCAGCGTCGTTTTTTTCGGTTTGTTTTTTCTCCATCGCTGAGCTGATGCTACTTTGCTAGCTACCAGACTGTCAGCTGCTTGCCCGCGAAATTTCATGTCGCAGGAGGGGGGCGGGGTGGTGTGCGTTGGGGTGGAGACGCGAGCGTCAAGTGGAGCGGGGGATTGGATGAGAGCAGTTGACCAATGTAAGCTGTCCGGCCGGACAGCTTACATTGGTCAACTTCTCTGCAGCTGTACACCCAATAGAGTGAATGGATTTTTTTCATTCTTTTTTTTCTTCATATTGTTAGGATTGTACTGTAGAACCATAACCAGCATCTAAACGAGGTTATTAATAATGAACAATCTTTGAAATCGTAGACCATAGCTTTAAGAGTTAGGGGCTGGAAAATGTCATTACCTTATAATGAAAACATTACACAAATGGAATGTCCTTATTATATAAAGTGTGTCTCTGTGTATGCTGTGTATGTGCGTTTATGTGCATGTAGCATTATGGAGTTAATATGGAAATGTGCCATTCATTTATGGAAATTAGGCTACTAGTGGAAAACCCAAAATGCTTAAAATTAAACTGAAACAATGAGTGGTCCTCCAAGACAATACCTCACTCAAATATTTCAGATTTAAAAAATAATTCTAAAATGATATATTGCTATCGATTTATATTCACACAATAAGGAGTCTCATATTGTTATACTACAAATCTTACAACCATCACCAATAACTCTAAAACTTATTTTTAAACAATACATCAGTTTATCTGATGGCTAATCAAATAGCCTAAATCAAACATATACAGTACCTTTTTTTTTTTTTTTTTTTACATTGAAAAAGCTTAAATTAGTTAATATAACTAATATAATATATTAATATAACTAATATAACTAATAACTAATATAATATGTGAAAATTCTATCAATTTTTTAAACTTCATTTCGATCGTAAATCTCATTATGCTATATTCAAACTAATGTAGTTTTAATGTGACTTTTTGTTTACAAAAAATATTAACTGGATTTCAGCGAATCAGACCCAAGCAGTTGAATACGCCCATCTCAATTTGAAAAATAAGAATATAAAAACAGCCATTTCCAAATACAGCTTCAGATGCGCTCAAAACACCAGCCCGCCAAATAGAGGGAAACAATTCAAAGAAACATTTAAGCAGAGCATTGGACATGGACACCTCAGATAGTGAGACCCCGATACCTGGTTACTTTCATTCAGTTTCACCTATAAAAACATCTAGAAAAAATACCAGGTATTTGAATGCAACTATACAAACTGCAAGACAAGAGTACCACCAGGCTGTATTTTTCACACCAGAAAAATACAGCAGCATAGTCACGGCAGAAAGAAACAAGACTCCGGTCAAGCTCAAAAACGCAAGAAAAACAATTGGTAAGTACGTGTTCTATAACTTTACAATAGAAAAATATTGTTTATAGGCTATTTATCAACATTATATAATATTTTATTCTATGCGAACTATTACAAATGTATTGATACCAAAACAAATGTAAGCTTTTAGCTTTGTTAACCCTCTGGGGACCAAGGTGTTTTTGGGGCCCTTGAGATGTTCTGACATGCCTTGACATTTGTGCTTTTTTTTGTTATTTATAAACATGTTAATGGCAAAGGTGTAAATTCACTCTATATAGCACAAACAGGCCTACCATAATATGCGAGCAACATGTATGTAGATGTTTGTATTTTTAAGAGAATAATGTTTATGCATGGTTATTTAAAAAAATAAAAATGAAAGTTGCTGAATTAAGACCACAAAACTCATACAAAATATGTGCCCACAAGACTTTTGACTAATGGATGTTGTCTCTTCGAGTTCTGGCTTCAAAATTATGTGAAAATAGTCTTGCTTTATCGTTCACAAAAAAAAAAATACATTGATTTAAATAGTGTAAAACAGGTTTTGCTTGGAAAGCCAATATGCGTGAAGGAGGAGTAGTTTACACCTGAGATTACAATGTCCCACCCACTCTGCATAATGACTCTGCATAATGACTCTGCCTAATGAGCCATTCATTCAGGTGTGACACTGACTGAGCCACAATGCAAGGACAAAAGATATATTTTGAAGAAGACTTATATTGACCATTTAAGATTTTGCTTACATCTATCTTTTAAATATGTTTTGCTATTTTATTATAAAGGTTACAATTACAAAAATAATTACAATTTCAACAATATTTCAAGTGTACTCTTTCTTTGTACAAAAAAAGAAAGATTATAGGCCTACGTTTTATCATATGTATTCATTAGTTTGAATATAGCCAACATTGGAACATCTAACATCTTAGTCTATGACTTTATTTTTGACAAAAACAGTATTTTTATATATATATATATATATATGAGCAGAAATTGCTAAACAAAAGCTTATTTGATGTGACAGTATATTCTACAGTAAAAACTGTACCCAAATCTAGTCAACAAAATGTTGTCTTTCATACTTCGCCTGACTGTAACGTTGTTTTTATGAAATATTAGGGCATAGCCTATAAATGTTAATTTGAAGTTTAATACGTTGCTTATACAAATACATTTTATTTCAACATATTTCAGTCGATATTTACTCATCTCAGTAGGCTATAGCAAAGCAGTTCATTCTTTCACACACAGACGCGCGATTCATATTTAGGCTAAACAGTCTTTACAAATATGTACCCTTCATTCATCTCACAGAAACGCGATTCATATTATAGAAACGCGATTCATCTTTTTGTTTACATAGGCCTACACTAACGTTATTCCATAACGTTATTCCACATTAACACTTGAGAAAAGATAACAGCCTACCTCACTCCTCAGCGGGATCTGCTCCTCATATCAGGAGATATTGCTCCTCATATCAGCACTGTTCTGAGGAAACTTTTCTCCATAAGGTAGGCTATATTATGCCTCACTCGCGGCGCTTTGTTTACAGCTGATGTGGGCGTTCTCAGAATTTGCATTTGAATAGGACGCGCTCTCCGGGGTGTGGTCACATTACTTTTGAATGAGCTCCTAATGAGCTCGACTGGAGTCGCTCTCTTTTTATACAGATTACAGAAGCTGATAATATTTGTTTTTTATATAAATTACTTCATTTAAAAGCTGCGATCTCAAGCTTTATGCCCGTGGGTCTGTTTGCCTGTTTGACTGAATTTTCGCGGAGTTATAGATCATTTTCGAACGCATTTCAAATGGGAGTTTACTGACAGAGAGAAGGCAGAAATGTTCATCATGTTCATTTTTCTTTGTCAAAAAGCAAAACACTTTATTTTTATTGTGAGTATACAGAAAAAAAATAGAAACTGAACAGGATCGATTGATGTATTACACGAAAATGAAAGATCAAAATTAACAGAGCATTTTGTGTTTATTTTTCATTGCTAAAAAAAAAACGAGCAAAAAGCGCGGGCGCGTTAATTTAAAACATGAGCTTAAAACATGAGCTTTGCTATAAAATAAAACATTTTATTAACCATTTAATCTTCTTTACAGGTTTTGAAACTCATGGCAACGGTTTCCAACATGTACGAGGTAAGCAGCATGGTAACCATTCGGGACTCCGAAAGTGAGGTCAAGTCCTGCCAATTTGGAGTCTTCACAGGGACAATTCAACTGTCCTTGTGGGACAGTCAAATAGACCGTGTAAAGTTGGGTAAAACATGCGCGTTTACAAACTTGTCAACAAGATTCTTTAATGGGAAAACCACACTGACAACCACCCGCAACACAAACATCATACAAAGCAGCTCAACAATCACACTGCCCAACAAAAACACAAACGATTTGGAAATACAAACAAACACACTTACACAACCAGTTGAAGGCAGCACAATCACAATAAAAAAACTGTGTCCCAAGTGTCACAGTACACAGCAATCGATTAACACTAAAGAAAACTTCCACAGGTTCAACACCTGCAAAATTCTCAGCAAACAATCAAGTTACAGCACAAAATGTAATGGATCCTTGATATTTAAAATTGGAGAGGATGAGCTGTCACTGGTCATCCCATATTCGGCCTTGACAAACTTTCTTAAAAAAGAAAAAGATGACATATATTGATGCACAGGACATAGAGGAATATCTTCTTACCTGTGGGCCTGTGGCTGTTAACTACACTAATGATAACCATGTGATTGAAATCAATAAAGCAATGTGCAGTACTGAACTCGCCTCAGATGAGATGCCTGAGCTTGAGCAAGAACTTTGCTCAATCACAGATGCGGTCTCTTTAACTGCCATTCGGGACAGGGCCATAGATGCAAAACAAACACGACCCCCCAAAGACTCAAAGTAACATACTTTATATATGGTATAGACATACCATATTAAAGGGATAGTTCACTCAGCAATTGCAATTCTCATAATTTACTCACCCTTATGTTATTCCAAACCTGCATGCGTTTGTTTCTTCTGGCAAACTCAGTTTGAAAAATACTGATAACCAAATAATCAGCAGTAGCCAATAAATTTCAAAGTACTTTTTCTTCAGTGGTTGCCGTCAGCTGTTTGGTTATCAGCATTCTTCAAACTATCTTCTTCTGTTTTCAGTGGAAGAAACAAACACATGCAGGTTTAGGACACAAAGCTGACATAATGAGAAAATGTACATTTTTGGGTGAACTATCCATTTAAGCTTTACACGACAAAAACAGACAGTTTTATTCATTATCATGTTTTTTTTTTTCTTTAATAAGTAAAATTGGAATAGTTTGCTTAGGTTATTGTAAAATCTGAAAGCTTTTTTCCCCCTTTCAAATCAATTGTGTTTGGAATTATTAAACTTCTCTTATTTAGGCGCATTTATTGCTACTATAAAAAAAAAATCCTATTTACCATATTCATGTACAAAGTTTTTTGTTCAGTCACTGTAATTGTTACGCTTTGATTTATAGTGTTATTGTAACTTCTATTTAAACATTACTTTTCCATTTCTAATTTTACCTTGCAATAAACCAATTTTTAATTCAAATTCTGAAACTGTAAAACTTCTTACAATCATATGTGTTCTTTCATGTTCAAAAAGTGTCTTATTCTGAAGAACACAAATGAAAAGTTCAACAGCAATATTCAATGTAACAATATTTTCCTTAAATCACTCCTTCAGAAACATGTTGTCTTCACAACTGTTTACTATATTTAGTGAATGAAAATATCAATTATAAACTAAAGCCAAATACTTAACCCTCTGGGGTCTGAGCTGTTTTCTGGGCCCTGGAGGTGTTCTGACATGCTCTGACATTTGTGCTTATTTCTGTTACTTGTGACATTTTCATGGCTAAAGTCTAATTACACTGTATTCAGCACAAACTCTGCTACAATAATATATCAACAGCATGTGTGTAAAAGTTTGTAGTTTTGAGATAATGACATTTATGCGTGGTTTGTGAAAATACAAAAAAAATTCTCACTGAAATAAGGTCATGAAACCCATACTGATTATTTCTTCACAAGACTTTTGAAAATTGTATGAAGTAGCCTAGAATATTTGCTCTAAAACTATGTGAAAATCACCCTGACTGCTCATTCAGAGAAGACAATATATTGATTTAAAATTTTTACGACGTGTTTTGTGTGAAAAAGCAATATGCGAAGGGGCGGATCATCTCATTAATATGTAAGGCTTTTTACACCTGAGAAAGACAAAGACACTCCCTAATGGCCCTATTAGGAGCTTATCAGGGCCCATCATTCTGACCAACCTTGCACAAAGAATGAGGAGATTAAAAAAAGAATGGCTTTTAAAATTGTTTGGATTTATTTACAACATAATCCAAAGATACACACACAAAAAAAAAACTCTTATTGATAACAATGATCCAAAGAAAGAGACATTTGTGCCATTCCTAAAAACATTGTACATACCTTTCATTTCCAAGGTGTTTGATTTTCACTTTACCATGTTCATGTACAGAGACATGTACTGTGAATGTTGAAGTCAGCAGGACTCAGTGGCATCTGGGCCCTGAAAAAAAAAAAAAAAAAAAAAATGAACATACTGATATCAAGAGAAAGGCCTGCACGATTTTGGGAATACATTTTAGATTTTTCTGGTTAAAATTGCTTTTTAAAATTCACAGAATACACACACACACTCACACAAATGTTTCCAACAATATATAATATAATGAACACAGGTTTGTTGTGCCTTGTAGGTATAGGCTATGCGCAGTGCTGCATAAAATAATAACAATATAGCAGCCTATATACATTTTCAAAAAGATTTCAGTAACAACTAAGCTAGAGAAAAATATATTGATTATCATGTTACTTCAAATGTTTCCATTCGTTATGATGATATGAAATGAGATAATAGTAAAACATGAAGCCGTTTGGAGCGTTTTGCTTTTCCAAAATATGATGCATTCAAACGCGATCGCGATAAAAAATATGATACATTCAAACGCGATCGCGCTCAAATATAAAACATTATGGTTAGGCCTACCATATACATATCTACGTTTGAGCAGATATCCACAAACACAGTAACAGTAAACACGGGTCTAAATATTATAATATTCACCATATATCTAGCAACAGTTCAACTGCAATGTGAAATTTATGCAACAATAACAAACTAATATGTAAGAATATCTTACCTTATCTTTCTTGTCTTGAAATCGCATTCTTCTTCTGGGGTAAAGCCAATGTAAACTCACGTCTTTCAAACTCGACGAAAAGCAGAGACTGATGAAGTGTTTTGTTTTTGAGGTAACGAGCGCGTTCGCGTTCCATGTGGAGATTTGCATGTGAATATCTTTTGCGCGAGTAGGCGTGGCCAAATTAACTGTAATGAGCAAGCGTTTGAGAAGCTGGACATCTTGTTGGTTTTATACAAATTACTTAAACAGAAAATATTTGTTTTCAGTTTGAATCCGATCATTTAAAAGTACACACTTAAATGTTTATAAAGGTATATGGCTCATAAATGTGTGACAAGTATTCGCTGAGTTTTGTTTCAGTTTATAGACGTGCTCAAGAAAAAAAAGTTCACCGCGACGGAGAGGCAGAACGCACACCCTGTTTATTTTCTTTATTTTTCAAAAGCACAATGTTTTGATTTGATTCTAAGAGGACACATACAAAAGTAGAAATATCACAGATTCTTTTTTTATATTTATTTTTTCTGTATGACCATAAATGACGGAGTAATTTAAGTTTAAAGTGCTACAATGTAAAAAAAGTCCAGCAAAACGCGGGGGCGCGTTTGCCGACCTCAGAGGGTTAAATTACCATTTTGCATTATATAGTGTTAAATTCTCTGTTCAGGAGGTTACTTTCACATGAAAAAGAATAAACATCCAGACCAGTAGGTGGCGATATACTTGCATTATACTTACACAAAAGAACACCACCACCTCATACAGAACAATTAACCTCCTAAGAGCTCCGCACCTATTTCCATGACGAAAGAACAAGAAATTCAGGTATTTATTCTAAACAACACAACAGGTAACTAATACTTTACATGCAATCTTCAGCACGTACACAACAAATTAGTAAACTTGTACTTACACATGCAGTCGACAGCAGGATAGACCTGGTCATACCGCAGATGCATGTATCCACAGAGGCCAAACGGTAAATGCTGGTAAGGGTCAGGTTATAATGAAACGATCATTACAGACAGGTGATCTTAATTACAGTTTAGAAGAGCGTTATGTGTGTGTATGTCCACACGCTTTTGTATGGTTGTGCACTTCAACTTGTTTTGACTATACATTTCAGGACCAAATGTCCTCACTTATATTGTTAAAAACTATGACGACCAACTACTGGTGTCATGAAACTACATGAGGAAACACACAGAGGAGATCCAAGAGCAGGCTTTAATGAAGGATAATCCAAATAACACAACGAATACTCAGGCAGAGGGTCAGAGTCCAGGTAAGCAGTCCAATACAGCAGAAGTACAAAACAGGGACAAGGCAAACGGGTAAACTAGATACAGGCAAGGTGTCCAGGAAACAGGGATACTCAGACTAGAACAAGATACAAGGTAATTGTACAGACTTGCAGCATGACAGTCTAACAACACTTCACAATGATACAAAGGAAAGCCAAGGCTTAAATCAGAGATTCTAACAAGCATAATCTGAAACAGGTGAATGACATAAGACATAATCAGTCCAGGTAAAGCTATAAGATGAAATGATAAATAGAGAAGGAGTGCCCCCCAGTGGCTCACGCGGGCACGCCAGCCGCTGATCGTCACATAACCCCCCCCTCTAAGGAGCGGCTTCCAGACGCTCCTAAGAGCTCCAGGGGGAGGTCAACGGGGGATGGAATGGAGGGCCAGGCCCGTGGAGAGGCAGAGGACCTAGAGACAGGAGCAAGACACGGAACCACGGAGAAGCACGCTCCGTGAACGACCAAGGCAGGGCATGCTTGGCAGGGAACCAGGCCGGAGCATAACAGACAGGAGAACAAAGGCGGAGCACACTGAACATGGGAACGGGGCAGACTACACTTCACTGGGCTAGCAAGAAACAGTAATATAGGAAGCTCAGGCATAGACAGTAGAGCAAAGGTCCCTGTAGACGCCGCCCCCATGGTCCTCTCAGGATACCTACTGCCCCCCCCCAAAAAAGTTCTTGGGAAAACTTAAGAGTAAAGCCTCCGGGCTGGAAACGGCCTCTGGAAAAGGCTCCCGGAGCTTGATAGGCGCAGGTGAGGTGAGGCACAGAGGCGGATCCGGCAGGGCGAGGCGGAGAGACGTTTTATTCCTGATACTGTCTCAGTGCTGAAACTCTTTATACAAAGTTATATTTATAGACAGCTCAGACTTTTATACAGTAATCTATTGCAAATTTCAAACACACATTAGTCCTCATACAGATTCATATGTCAAAGATACTTCATGATTTTTCAATTAAATCATACACTAAAAGTTCAGTATTATTGGAATCACATTCTGCAAAGCTCCTGTTATCTTAAGGGAAACAGTAGGAAACCACTGAAAGTGTTGTAGTTATCGTGGGTATCTGCTATCCTTGTGCCAGACAAAAGTCTCACATAGACGACATCTCCAACCTCCAGGAGCAACACAACTCCATTAGAGGAGTTTTTCGTTCCCTGAGCCTGATCATCATGTGCTGAAACCACACGCTCTCCATTCTTAACAATGCCTACAGTTGCTGGAGTTCCACCATGACCATGTATAGAGATTCTGAACATGTACGCTCCTTTCAGCGGGGCTGTGAAAATACCTAAATCAAATAACAAGAGATACAGAATCAGATGTTTCCTGAATGATCACTTAATCAGCAAACACACTGTGTAATAGTTTTGAAAGACAGCAGATCCTCTAATTCTCTAATACACATTACACAACTGCAGAGAGGTCTGAATGGAGCAGAAGGGTTTTCTTTACTATAAACTGAGATTTATGACTCATTTCATTGATCATTACCTGTAATTGGGTTGTATGCGTTCCCTATGTTTGTGAAGACGTTCCTGTAGGTTAGTGTGATTTCAGTGGTAAAAGGACCAAATTCTACATAGCCAGATTGCACCAATCCAGCGGAAAAGGCTATTTCTCTTTCTGTTATTGAAAAGCATAAACAATATTGTGATATATCACTCTATTACACTGAGAATGTATTCACTGAATTTAATATCTAATATCTAACATCATTCAAGCACATTTTCACCTCTATTTTCCTTTCTCAACTCCTCAACTTGACTCAGAGTAAGATTAGACATTTCTGTGAAAAAATAAAGATTCTGTTTATTCTACTTATTGTAATAGATTGACTAAACAATTTACACAGTATATACTTTAAACTAACATTTACACTTTGCAATGTATTCCATTGGTGTTTTACTTTGAGGATCATTGATAAAAGAAAGGTACCATCATTTTTCTTGTTCAGCTCTTCCATGATAAACGTCTGTTGTTCCCTCAGTTGCGTCTCTAAAGCTCTGATGTTTGCTTTCTGCTCTGTAACGGTGGCGGTCAGTTCTCTGATGTTTCCTTTCTGCTCTGTAACTGTGGCGGTCAGTTCTCTGATGTTTTCTTTCTGCTCTGTAACTGTGGCGGTCAGTTCTCTGATGTTCACTTTCTGCTCTGTAACGATGGCGGTCAGTTCTCTCAGTGCTGCATGGATGTCAGTGAAGAACAGATGGTAGTTTTGTTGGCTGTCAGTTGAAGCTTCATCTCTCAAAGTGTCTGTTTGAGGTGGATTCTGTCTTCCGTCCTCAGATCTGAGCTGTTGACTGATCTCATTCTCCTTGAGTCCTCCATCTACCTGATGCTGTACTAAATCCATCATTCTTCACTGATGTTTGTTTCCAGCTCTTGCTCTGTCATCCTCACTGCCTCTCGTGTTGCTTTTATAGTGTCCTGATTTACTGTCTTTTGTACTTTATCTATATCACTTCAGATAAATAAGTAGTTCAAGTTAATTGTTAATCATAATCAAAGGGATGTTCCGGATTCACAACATTTGCGGCACTATGTTGATCACAACAGAAAATAACTCTGATTCATCTCTCTCCCTTTAAAAAAATAACAATTATATAGATCAGAGGTCGGCATCCTTATAGTACGCAAAGGGAAAATCTCAGAAACCTCCGGTCGCATGAATGGATTGTCAGATCTCACACTTTAATAGTATTTATTGGACAGGATTAATAAAACAGGCTGTGTGACTGTGAGGAATGATTACCTCAAAATGTACGTCCATATGCAAGTGAGTGACTTTTTTTTAAATTAAATACATTAGCTATTGTCACGTGCCAGTGATTATCCCGACCTCTGATATTTTTCTGACCTCTGATATAGATGGTCACATGACTCTCTGGTATCCTTGTGCATATCTTACAGCAGTTACCAGGTTTAGCAGCTTTATGTAATGACATTAAAAGAGGAAACACTGGATATAAATTTACACAGACAAAATTAGTAAGTGATGTTTACATATATTAGTGTCTGTACTATTAAAAGAGCATGTATTTTAACATTCACTGCTTGGCCCATTTATTTCCATTGTGCCTGACAGATTTTTAAGAACTTAAGAACGAGTTGACAGTTATTTCTGTGGTGAAAGATATCATGCCACAAATGTTGCTGATAGATTTCAACTTGTGATGAATCCACAAAACTTATTTTTCCACCACATGCAACAACATCCTTTATCAACAGATGTAACACTGAATAAATACACAAAACTTGTCAACTTAAATGTAATGACATGTATAAAAACTTAAAATGTAATTATTAACCTGATTTACAACTTGTTATTTAAAAGAATGGCCTAGATTTTCGGAAAGTGAACTTGTGCAGATGATAAAGTTTACATTAACTTGTTTCATGGTACCATAAAGTGATCTGTGTTTTTATCTTTGTTAATTATTACTTACTCATAGGTTCTGTCAGAGTGCAACCAATTTTAAATGTATACATTTGGCAGATGCTTTAATCCAAAGCATTTTATTTTACAATTCAAAATTCTTTAACCCCCTGGGGTCGGGCTCGCTTTTTTTCTTATCGGTGCAAAAGAGATTCACTCACAATAAAAACAAAGTGTTGTGCTTTTTGCCAAATAAAGAAAAATAAACATGATGCGAGTTCTGCCTTCTCTCTGTCAGTGAAGTCCATTCTGAAACGCAAACGAAAATGAACCATAACTCAGCAAATACTCAGTCACACAGGCATGAAGCTTGAATTCTCTTCTTTTAAACTAAGTAATTTATATAAAAAACAAATATTCTCAGTTTATGTAATATGCATGAAAAGAGAGAGATGTCAGTCATTCTCATCTCAGCTCATTATGTTTTAATGTGACCCCGCCCACGGAGAGTGCGCACTATTCAAACGCAAATGATCTGAGCCATCCATGCAAACGTGTCGACGTCCACATCAGCTGGATAACACACACCGCGAGTTATCAGAGTCATGTACTTTACGACATTGTGAGGAATAATACTATGTTAATAATAATCCTGGAAAATTTACCTCAGAAGTGCTGGAACTTTCATTTCGAGGAGCAACGGATGCAGCTGAGGAAGAGGTCAGTTCTATATTTGCTTTGTTCTAATCGCAATAGTGTCTGTATGCAAAAAGACTGTTTAAATATGAATCGCGTTTTTGTGTGTGAATGAATGAACAGCTTTTACCAAACTCTATTGCTATACTGAGATGAGTAAAAATCGACTAGAGAAATCGGATGGATTATAAAGTTTTTACTGTAAAATACTGCCACATCAAATGAGCTTATAATGTTGCCGATTTCTGCTCATATATTAATTATATATATATATATATATATATATATATATATATATATATATATATATATATATATATATATATATATACAGTGAGGAAAATAAGTATTTGAACACCCTGCTATTTTGCAAGTTCTCCCACTTAGAAATCATGGAGGGGTCTGAAATTGTCATCGTAGGTGCATGTCCACTGTGAGAGACATAATCTAAAAAAAAAAATCCAGAAATCACAATGTATGATTTTTTAACTATTTATTTGTATGATACAGCTGCAAATAAGTATTTGAACACCTGAGAAAATCAATGTTAATATTTGGTACAGTAGCCTTTGTTTGCAATTACAGAGGTCAAACGTTTCCTGTAGTTTTTCACCAGGTTTGCACACACTGCAGGAGGGATTTTGGCCCACTCCTCCACACAGATCTTCTCTAGATCAGTCAGGTTTCTGGGCTGTCGCTGAGAAACACGGAGTTTGAGCTCCCTCCAAAGATTCTCTATTGGGTTTAGGTCTGGAGACTGGCTAGGCCATGCCAGAACCTTGATATGCTTCTTACAGAGCCACTCCTTGGTTATCCTAGCTGTGTGGTTCGGGTCATTGTCATGTTGGAAGAACCAGCCTCGACCCATCTTCAATGCTCTAACTGAGGGAAGGAGGTTGTTCCCCAAAATCTCGCAATACATGGCCCCGGTCACCCTCTCCTTAATACAGTGCAGTCGCCCTGTTCCATGTGCAGAAAAACACCCCCAAAGCATGATGCTACCACCCCCATGCTTCACAGTAGGGATGGTGTTCTTGGGATGGTACTCATCATTCTTCTTCCTCCAAACATGTTTAGTGGAATTATGACCAAAAAGTTCTATTTTGGTCTCATCTGACCACATGACTTTCTCCCATGACTCCTCTGGATCATCCAAATAGTCATTGGCAAACTTAAGACGGGCCTTGACATGTGCTGGTTTAAGCAGGGGAACCTTCCGTGCCATGCATGATTTCACACCATGACGTCTTAGTGTATTACCAACAGTAACCTTGGAAACGGTGGTCCCAGCTCTTTTCAGGTCATTGACCAGCTCCTCCCGTGTAGTTCTGGGCTGATTTCTCACCTTTCTTAGGATCATTGAGACCCCACGAGGTAAGATCTTGCATTGAGACCCAGTCCGAGGGAGATTGACAGCCATGTTTAGCTTCTTCCATTTTCTAATGATTGCTCCAACAGTGGACCTTTTTTCACCAAGCTGCTTGGCAATTTCCCCGTAGCCCTTTCCAGCCTTGTGGAGGTGTACAATTTTGTCTCTAGTGTCTTTGGACAGCTCTTTGGTCTTGGCCATGTTAGTAGTTGGATTCTTACTGATTGTATGGGGTGGACAGGTGTCTTTATGCAGCTAACGACCTCAAACAGGTGCATCTAATTTAGGATAATAAATGGAGTGGAGGTGGACATTTTAAAGGCAGACTAACAGGTCTTTGAGGGTCAGAATTCTAGCTGATAGACAGGTGTTCAAATACTTATTTGCAGCTGTATCATACAAATAAATTGTTAAAAAATCATATATTGTGATTTCTGGATTTTTTTTTTTAGATTATGTCTCTCACAGTGGACATGCACCTACGATGACAATTTCAGACCCCTCCATGATTTCCAAGTGGGAGAACTTGCAAAATAGCAGGGTGTTCAAATACTTATTTTCCTCACTGTATATATATATTGTGTTTTGTCAAAAATAAAGTCATCAAGTGTTTGTTCCAATGTAGGCTATATTCAAACTAATGAATCCTTAACTTTGAAATACGTATGATAAAATGTATACTTTAGTTTTTACAAAGAAAGATTACACTGGAAATATTGTTACAATTTAAATTGTTGTTGTAATTGTATAACCTTTTTAATCAAATAGTAAAAAAAATATAACTTTTGATGCATCAGTCTAATTTAATTGTTATGGTAAGAATGATGGAAGACCAGGGCAGGATGCAGTTTACAGTCTTTAATGAATAAAGGAAATAGTCCTCAATGAATAATTAGAGCACAAATCACAGGCATTAATCAGAGCCAGAACAGAAACTGCCAGATGACTGGATCTTAGGAAAACAACATAAACTTCCACGAGGACAGAGACCAGGGACCCCGAGATGCTTTCAGCCAGTCAGGAATAGTGAAGACAGCAGAGAGGGTGAACAGCCATGAGCAGGCGCAGAACAGGTACTCTGCAAACAGGCACAGCTAGATAATACACAGTCTGATGGCAGTATAACTCACAGTAGAATAAATGGTATCACTTTTCACAGACGGATACAGACAGGACAGGACATTAGCTCAGACGTTTCTCACGTGAGGTCATTGAATAATCCGACAACAAGACAGGGCTAGGAAGAGGGAATAAGAAGCTGAGACAATCAAGAGGAAAAAGGGAACAGGTGAGGAGATAGGAACGAAAGGGGAAACAGCTGTAAGAGATAATGAGCGGAGGAGAGGATAGCCGTTTCTCAATACCAAGTACGCAAAGTTCGGACTTGAGTCCTTGGTAGTTCGGACTTGACAAGTTCGACTCAGGAGAACGAACTCCCGAGGACGGGAGGACGCAAGTCCGATAATTCTGAAATGGAATAGCGGCGTACTTGATAGCGTCACTCAGCTCGCTCTCGCTACTCCGGTTATCTCTTTATGTATATCTAGGCTACAAATAAAACAAAATATGTTCTAAACCACCACTCTGCCTCTTTTCATTTTCATTTAAAAAAATCTTAAACATAATGGCCACACAAATGTGGTTCAGGCAACGCAATTGATTATCTTCACTGCATATATTTATAACAACACGAAATATAAAGCACAACCCTGACTCTTTTTGTTTTCATTTTAAAAATATGATAAATAAAAAAACACTATAATATTGATCATTAAAACTAACATTTAGCAAAAAGAGACAGGGTTGTGTAATTTTATTTTATTATGTACATACAGTGAAGAGAATGTAGGCAATATGTATAATAAAATATTTTATGTTTTAAATATATAAAATAAAAATGACATAACCTTTTTTGTTAAATGTCAGTTTTAATGATCAATAATAGCCATTATAAAAGTATAAGTAGCCTAAAAGGTATAAGAAGCTATACAATAATAAAGCAAACGATTCAGTCAAACATAAGTCAGCTCTCTAGGCTACAACGTTAAAGTTAAATAGACTAAATAAAGCTATGAAACTTCACTTTGCCCTCAGCTTAACGATTTGCCAGGGAACAAATTATAGATTGAGACAAATAAAATAAATGAATAAATAAATCGTCCGTTAGATATACACAAGACGATTTATATCTCATGTTAAACCACTAGACTGGAGACATCCGAGCCAGCGGCAGTCAGCAGCACTAACCGAGGAAAGGCTGTTCTCGGCGGGGTACGAGCACCGAGCGTCCAATTGCCCGGTTCTCACAACTCCGAAAACGTCAGATCAAATTTTTAAATAGGCGCTATCTTTATAAATAAACCAAAGATTTGAGCTTTAAACAACTACATTCTCGCCTGAAATACTCTTAAAACTACATTTCGTGACACAATTACAGCAGTATTTTTGAATTACGCAGGGTTTCTCCTCTGCTATTGACGCTTGCTGGTTGGTGTGAGATGCATTCTGGGATACCTGGCTGTCTCAAGTCCGCACAAGTCACCTCTTGATGCATCCTCGGTAAAAGAGGCGGATCAAGAACACATCCGGGGATTTGAACTGGACTTGGCTAGATGTGAACTTTGATTTGGAACAGTACTTGGGCAGCGACTGATGACGTTTCACAAGTCCACAAGAACACAAGTACAGACAAGTACGCATATTGAGAAACGGCTTGTGTCTGAGGAGAAGACGCGCGAGATTTATTCCAAACCCCTCCCTTTTTTACGTTCCTAGGACACCTGATAATGTCCTTGTTTGTTTTATATTGGTCTGTGATTGGTTCACACACCAACAGCATTATATATCATTTGATAGGGTAAAATACCAGTTCTCTGTTTTGCGGTAAAATGCTATAGATTTGCACTCAAATACAGAAGGCTTATCATTCGCGAAAGTCAACACAGTCTACTCATTACGCAGACGAATGTCAGCTTTTTCATAGAAAAAAAAGTAAGTTAATACCTTAATCCATTCCGAAGCTATTAATAGATACAGTGCTATGCATAAGTTTAGACACCCATACTAAAGTTGACTAAAAAGAGGAATAAAAAATCATCTTTTGGAAACTGAACTTAATGCCTTAATTAAAAAAATTAGGAAAAATCCAACCTTTAAGGACACCAATTTTCTTTGTGAATGAATAATGCATCGTAAATAAATAAATGTTCTTCCTTAAAATACAGGGTGCATAAGTTTGGACACCCCTATGTTAAATTCCCATAGAGGCAGGCAGATTTTTATTTTTAAAGGCCAGTTACTTCATGGATCCAGGATACTATGCATCCTGATAAAGTTCCCTTGGCCTTTGGAATTAAAATAGCCCCACATCATCACATAGCCTTCACCATACCTAGAGATTGGCATGGTTTTATTTCAGTTAGCCTAATAGCTAGTTTGATTTGCATTGAGAGATGATCTTATGGAAAGTACCCCATGCCAATCTCTAGGTATGGTGAAGGCTATGTGATGATGTGGGGCTATTTTAATTCCAAAGGCCAAGGGAACTTTATCAGGATGCATAGTATCCTAAACAAAAAATAAAAAAAAATACTTAAAAATAAAAATCTGCCTGCCTCTATGGGAATTTAACATAGGGGTGTCCAAACTTATGCACCCTGTATTTTAAGGAAGAACATTTATTTATTTACGATACATTATTCATTCACAAAGAAAACTGGTGTCCTTAAAGGTTGGATTTTTCCTAATTTTTTTAATTAAGGCATTAAGTTCAATTTCCAAAAGATGATTTTTTATTCCTCTTTTTAGTCAACTTTAGCATGGGTGTCTAAACTTATGCATAGCACTGTATGTCAGGCGTGCGCACTTTGACGCTCTAGAGGACCTAGATAAAAGGACCAATATATCCACTGCCAGATTGCATCAGTGAAGCTGAAAAAGCTATTTCTCTGTCTGTTGTTGAAAAACATAAGCAATATTGTGATATTACATTATAATGCTGAGAATGTAGAGACTGAATTTAACATTTCACCTCTATTTTCCTTTCTCAACTCCACTTGACCCAGAGTAAGATTTGATATTTCTGTGAAGGAATAAAGATTTTGTAACACTTTAGATTGCAGCCCGCAAAGTACTGTGTAATTAAAACAAACTTATAGTGTAACTTTCAATAATTAGTGTGTACCTTTAAAGTACTTACATGCAAGTATAAGGGAACAATATGTAAAGTTTTGGGAATAAAGGGGTGACAACCAGGAGAATTAACATTAGTTAATTTATACTCTAAGTATTTTAGAACTAGTGGGTGTCAGGAAGAACAGAGGACCCAAGAGCGAATGCAGGTACAAACAAAGTCTAAATGTAAAGAAAACAAGGCAGTCAGCTGCCAGGCGGGCGCAGAACTGGTAAACAGAAATATTCTTGACTTGGCTTAATGAAACAGAAACAGCAGGGAACCCCTGTGCTGGATAGCAGCGGTCAGCGAGGGAACACAGTTCTAAACCAGTAGATGCCGGACGGAAGGTTGAAGAAAGCCACGAGCAGCAGGATCGCTGGGAAGAACACAATGTAAGCAGACACGTAGACGAGACAGGACAAGAAAATAACGATAGATCTCACAGGGACGAAGCTTATAACAGCAACAATAATCTGGCACTGAAAAAGGGAGAGAGGTCGCTAGAAGTAGCAGGCAAAATCAGGAGGGAGGAGATAATCAGCGCGAGCAATGATTGTAATGAGGATCAGCTGAAAGAGCGAGTGTGTGTGTATGTGTGTGAATGAGTGAGAGAGAGAAAAAGGAGAAAGATCAATCCTGGTTCATGACAAAGGGTGCTTATTGATACAACAATCTTACATTTGGGAGCAATTTAGCAAAAACATACACTGCGTACCGTATTGTACTAATAGTGTACCAATAAATACAGGCACTTTTTTTTACATATAGGCTTTTAAATTACAGGGTGCATATCTGTGCATTTATGCAGTACATTTTTTTAACAAAAGTAGACTGAAAACTAAAACTATTGCAACTTTTGCTTAAATACTTAAGAAATATACACTTGTTCCATGTAGTTACAGGGTAAGTGTGACATCTGCAGGCTGTAAATTAAAGTGGTGCTTGTGCTTGTTACCCTTTTGTTTCATGTAGTTATAATAAAAATACTGGGTAAGTACAATTAAAATACATATACACAATCTAATATCACTGACTCGGAAACGTTTATTTGAAAAACAACTTAAAGGACAATTTTGGCGCAAAATGAACCTAGGGGTTAATAACACATGGGTACAGAGTCGACTGTTCTCTGGGATGTGTTTTGAAGACTCAAAATAGCCCCACACTAACACGGTAGCATAATGAGGATCCCTACATGCAAACCGAAGCATTGAGAACTTTGTAAGTGTACAGACAGTTTAATAAGAAGATACTTTATAAAGACAGTACACTTAGTGTATACAGGCAGGAGCCATCTTTGGAAAACAGTCTCGACCAGTCGAACCATGAACGCGATGCTACGTGAGCTGAACTGTGACTTCGTCACACAGCGTTCGTGGTTCGAACCGTGGTCAAGGCTTAAAGTCTTGACAGAAAGTAGCACATTTTGTCCCTTTTTTCTCTTGCTTGGCTTCTTCCTCTTCTACTTTTTTCTTTCCACTGATGAATCTGAAGAAGAAATGATGTCTCTTGCTATTCTGTATTAAAAGAAAATGCAGTACACCAAGCATCCTCACCATGTACTCATATTTTACACTGGAAAAAAGGCCACTCCAAAAATAAGCAAAAAAAAATTAATACTGTACAAGATATTTTTGCTTGTAATAAGAAGCGCGGTGCGCTCAGACTCAGACATCTCGGAAAGCGTCAGCCACAGGTGTCTTTCAGCTACGGTGAGAGAGGCATCAGGAATCATCTTCCCCTGACGCGGCTCTTTCAGCAGCGTCATCAACGGAAGCGGCTGCAGACGGCGGCCGCTATCCGTCAGGAAGAGACGCAGACGAGACCGGTGAAGCTGGTGGATGAACCGGCAAGCTTGGGCGGGTGGGGGAAGGTTCCGGGACCCGCTGAGCACGGCGCTTTTTTTTGAACAAAGTCTTTTTATTGTTTTTTTAGTTTCACATTTAAATTAACAGCAACAAAGAGCACCCCTCCTCCCACCCCATACTGGGTCAATAAGAGATGTAAACAGTAGTCAGGCCTCTAGGTAACATCATACAATTCTTAACACAGGTTTGTGTAAACAGTTATACAAAATTGTCAGTTGACACACTTTCAAAATAAGACATAAATGGCATCCACATGTTATAAAACTTCTCAACCGACCCTTTTACACTATATCTAATCTTTTCCAAATGTATATGACACATGACCTCTCTAATCCAGTGTCCATATGTTGGTGGGTATGAATCCTTCCACCTACACAAAATAAGTCTTCTAGCTAGCAAAGAGCAAAAAGCGATCATGTTCACCTGGTACCTGCTAAAAGAAGCATCCACCTTGATCACCCCAAATAATGCAGTCAAAGGGCATGGGTGCACAGTTTTTCCACATATTTTGGAAAATGCATCAAAAATAGATAACCAATATCCATGAAGTTTTGAACAAGTCCAAAACATGTGAAGAAGTGTAGCAGGGGTTTGTTTGCAACGATCACATGCAGGATCCAAGTCCAACTTTATCTTGGACAGTTTGTCTTTGGACCAATGCAGACGGTGTACCACTTTAAACTGAATAACAGCATGTCTCAGACACACCGAAGACGAGTGAATGTTCTGTATGACCTTTTGCCAGACCACGTCCGATATGTCTTCATCCAAGTAAGATTCCCACTTGTGTTTCAGAATGTCCAGACTGGTCTCATGGTATGAACTGAGCAGTGTGTAAATCCTGCTCAAGACCTGTTTAGTGTCTGTCCTACAGTCAAATATCTTATCCACAAGGGACTGAGCGGGACACTGAGGAAAACAATCAGAATTAGCCATAACAAAGTTTCTCAATTGCAAATGTCTAAAAAACTGTGATTTTTGTATATTAAATTTCTCTACCAGTTGTTCAAATGAGGCAAACTTATTATCAATGTACAGATTATAAAGTGAACGTAGTCCATTCAAAGCCCACTATTAAAAGCCTCATCAGTTACCGAAGGGATAAACATGTGGTTATTTGACACAGGGGCAGCGAACAATAACCCGGTAAAACCAAAAGACCGTCTACATTGATTCCAAATCTTAACTGTGTGGACAACAACTGGGTTAGAAGTGTATGTTGAAATTGATTGTTTAAAGGGTAACCGAGAGCAGAGCAATGCTGTAGGAGAGCTGGATGTAATTGAAGCCCTCTCCAAAGTCACCCAGCTTGGCAGAAAAGTGTCCCTTCTCAACCAATACAACCACGCTCTAATATTAGCTGCCCAGTAATAGTACATGAAATTAGGAAGTGCCATGCCCCCCAGATTACGGGGCAGCTGCACGGCGCTTTTTACGGCGCGGCACTACAGCGGGCGGGGGTGCAGTCTCGGCGAAGAGTGCCAGGCGAGTCCTCAGAGTCGCCATGGGCAACAGCTCGCAATGAGGGCAGCCGCCGTCAGCGAGCGCGAGAGCTGCATGATCCTCACCCAGGCAGGAAGCGCAGATAACATAGTGGTCCCCGTCACTGAGTGTGGCTCTGCACGAGCCGCAGGATGGCATCTTAAAAAAGACGCAAGCTCTTTTAGACAGTGTGTGTCGCGGCGGCGAACACACACGCAGCAGAGAGAAAAGGATATGAGCGCCGGATAGCGCGGCGGGAAGGCGGTTGAAGGCGGCGCGGCCAGCGACTTCAGAGGCGACTCGTCCTGCTGCAGAGGCTTCTTCAGACAGCGCGGCTTCTCTCGGGATCCAGTGATGCGTGTGCTTCGCTGAAGAGATGAAAAATCAGAAATAGCTGCCTGCGAGCTGAATTTATAGGCCTAGGCCACGCCCGTTTCGGCGGGACGTGACGCAGTGGGCGCGAAGCACCCCATTGGGTCTGACGTCACGCTAGGCCTCGCTCGATAGGCTGCTGCAGTTGACGCAGAGCAGCCAATAGGCACACGAGCCGTCTTGCCTATGTCTGCATGCTGCCGCAACGCGTTTTACATTAGTACAAAATTAAGGATAATTTTCTTGGCTTCAGTATCTCGTGGAAAAGGGATTTTCCCCTAGCGTAAGATACTTACGCAGTACGAGAGACCTCTCGTAAGAGAACTGGGTTCTACCGCACTCGAATAGTTTTTCAAAACCGAATATGTTCATCGGTGGTTGTATGTCAAGCAGGGACACTTTTTTGTGACTTTTGTTTTGTGATTTCACCAGAACGAATAGAGAGACTCCGCAACGCCGTTAAAGCGCGTGTCCGTGTGAAGACTGTGCGCGAGTCACAACTGAGAACACTGTATCCGCGCCACTTATAGCAGCGGCAAGGAGCACTGATAAAAAAAAAAAAAAAAACCTCCGCTGGTTAACTGGATATGTTTTATTTATTTTTATTAGGTACATCCTTGCCACAAGATGTTTCGAAAAGTGGTGGGGACAAAATCGATCATGCCACGTCACAGTCCTGCTGAGTTTTGCTCCAAACCTGATCAAACTCTCCTGCCAATCGCAGCCTAAAGTAAAATCTGTAGGATTGTGACCCTTGAAAACCCTATAGCCTACTACTAAATGAGGTTTTATTTAACAAAGTTCGGGAGGAGCAGGTTCAGATAATTAACCAAATTATGCACAGCTGGAGATTAATCAGTAATCA
Organism: Rutilus rutilus; assembly: GCF_951802725.1. Classification (NCBI taxonomy): domain Eukaryota; kingdom Metazoa; phylum Chordata; class Actinopteri; order Cypriniformes; family Leuciscidae; genus Rutilus; species Rutilus rutilus. The sequence goes on from NC_140212.1 coordinate 35,820,686, forward strand.
ACTCAATGACAGAGTATAAATTCACAGCAGACCTATCTCTGTTCATTGAAAGTTTGTCAGCATCCCTCCTCCACCCCATCTCCTCACTTCCAGTTCCATCTACACTTACCAACTGGAGGAGTACTTTGGGTTCGGGCCTAACTCCGAGCTCGGAGCCCTCCCCCCGGACAGCACGCCAAATACGCATAAACGTATTGTATTAATTATATGTAGATGTGAACTCGTGAATAATAATACTGTTCCTCCAAAGTAACGTAACATGGCAAACAAAAAACTAAAAGAGCGCGTCTCTCAAATGACGTCATACATCTAACGGTATTTAACGGAAGATTGTAGGCCTATAAGAAAAGACGGAAAGACGCTTGTAAGATGTGGGTACATTTACAAGAAAAAGAAAGTCAATTAACCTTTCCATATGAGAGAACTTATTTTTAGTGGTTAAAATAACTTAGCTGAGAAAACCAATCAGGCTCACATTCCCTCACAGGTTCACTATAATGTATCCTAGCAGCAATATAACTTAATTGTATTATTTACTCTGGTCATATTGTTAATTGTCATATTTGTGGTTTTATAATTGATATTTTCAGTTGTAAATGTAATTTAAATCAATAGGCTAGGCTACTTTAAGAATACTCACATATCTCTGTAGCGATCCAGAAGCAATGCGCGCGATAAGCACTGAGACAGCCGCTTATATACCCTCGGCCAGATTCGCGTGCTCAGCACGCGAGCAAAAATTCAAATATGTAATATTTTCTTAATTATGTAAAATGTAATGTATACATTTATTCCAATCTTTTGTTATATTATTCTGCCATTAAATGACACATACAATAATTAATTAATTTAATTAATTAATTAATAACTTCTATGGGGTTTACTGATGGAGTTTTTTTTTTTTTTTTTTTCTCTTCTGGCTGCATAAACTGTCCCTCCATATTTTTTCTTATAATGAAAACAGTGGGAATGCAATTTTTGTGTAATATTATCCCCTGGTGTTCTCTATAATCACTTTTAGCTAAAAGGGTATTACTAACTAATACTAAGAGGCAAACCAACACTGAGTGGGAGCCCCAGGCAAAATTAATCAATGGGGCCCTTATATATATATATATATATATATATATATATATATATATAATTTTTGGGATAATATATCTTCATTACATAGATATAATTATACAAAATTCAAAAAGTATAGTCAAAACACAAAAACATCTAACATCTAACATGTGTTTAATTTTTACGACATTGTGTACTTATTTTTTAAATTAACGAAATATCAGTCTCCATCTTATAACAGAAATATAATACAATACAGCAAGATACAGTAAATCTTCAAACGTGTAACAGGTAGCCACCTTAAAAACAGTAATTTGCGTGGTGGAACAAGCAACGCTAAGTAGACATAGATATAGTTAGCATATTAATTTAATGTTTGTTTTATTATTTTATTAGTTTTAACTAATTGTTAAATCAACAAATTTAACGTAGAGAGCTGGATACTTATTACTATTTAAACAATGTGAACTATAGTAAATGTATTTATTAGAGTTGCCATTGAATCAGGGTATCTTCCATCCATTTCAAATCCGTTTTCAATTAAAAAACAGAAAACGAAAAATGTAATCGTTTTTCAATTTATTATATCCGTCATAAAATGAAGATAAAAGAAGACGGATTTTAAAAAGAAGGAATTAATAAATTTTCCTATATTTCGTTTCTCAATCTTACTTCTTAAAACTAAATTGTGAAAAATGAAATAAACAAAATCTTAAAAAGCTACATTTTCCACGACGGAGCTACCTTTTTTTCATCAGCATTTGCAAAGGTCAACGGCAGGGGGAGCAAAGACGCGGCAAAATTATTACAATGGCATCTTTAGCAAGGCACGCAGATGTGATCGTCAACATGATTGATGATCATATGACTAATGAAAATATTTCTGCGCACCTATCCCAAATGGGTGTACAAAAATGCTCTGCCAGGAGTGTTCGCAGATTTTGCAAAGAACACAACGTGAAAAGACGCAGCCACGTTGATGATAGTCATCTAGAGCTGGCAGTGGCCAGCGCTATAAATGAGGTAAGTTTATGGACTATTTTTTAAGTTTATTATTCATGTTTATTCATGTTATGTAAGGGGACATTTGTTATGAATGCAGCACAAAAATATTCAGCCTGCAAAAGCAAATATATTTGTTATTACTGATAATGATTGTGTCTTCCTTTCGCATTTACATTTATTTTACATCTTTGCCAGGATTAATGAGAAGATCTGGCATGACATGTAATCTTAGATGTATATGTAACACTCTTTGTAACACACACACACACACACACACACACACACACACACACACACACACACACACACACACACACACACCTATCATTAAGGGGACTGTCCATGCGTAATCGTTTTTTATACTGTACTATATTCTCCCCCCTTTAACTTTGGGAATACCAGTACACACACACACACACACACACAAACACACAATTAGTATAATGCATACTAATGAGTTATATCATAAAAACAACATTTTCTTCTTTGTTAAACAGGTGGGGCCAACATTACTAGATGGCAACAGTTCGGGTCGGTAAAGCACTACGACTGGCTCATCCACCATATCATGAATTGCGACATACGGTCGGTTTTACCCTGTTATTTAATACAGTTGTCTAATCATTTAAAGTTAAAGTTTATTAATTAAATAGTATTATTATTGATTATTCCTGAGTGAGTCTGAAATGCAGTGGCAGTTCTGTTATAACAGCTTGTTTTGTGAACTATTAGGGTGTACGCAATCTGAATCCAGTCCCCTACCATGCAGAATACATGGGACATAAACTACACTTGGACCAAAATGAGAAGCTGGTGATGTTTGGGGTGACCCATGTTGTGGCAATAGATGGCTTCAGCAGCCAAATTGTGGCTCATAACACCATGCCTGTTAAAAACAACTTAACAATCTATCAGAAAGTTTACAGGTTAATACATGCCCCATTAACATTTATTCTTTGTGTGTCAGTCTTAAATCAATGGTTCTCAATTCCTGACCTGAGTGAACACATCACTGCACTTTTCAGATGTCACAGACTGGAAACATTTTTGACTCCCTGACAAGATATTTCTATGCGCCCCCTACCCATTAAAAACACTATATCACAATACTTTGGCCCTTATGAACAATTTAAAAATTGGTGTGAAAAGTGACACCAGGTAAATTGGTCTAACTAGAATTGAGAATCATTATGAACTAATTCAGCATGTTTTGAACATTTAAACTGCACTGCCAGTTTTTGAAGCCTGGATTTTCTTTCAGAGAAGCTGTGACAAAAACCGGCATGTGGGATCAAATCCGGGTTGACCATGGAAAAGAGTTCTATATGTGCCTGTATATCCAAGAGCTGCTGTCCAGACACAGATACAATATAAACAGGCAACCACATGTACAGACAAAATCATCAAGGGTAAGTTTTTCCTGCCACATTAAAAACTTCACCTGAAGTCCATCATTTCTTTACACAATAAAATAAACAGTATGATACTGTACCTCAAAGTTGAGCGAATATGGCCAGAAATAAATAACAGTCAACTATCCCCTGAAAGAAGCCCTGCTGCAACTTCAAGACCAAGAGGTGATCAACATGGAGGACAACACAACTAGATTTTGTGTATCCAATCTCACTTGTCAGGTTTCCTCAATTGGGCTTGAACGAACTGTGCTATCATGGAATGCACATAGGATTGCAGGTATTTCTAAACATGCATTTTCTTTTTTTGGTTGTAACAATGTAAACATACAAAAATATATACAAATCATTATTTTGTATATAATTGCACCATTGTCAAGCTACATGTAGATTTTGTGTCCTCTCTATGATCGAGATCCGAGCCATTTTTATGCTAGAGTTGGCTTTACTTACAACCTTTTTAAACCTTTCTTCTTGTTTATATATTAATTATGGTACTGCTGTTGTAGGAAAAGGAATACCAAACATCTTGGCTGAAGGTGGGTGTCCAGCAAAGATTTCCGAGGAACTCCTTCCACAGGCCTCTGTGGTTGCTGACATGTACCAGCAAGATGTGGGGTCCATTCTGACAAGAACATCAACATTCGGGACAGATCCCTTTTCTTGTGAGGAAGACAGAGCCCAGGCGGAGAAAGAATTTGCTGATCATTATCCAGACATTACACGGTGCTTTGATCAGGCTGTAAATTATGACTTCACACCCTTTAAAGAAGCCATATTACATCTCATAAATGTAACAAGACGTTATTCATGAAGATTTCTTTAAGAATACCAGGAACAAGACATTCATCATAAAACGAACATTTATTACATATTTCTGTGAACAATAATTTTACAAAGTACAAAAATAAACAGCAAGTCTTTTGACCATAGGCATTATCAATTGTATTAAAACAATGCTGTAATTTGAGGTATAAAACTGTCACATTAAAGCTTTAATAAAGTGCTATCCAGTGCTGCATTTTACTTCAATAGTTGAACTTGACACTTAAACAGTGATATTTGGTATATAACTTACATTGTATATAATGTATACCATTACTCTGATTAAAGCAGAAAAAGAGCTGCCTGTAGTGCTTCTCACTTTTAAGTCAATAACTGAACAGTAACAGTAATCACTTTTTTTATACTGTATATTCAAGAGTATATTTACTCTTAACGTGTAACAAACACCAGTAACTAATAAAGAGCTGCCGTAGTAGTGCCATATTATGAAACTTCTTAACGTGTGACACTTGTAACAGATATACAGCTTTTTTTCCCACTGTATTTAAACTTTGATAAGATCACCAAAAGCAGACAATGCACCATCAATTCCTGTGACTCTGTAGGTGTTTTCCCTTGAGTTGTCTCCTCTGCATTTTACACAGGTGTTGGCATTTCGCTGCCACGGGTCAAAGCACACTTTGCATGCAATGAGACTTTGACAGCAAACTGCAAAAACAGGATCATTCATGGGCCCTAGAAATTTAAAATAAAGAAAATTACTTGTTAGTTTTTTCATAATATTTCTGGGATCTTAATCCTTTTTGAGGGTCAGAAAAATTCAGGTCATTTTAATGTGTATCATATTTTTATGTGAATTAAACCCTTAATTTCAAAAAAAAATTAAATCATATTTATATTGTTTAGGTGTATAGAACATTTCTCTGACCTTACTGGTGTTTTCATTGTGTTTTTCTTAGATTTTTTAAAACAGCTTGTAGTCAATCTCATCTTTTGCAGTTGCCTTTTGTTCCCTCTGTATCGAGAATTTCATTCCCCTGGCCATCAAGTCAGCATCATACCATCTTCTGATCCAATAGCATCTTGGACTTTTGCCAAGATACCAGGAACTGATGCCTCATGTTCATGAAAACGGATCGCCACAGTCTTCTGGGGTGTCCATTTTCCACCAACCAGATCAGCAAGAAAAACATTCCTTGAAATGAAAATATGTTTAGTTTAATATCCAAAGACCACCCCATCTTCCTATAGCCTAGCCCTAGACCTAGGGAGAATGCAATGCCAACATACAGTGTAGTCACAGTATATTTCTGGTTTCAATAATTCAGGCAGACATACAAGTTGAAAAAAAAAAAAAAATTGCTATTATTAGAGAACTGACAGTGAACTGATAACATATGCCATTTGCTAAGGTCTTCAATTTTTCGTTACAACTCAAAAGCATCAACCAAAACTGTCATATAATAATATTGTTCCCATGGGCAAAACGTTTGTTGAACTCACCATTGAAAAGGTTTTGACATACTGGCCCGCGGCGCAGACAAAGATGCCTGCGAAGCAAAATCAGCGGCTGCACTGGGTCATTGAAATGCAAAGCGCACAGACTCAGATCCAGCAATGGGTCGAACACTTGAGTCCGGTGACTGCACCTCGGCAGAATCTCCGTCAACTTCGTAGTGTCCTCTCGCAACAAGATCGGCACTACTAAAAAATCCACTCGCTCCAGCGAAGATAGCGATGTTGCTATCATCTGTGATGTAAACACTGGAACTACACACCTTAAATTAAAATTGATAGTTGTCTATAAGATTATATAGTTTTGCTTAATTGTAACATTTTCTAATAATTGGCACAGATGGGCAAATTCGGCCCTGCAGGCTCACTGTCCTGCAGTTTAGACCCAACCGTGATAAAACTCGCCTGCCTGTAGCATTCCAGTAATCATTAAGACAGAGATTAACTGGTTAAGGTGTGCTTGATTAGGGATGCAGCAGAACTTTGCAGGACATTGGCCTGGATAAGGCGAGTTTGCCCATCACTGCAGTGGCATATGATATATGTATATATATATATATATATATATATATATACTGTATATATGTGATACGTTTTATAAAAAAAAAAAAAAAACAATCTAAATCATTACCTGAAATATACGGCCAATCTTATCAGTTGTCATGTCTTCGTCCTTTAAAGTTACCCTCTTAGGACCCTTGAAAAGCGTGTATGTATCCATGGCTTGCTTGAAGGAAGTTTCGCGACTGAATTCGGCATCCGCACTCTTCTGTTTCCATTCGTCCCGGCACGTGAACTTCCGGGTCACAGCTTAGTTAAAAAATCAAAATGTCATATTCCATTTTTAGGCCAATATTCTAAAATCCATTATTTAGAGTAGATTATGTGTCTGCCAGAATAGAAAAATATAACTTTAAGTAAATATTAAGGATAATTTACAGTGTAACTTTCAGTAATTATAGTGTACCTATAAAGTACTTACATTTAAGTATAAGGGAATGACATGTAAAGTTTTGGGAATAAAGGGGTAACGACTAAGAGAATTAACAAATTATTCATACTGTAATTATTTTTTATCTTGACCTGTAAATCTCCCCTTCCCGAAGCTGAACTTTGATTGATAGCCTACGGTCTTTCCAAACTGATTAAATCGGTCGTTTAAAACTTCCATCGTAAAACAGCTGTTTAGTTTAGCTACTTACATCTCACACTGTATAACCGTTAACTGAAGCGTCACGTTTGGATTCGCGCTCGGCTCTCGCTTCTGTGAACATAAATCCCGCTTGCTTTGATCGGTCATCTTTGACATTGATGACGAGCTGTGTTTGAGTACTGAAGCAGCTCAGATGAGATGGTTGGTTATCGTTGCGATGTGCGAAACATTGCAGCGCAAAATGATAGTTAATATCAGGCAATTATTTCACAACGTTCATTATATACACTTTAAAAATTACCGAGGTCCTCAATGGTGATTACTGAAAGTTACACTGTGAGGTCATTTTAATTACTCAGTACTTTGCGGGATGTAATCTAAAGTGTTACCCAATTATTAGTATAAATGTAATTTAACAGAATCTTTATTCTTTCACAGAAATATCAAATCTTACTCTGGGTCAAGTGGAGTTGAGAAAGGAAAATAGAGGTGAAAGTGTGCTTGAATTATGTTTAAATCCTCCAAATTATGTTTAAAATGTATACATTCTCAGTGTAATAGAGTAAAATATCACAATATTGTTTATGTTTTTCAACAACAGACAGAGAAATAGCTATTTCAGCTTCACTGATGCAATCAAGCAGTGGATATATTGATCCTTTTACCACTGAAATCACACTAACCTACAGGAACGTCTTCACAAACATAGGGAACGCCTACAACCCAATTACAGGTAATTATCAATGAAATGAGTCATAAAACTCAGTTTATAATAATGAAAACCCTTCTGCTCCATTCAGACCTCTCTGCAGTTGTGTAATGTGTATAAGAGAATTAAATGATCTGCCATCTTTCAAAACTATTACACAGTGTGTTAAGTGTGTTACATCTGATTCTGTATCTCTTGTTATTTGATTTAGGTGTTTTCACAGCCCCGCTGAAAGGAGCGTACATGTTCAGAGTCTCTGTTTATGGTCATGGTGGAACTGCAGCAAGTGCAGGCATTGTTAAGAATGGAGAGCGTGTGGTTTCAGCACATAATGATCAGGCTCAGGGAACCTTAGCCTCCTCAAATGGAGTTGTGTTGATCCTGGAGGTTGGAGATGTCGTCTATGTGAGACTTTGGTCTGGCAGGAGGATATATGATGACCAGAATAGCCCCAGCACTTTCAGTGGTTTCCTACTGTTTCCCTTAAGAGAACAGGAGCTTTGCAGAATGTGAATCCAATAATTTTGAACCCTCAGCGTATGATTTAAGATAAAAATAATGAAGAATCGTTAACATATGAATCTGTTTAAATGAGGACCAATGTGTGTTTGAAATTTGTAATAGATTACTGTATAAAAGTCTGAGCTGTCTATAAATGTAACTTTGAATCAAGAATTTGTTGGAAACTTTTTATTCCTTCATCGAAGCAGAAACCAGGAGACTTGATGATGATGAACTACAGACTTGATGAACTACAGACTCGGAAGAATAAATCTCTTCTGCTTATAAGATCCATCTCAATAGAGTTTCAGCCCCTGAATATCACGTGTCTCAAAAGTGTTTTTTTTTTTTTGGTTTTTTTTTGTTAAAGTGTTTAATCTATAATGTTAAATGATATCTGTTCTATTTAAAAATGTAGTTTTTAAACTTAACTCTAGTTTATTACTGATCCATGATCTGTATATGTTCATCCCACATAAATAAATAAGAGAATAGAGACAGTTAGCATTTTTCCCTCATATTTTAATGAATATTTCCCAAACAATTCTTACTTTGAAGCACAATATTTATCAATCAAATTATGTTAGATGCACAATAGTCATACATTACACAAAGGCCAGAAACATGCACAAATCTGGTTTATTTTTGGTCTTGTAGGGCTGAGCTCTTTACTGCCCTAGTACTTCAAAAAAGCCTTTTAAAGGTATACATGTGAATTAAACATGGCACAATGGCCTTCATCACCACAGTATGCTAATGCCTATCCAGTGCAAGGGATTTCATCAATATGCTGATTTAGGACTGTTGGGAAACTCCAGGCACAGGATGGTTCTGTACCTCAATGACACGTCTATACCATTTGCTTCACAGGACATATGCTTTCAACTACTTACTGTTTATTTACTATTGTGTTCTAATATGTAACTATGTCATGTTTGGTCTCACCTGACAGCTTATAAACTGAAATGAATGGTGGTGAACTAAATAGAGATATTTAAGTATCCTAATGTACAATCTAGGTACTATTGGTTAAACATGCATTGAGAAGAATATGTTAATGCTCTCCTCCTCTTGATCACCACACATTTGCCTCATCTTTTGGTTTCCTGTCGGTCGGTTTCGGTGTTGGTATTCCACTCATGTTTAACAATGCTTTGCTCAGGGTATAAGAAGGAAAGTTAACTGTTGATCTGGGAGAAAGGCTTTAACCATGCCACTCCTGCACAACGGTGCGTAACCTCATACTACAAGAAAGGCTTTTATGGCCTTGTCTGCACAACAGCACTCAAAAAAATAATAAATAAGATTTATGTAATTTGATTGCATAAAAATGTATCATCCATTTGGATTACGTATTTTTAACGTAAACATATTAATAAACTTTATGTGATACATATTTGTAAGTCCTATATAAATAAAAACAGGCAAGAATTCGATTTATGCAAAATTTTCAATGAATCCAATTTATTTTAAATGAATAAGAAATGGGTTTATGTATTATTATGTAATAAACCTAATTTACTTAAAATGCATCACATTTAAGTAATTTGTATTAATAAACCCAATGTATTTTAAAATGATATTTATAAATTTGTATTTACTTATTCATCATCATTTCCCCTCCCCAATCACAATATACAACACAAAAAAGAACGGCCAGACCACCTCATTTCACATTTTTATTTTAGAAATAACTAGCTCAAAAGGCAGCAAAAAGTGGAGCTAGCAAGAGAGCCTTTCCTCACTTATACTGTGTTGTGTGCAACCTCAACAAAAAATAAAGTACCTTCATGTAACAAAGTTACGCACCAAGGTTAAATGCAGCACTTTAAAGGTGTTTTTTTTTTTTTGCCACAATCAACCTATAACAAATAAATGCAAAGGATTTTAACCATTAACCCATTTGTGACTGCAGACATAGTACTTTTTCTGAAGAACTGTGCTTAAAAAACTGCAAAACTTGAGGTAGACATAAAAATCAGGTCAAATCTGAATCAATGACAACACTTATTAACATTACACAAACATTTTCACAAATCTGTGACGTGCAATAATTTGGAGAAATAGGCTGGTAGTCACCAGAAAATGCAATAAGACTCAGTGGTTGAGTGGTTTTGCACCAGCACACTTCTTTACGCATGTCTCCATGTTAGGAGTACAGGAGTATAAAAGGTTCTACAGCAAACCAAGATACATTTCCTCAAGTACTGCTTAAAAACTGTAAAACTTGAGGTAGACATAACATTTTGGTCAAATCTGATTCAAGGACAACACTTGCTTATATTACACTAACATTTTCACATGTGTGACATGCAGTAATTTGGAACGATAGGGTGGTGGTCACCAGAAAATGCCATAACACTCCGTGGTTGAGTGGTTTTGCACCATCACACTTTTTAACCATGTTTACATATTAGGAGTACAGGTGTATAAAAGGTTCTGCAACAACAACAACAAAATCTCAAATAGGTAGAAAAAGTGCAACAAGTCAAGAGGAAAGATGTAAATATCAGCGTATCTGTCAATGAATCACTGAAGCATCTTAATTTTCAGTCCCTGAACTTTTGGCGACAGCTTGGTTGTATCCAGTTCCTTCAGGATTTTCTGATGCTTCAAATGTGCACTTGAGGTCCTTTGGATAGTTTAAGTTAAGGGCATAAATTAGTCCAAAAAGCATTACACATCCAAGTGTGACACTTGGCAGGTTTTGCAGAACTTCAACACCTTCAAGAACAACACCAACATCAGAAGGTTCTTCTTCAGAACCAGTGCCCTCCACTCGAATGACATAGATGCCCATTGTTGTCTGTGCAATGAGAGACTCAGCCTCCCCACTTTCAGAGTCCTGGAGGATAAACAAAGAAAATAAGTTGTGTCCCAATGTGTTCCAAGTTTTCCCATTTTATTTTGCAGCAGGCAGTCATGTAATTGAAATGATAATTTGTCACGGTTCATCGATCCGTGTGTTCATTTTGTGTATCTGTTGGTTGTTGTGGGTGTGGGGTCTGAGTGTGTAGTGCTTGTTTGTTGCTTAGTAACCAGCTGATCACTTAATCAGCCCGTAGCTGCAGCTAGTTACTTCTGTTGTTAGCTGCCTATATCTAGCAGGAGTGATTATTGTTTGGTGTCGATTCGTCACTCTTGTTTGTGTTCTCTTACCCAGTTCCGGTGCCTGAGTTTCCTTACGGAGTTATTTCCTCGATCTCGTCTGTTTTTCCAGACTTCTGGAGATCGTTTGGAGTTCTCCTCATCCAGTTCCAGTTTGGCATCCGCGCTGGGTTTATTCATATCACTCATCCTCTCCTGAGAATTTGTATCCTGGTCGCCCGCCTGCTATACGTGGTGTTTTGAGTATTATCCCTGTTTCACCTTGTCTTCAATAAACTACTTGCTTGCATTTGGATCTACGACTCTCATTCTGACATAATTGTATTGTGTTCCTCTTTTGCGATGAATAACATATTAAAATCCCCATCTACACCAAATCTGAGATCAGCATAATGATGTGAGTGTTTCATGATTCTGATTTCATATTTTGCTTACTTTGTAATACCAACTGTATCATTTTATCCAGGTCATTTCTAGTTGAAAACTTCTCATTTGTCTTGTATGATCAATCATGCTCTGCACTGATTGCTGCATTGTTTAATCTTTCGCTGCACACTACATACAAGGGCATAAGCTAGACTGTGATACCAATGAGAAAATTAACATAACTATCAATGTAAATATATCCATAAGAAATGTATAACATGAAGAGAACAGGCTGACACACACTTACCACATATTCTTTGACAAGTGTCTCAGTGTCTTCGTTGAGGTAGACACTTAAGTCACCTCAGGATACAATCACGCCTGGTGTTATGTCTTCATTCTCAAACAAGCATAAGAAGATCCCAAAAAAACGTAATTAATTATTAACTTAGTTTAAGTAAGGCTCAATTTTAAAGGGATGGTTCACCCCCAAAATAAAAATTCTGTCATTAATTTTGTTCAACTTTTGTTCATCTTCAGAACACAAATGAAGATCTCTTTTGATGAAATCTAAAAACTTTGTTTCTCCATTGACAGCTACGCAATCACCACTTTGACGCTTCAAAAAATTCATAGAGATCGTAAAACTATTCCATATGAATTGAGCAGTTCAGTCCAAATTTTCTAAAGATACATGATCGCTTTATTTGATGAACAGAATAAATTTAGGCTTTTATTCATATAAACATTGATCAGCTAACATAAACAGAAGCTCAACCGAACCTGCTTAACACACTAGAACAAACCTCACTGGTTATCGCACATCAATGTGAAAATTCCTGAGCTTCCGTTTACTATAACTGATGGGAATTGATGAATGTTTGTATGTGAAAAAAGCCTAAATTCAATCTGTTCATCTCTTCAGAAAATTTGGACTAAACCACTCAATTCATATGGATGAGTTTTACAGTTTTTTTTATTCGCTTTGGTACTATTTTCACAAGTAAGGTGTACATTTTCAAAACCCTTAGTACGAAAAATCCAAACTGATCACACTTGTGACACAGCTAGTCATTCTTTCAAAACCTGATCTCATGCTTTCATTACAGTTATACACTTTTCAGTCCACATAATCATTGTTTCAAACACAAGATTATTGTAATATGTAATGAGAACATTTGGTTTAATCACAGAAACACAACAGTATGACCTTCTTTCAGTTTAGTACTTTTAACAATCAGCTCATTCAACAGCTAACAATGCAAGATACATGTTTCCAGACATCCCAACCTGCAGAGGGAGGGAGGGGTTGTTAATTCGGTTCGGTAGTATAGATAAAAGCACCCCCCGCCCCGCCCCACCCCACCCCACCCCGCCCCGCACTGACAATTGATTGGTTGGGTCCTTACATGCGCTTCGTGGGGCACACTAGCACACACACGCGCTCCCTCTCTCCGCGCTCTTGCTCGCTCACTCTAGGTTCTGGGAGATTTTAACTGATTTGCGGGCATCAGGGAGCATAACATGGGGGCTCTCGACATGCGGGAGACTCCCGGAACTTCCGGGAGACTTGGGATGTCTGTGTTTCAAATCACTGTTGTTGCTGAAATAATTACAGTAATACAGGCTACAGTTGCCACATTAGAAGTAATTGAATCCATAATGTTTGTAATAGTATCTATCCAGTGTGATATCAAAAGGTGTGATGAAGTACAGCCATGAGGTTCTGTGCTAGCAGAGTTTGCTGGCAATACAGTAAATGATTTCACTCTATACCATTTGACTGAATCTATACTGTAGTGGACCTTTACAGATGAAGGTTGAGTTACAGTAATTCAGCAGTCTCTACCATGGTAATCTGTTTAGAACTGATAAGAATGTAAATGTGTACCTTGAAATGCAATGTAAGTCGCTTTGGATAAAAGTGTCTGCCAAATGCATAAATGTAATGTAAATGTTTACAGTATTGCATACATACTGTAATGTAAAATGCTGTATTTGATGCCATCTATCTCCCTTCTACGGATGCATCTCTGATCAATCTGATGTTTTACAGTCATTGACTGTCTCCTCTCCCTTATACTCTATTCTGCTTTACAGTATTTGCACAAATGGCAAATTTCTCTCTCCCTCTCTCTCCCTCTCACACACTCTCTCACACTCTCTCTCTCTCACACACACACACACACACGCACACACACACACACACACACGTGCACACACTTTGAACATCGTGGTGGTTATTATCTATAAATCACTTATGTAAAAATAGTTCATTACATTTGGTTTTCCATATCAGAAATTGCAAACAAGTTCCATAGAAACTGTGTATAGAATCAATATCTATAGAAATCTATAGGTGCACCAAATGATTCATTGATTAACCATTACAGGTTTTTTTATTCGCTTTGGTACTATTATCGCAAGTATGTGGTAAAACCTCACAACTGTTAGTACAAAAGTCAAAGCAGATCATCAAAAAGTCAGTTTTTTCAAACATGTAATCACATGTTCAATTGACTAAGTACAACGCACAAAATTACACATTCACTTTTTCACCACACCTAATCAGTAGCTGCGTTTACATGGACACTTATAATCGGATTGACGACTCAATCGGACTAAAAAACCTTCATGTAAACACCTTAATCGATCCGATTGAGCTCGATCCGAATGAAATTTCGATCAGATTGAAAGGGGTGGTTTATCCCTTTTGTAATCCGATCGAGAGAACATGTAAACACTTGATCGGATTGAAAACCGAAACTGAAAGGACTGCGCATGTGCAATGACGTTAACTGGGTCATTCCTGGGATTCGGTAATATTTCAGTCCCCTAGATTTTTGAAAGTGGTGGTTCACCAAAATGAAATGTTAAAAGCTTTTCACAATACTTGGGTATGTCCTTTATAATAAATACAAATAATTATTGCATTTAAATAATTTTTATCATTAAAAAAAATCTTATTTCTGTCTTACAGCAAGCATTTTGTCATGTCCCTGAGGTTCTTCGCTGAATTTGTACTTGGAAAATAATTAATATAATGTGCAGTGTCTATAATTTTTGGCAATAATGCAAGTATTTATTTGTGTTCTTTGCTTTTGAAAATATATATTTTTTAAATATGCAAGATATTTGATAAAAAACAACTTATAAAGTTACGTCCCTCAGTCTGAACTCAACCCCGTCACGCCAACCATTCCCCGCCCATAATAATTTAGACTCCACCCACATGTGACATCATTCACAGGAAGTTGCATCATTCAGCTCTCTTCAACAGCATGGTGCAGAAGAAGATGAGTGATATCACACTTTTTATTCATTTTTTGAGGTGTATTATAGTCAGGGAGGGTACTGTCAAGCTTAACAACTCAACCCCATCACATACAATTAAGATGGAAAATGATGACTTTTCACAATTTTATTTTAATCCATAAAAATCTAAAATATACTTATTTCATTGGCTGCCATGTGGCCCACTCTTCTACATCACATTAAGAGCAGTGGCCATTTTGAGCAAATAAACTCAACCCCATCACACTCAACCCCATCACATATGTCATTGTTTCGGGGTTGTAAACTTTGTGACAGGGTTGAGTTATTCACTTAATTTAATCAATGATTTCAATTTAAAAATGTAATTTCAGTAAATATATTATTACCAAAATCATAACTCATATTCCCCTCCTTGAACTGCCACCTTACCGTGGTGGAGGGGTTTGAGTACCTGAATGACCCTAGGAGCTATGTTGTCTGGGGCTATATGCCCCTGGTAGGATCTCCCAAGACAAACAGGTTCTAGGTGATGAGCGGTTCAAAAACCCTTTATTATGGCATTAAATCCAAGGACCGTGACGTCGCCCGGCATGGCGCAGCCTGGGCCCCACCCTGGAGCCAGGCCCGGGGTTGGGGCTCGTATGTAAGCGCCTGGTGGTCGGGCCATCCCCCATGGGGTCCAGCCGGGCTCAGCCCGAAGGAGCGACGTGGGGCCGCCCTCCCGTGGACCCACCACCTGCAGGAGGGACTGTAAAGGGCCGGTGCTTAGTGGATCGGGCGGCAGTCGAAGGCGAGGGCCTCGACAACTCGATCCCTGGACACGGAATATAGCTCTAGGGACATGGAACGTCACCTCTCTGGCGGGGAAAGGAGCCTGAGATTGTGCGTGAGGTTCAGAGATTCCGACTAGAGATAGTTGGGATCACCTCCACGCACAGCTTGGGCTCTGGAACCACACTCCTTGAGAGAGGATGGACTCTTCACCACTCTGGAGTTGCCCATGGTGAGAGGCGGCGGGCTGGTGTGGGTTTGCTTATAGCCCCCCAGCTCAGCCGTCATTGTGTTGGAGTTCAACCCGGTGAACGAGAGGGTCGCTTCCCTGTGCCTTCGGGTCGGGGATAGGTCTCTTACTATCGTGTGCGCCTATGGGCCAAACAGCAGTGTAGAGTACCTAGGCTTCTTGGGGTCTCTGGGAGGGGTGCTGGAAAGTGCTCCGACTGGGGACTCCGTCGCTCTACTGGGGGACTTCAACGCCCACGTGGGCAGCGACAGTGACACCTGGAGGGGGGTGGTTGGGATGAACTGCCCCCCTGATCTGAACCCGAATGGTGTTCTGTTATTGGACTTCTGTGCTAGTTACAGCTTGTACATAACGAACACCATGTTCAAGCATAAGGGTGTCCATCAGTGCACGTCACCAGGACACCCTAGGCCGGAGGTCAATGATCGACTTTGTGGTCGTTTCATCTGACCTCCGGCTGTATGTCTTGGACACTCGGGTGAAGAGAGGGGCGGAGCTGTCAACTGATCACCACCTGGTGGTGAGTTGGATCCGATGGCGGGGGAGGAAGCTGGACAGACTTGGCAGACCCAAACGTACTGTGATGGTCTGTTGGGGACGCTTGGCCGAATCCCCTGTCAGAGAGATCTTCAACTTCCAACTCCGGCAGAGCTTAGACCAGATCGCGAGGGAGTCTGGAGATATTGAGTCTGAGTGGACCATGTTCTCCACCTTCATTGTCAACGCGGCCACTCGGAGCTGTGGCCGTAAGGTCTCCGGTGCCTGTCGAGGCGGCAATCCCCGAACCCAGTGGTGGACACCGGAAGCAAGGGATGCCGTCAAGCTGAAGAAGGAGTCCTATCGGGCCTGGCTGGCTTGTGGGACTCCTGAGGCAGCTGATGGGTACCGGCAGGCCACGTGGACTGCTGCCCGGGTGGTTGTGGAGGCAAAAAATCGGGCCTGGGAGGAGTTCAGTGAGGCCATGGAGAAGGACTATCGGTCGGCCTCGAAGAGATTCAACTGGGGATATCATCGGACGGTGGAAGGAATACTTCGAGGATCTTCTCAATCCCGCCGTCACGTCTTCCATTGAGGAAGTAGAGGCTGAGGGCTCGGAGGCGGACTCGTCCATCACCCAGGCTGAAGTCACCGAGATAGTCAAGAAACTCCTCGGTGGCAAGGCACCGGGGGTGGATGAGATCCGCCCAGAGTACCTCAAGTCTCTGGATGTTGTGGGGCTGTCTTGGCTGACACGCCTCTGCAGCATCGCGTGGTGGTCGGGGACAGTACCTTTGGACTGGCAGACCGGGGTGGTGGTCCCTCTTTTTAAGAAGGGGGACCGGAGGGTGTGCTCCAACTATAGGGGGATCACACTTCTCAGCCTCCCCGGGAAAGTCTATGCCAGGGTACTGGAGAGGAGAATACGGCCGATAGTTGAACCTTGGATTCAGGAGGAACAGTGTGGTTTTCATCCTGGTTGTGGAACACTGGACCAGCTCTATACCCTCTCCAGGGTGCTGGAGGGTTCATGTGAGTTTGCCCAACCAATCCACATGTGCTTTGCTT
The DNA here is from genome assembly GCF_951802725.1 of Rutilus rutilus. Classification (NCBI taxonomy): domain Eukaryota; kingdom Metazoa; phylum Chordata; class Actinopteri; order Cypriniformes; family Leuciscidae; genus Rutilus; species Rutilus rutilus. The sequence continues at coordinate 35,838,148 of NC_140212.1, forward strand.
TGTATTTGGAGAAGGCATTCGACTGTGTCCCTCGCGGCATTTTGTGGAGGGTGCTCTGGGAGTATGGGGTTCGGGCGCCCTTTGCTAAGGGCTATCCGGTCCCTGTACGACCGGAGAAGGAGCTTGGTTCGCATTGCCGGCAGTAAGTCAGACTTGTTCCCGGTGCATGTTGGACTCCGGCAGGGCTGCCCTTTGTCGCCGGTTCGGTTCATTTTTATGGACAGAATTTCTAGGCGCAGCCAGGGGCCAGAGGGTGTCAGGTTTGGGGACCACGTGATTTCATCTCTGCTCTTTGTCGTGCTGGCCCCATCAGACCAGGACCTTCAGCATGCACTGGGGCGGTTTGCAGCCAAGTGTGAAGCGGCTGGGATGAGAATCAGCACCTCCAAATCCGAGGCCATGGTCCTCAGTCGGAAAAGGGTGGTTTGCCCACTTCAGGTTGGTGGAGAGTTCCTGCCTCAAGTGGAGGAGTTTAAGTTTCTTGGGGTCTTGTTCACGAGTGAGGGAAGGATGGAACGGGAGATTGACAGACGGATCGGTGCAGCTTCTGCAGTACTGCGGTCGATGTACCGGTCTGTCGTGGTGAAGGAAGAGCTTAGCCGCTAGGCGAAGCTCTTGATTTACCGGTCAATCTACGTTCCTACTCTCACCTATGGTCATGAGCTGTGGGTCATGACCGAAAGGACAAGATCCCGGATACAGGCGGCCGAAATTAGCTTCCTCCGCAGGGTGGCTGGGCGATCCCTTAGAGATAGGGTGAGAAGCTCGGTCACTTGGGAGGAGCTCAGAGTAGAGCCGCTGCTCCTCCACATCGAGAGGGGCCAGCTGAGGTGGCTCGGGCATCTTTTCCGGTTTTAGACACTAGTGAATTTACCTATTGTGCCCATTTGATAAAAGGTTCTGTTTGGTAATCTATTTTTGTTTTTTCTTACCAAAAATATTTGAAAGTTACTAACGACCGTACTGTCTGCAGTAGTTTTCTTTGTTTAAATTCTCACTGCAGTTCAGATAATAAAGTAAAAATGAAAAATTACATGGTTGCCTAAAATAAAATAGTGTTTTGTTTGAGTCTCAAAGAGGGATTTTCGTATTAAACAAATACAAATTAAAAGTAGGCCATTGTGTCCTTTCAACCCTGTTACAGTATTCTCAACCCTGTCACATTAATATTTTTGGAAAATAAAATAAGGAAGTCAATTAAAAATTAAAGCATTTCTTGCTGATTACCACCCGACATGTTAACCCTCTGAGGTCTGAGCTGTTTTCTGGGCCCTGGTGGTGTTCTGACATGCTCTGACATTTGTGCTTATTTCTGTTACTTGTGACATTTTCATGGCTAAAGTCTAATTACACTGTATTCAGCACAAACTCTGCTACAATAATATATCAACAACATGAATGTAAAAGTTTGTAGTTTTGAGATAATGACATTTATGCGTGGTTTGTGAAAATACAAAAAAAAATTCTCACTGAAATAAGGCCATGAAACCCATACTGATTATTTCTTCACAAGACTTTTGAAAATTGTATGACATAGCCTAGAATATTTGCTCTAAAACTATGTGAAAATCACCCTGACTGCTCATTCAGAGAAGACAATATATTGATTTAAAAAGTTTACGACATGTTTTGTGTGAGAAAGCTCTATGCGTGAGCTCATTAATATGTATGGATTTCACACCTGAGAAAGACAAAGACCCTCCTCCAACTGCCCTATTAGGAGGCTATCAGGCCCCTGTCATTCTGAGCAACCTTGCACAATACTGTAAATGAGGAGATTTAAAAAAGAATGGCTTTTAGATTGTTTGGATTTATTTACACAACATAATCCAAATAGACACAACAAATGGCAAAAAAGCACTTATTGAAAGACAGAGACCTTTGTGCCATTCCTAAAAACATTGTACATACCTTTCATTTCCAAGGTGTTTGATTTTCACTTTACCATGTTCATGTTCCAGAGACTCATGTGAATGTTGAAGTCGGCAGGACTCAGTGGCATCTGGGCCCTGAAAAAAAAGTGAACATACTGATATCAAGAGAAAGGCCTGCACGATTTTGGAAATAAATATTAGATTTTTCTGGTTAAAATTGCTTTTTAAAATTCACAGAATACACACACACACACAAATGTTTCCAACAATATATAATATAATGAACACCAGGTTTGTTGTGCCTTGTAGGCATAGGCTATGCGCAGTGCTGGGTAAAATAATAATAACAATAGATAGCAGTATAAATCTTCCAAAAGATTTCAGTAACAACCAAGCTAGAGAAAAATATATTGATTATCATGTTACTTCAAATGTTTCCATTCATTATGATGATATGAAATGAGATAATAGTAAAAACATGAAGCTGTTTGGTGTGTTTTGCTTTTCAAATTTTCAAATGATACATTCAAATGCGATCGCGCTGCAAAATATGATACATTCAAACGCGATCGCGCTGCAAAATATGATACATTCAAACGCGATCGCGCTGCAAAATATGATACATTCAAACGCGATCGCGCTCAAATATAAAACATTATGGTTACCATACATATCTACGTTTGACCAGATATCCACAAACACAGTAGGCCTAACAGTAAACACGGGTCTAAATATTATAATATTCCCCATATATCTAGCAACAGTTCAACTGCAATGTGACATTTATGCAACAATAACAAACTAATATGTAAGAATTTCTTACCTTAAATCTTTCTTGTCTTCAAATCGCATTCTTCTTCTTCTTCTGAGGTAGCCTAAATCCAAGGTAAGCTCACGGTGCGCCTAACTCGACGAAAAGTGAAGTGTTTTGGTGTTTTGTTTTTGAGGTAATGAGCGCGATCGCGTTCCATGTGGAGATTTGCATGTGAATGTCTTTTGCGCTCGTAGGCGTGGCCAAATTAACTGTAATGAGCAAGCGTTTGAGAAGCTGGACATCTTGTTGGTTTTATACAAATTACTTAAACAGAGAATATTTGTTTTCGTTTTGAACCCAATCGTTTTAAAAGTACACACTTAAATGTTTATAAAGGTGTATGGCTCATAAATGTGTGACAAGTATTCGCTGAGTTTTGTTTCAGTTTATAGACGTGCTCAAGAAAAAAAAGTTCACCGCGACGGAGAGGCAGAACGCACACCCTGTTTATTTTCTTTATTTTACAAAAGCACAATGTTTTGATTTGATTGTAAGTGGACACATACAAAAGTAGAAATATCACAGATTCTTTTTTTATATTTCTTTTTTTCTGTATGACCATAAATGATGGAGTAATTTAAGTTTATAGTTCTACAATGTGGAGAAAATCCAGCAAAACGTGGGGGCGCGTTTGCCGACCTCAGAGGGTTAAGGGCTAACACAGTAAAATTGTGGTTTTAGTGAAACATCTAAATAAAAAATATTCTTACTAAAATAAAGAGACCACGGACAAACAATTTGGATATTTGTAACTTCCATCACATACAAATGTGAAAATTAGCATAAATGTTACATTTGAAGTCACTGAATTGGTATGAGGGACACATGAGCAGTAGGTAGATGTTAGTTTTATAACAAGTTTTGTGTAAAATCCTGTTTAAACTAATTCAATTTTGTCCGTTACGGGGTTGAGAATAAAAGGTGTACAAATCTGAAAAAAAATGAAAATAATAAAAAGTCTTTAATGCCTGAGATGGGAAAATATGATTTTTTGAAGGTTTGATATGTGCCTAATAATGTGGGGTATTTAGAAATGTAATCATATGTAGTTCAAAAATTTAAAAAGTCCAAGTTGAAATATTACCGAATCCCAGGAATGACCCAACTAGCGTAATGACGTATGACGCGCGGAACGAGCTGTTCTTCCTGTTGAATAAAGTGTCATATTAATAAGTTTCCCGTCATTCTAAAATTCTCATTTCACTCGCGCGTCTGTGAAGTGAAGCAGGACAACGTCCCACCAGTCCTTGTTTTGGATTCTCATCCACAGACGTCTGGTTTTGGCCGCGGGGAGGGGCGTTTTTACTGCATGATCAATAAGCGGCACGGCAAAACGGTTAATATGCTCTAAGTTATGACCAGAGACGAATTAATATTACGTCTGCTTTTTAAAACAAATAAAGAACCAATAGAGGAGAATATTTATGCGCGAAAAGCGGGAAACTCTGTATATTCGTGCAGTGTGCGCATGTCAAACATCAGATCCGATTTGAAACTTGTGACATATAAACGCGCACATCAACCCGATTACTTTATTTATCATTCATGTAAACACCTTGTTCGGATTCATCAATCGAATTGATTTCATTCCGATTGTGTCCATGTAAACGTAGCTAGTGTGTCATCAAAGAAATACCTTTCATATGAAGTAATTGTCGTTCACAATGCAATGCTCACAATACTTTTGATATGCCTCTCAATTGATTTGCGTAAATACATATGACCAACACTTAATACAACTGATCTTAATGGTCAATCACAGAACCGTTTGGTAAACCTATAGATTTTCATTTCAGCAATATACAGTATATGGATTTTGAGAACTACATACAGTAAATAAAATGTGTTTGTACGAACATAGAAATTACGTGTAACCACACATGATGAATACTCGTTATTGCTAATTGATTTCACATAGTGGTAACCACAATTGGTCACCATATATAAAAGTGGGGGTGTAAACACTGGCAATTTCTTTCAACATGGAGCAGGATAGACAGCAAGGAAGAGGAAGAGCTCGTGGACAAGGGATCCGTCAGAGAGGTGGGCATGGGCACCAACAGAGAGGTCAGAGAGGTGGGCATGGGCACCAACAGAGAGGTGGGCACCAACAGAGAGGTCAGAGAGGTGGGCACCAACAGAGAGGTGGGCACCAACAGAGAGGTCAGAGAGGTGGGCACCAACAGAGAGGTCGGAGAGGTGGGCATGGGCACCAACAGAGAGGTGGCCATGGGGCCCGTCAAAGGGTTGGTCATCAGAGAGAGGGAGGCAGAACTGTTGTCTCTAATGAAGTCCGGGCCATCATTGTTGATCATGTGGTGAACCGAGGCTTTACTATGGCAGAGGCTGCCAGATTAGTTGATCCAAATCTCAAAAGATCAACTGTCAATTCTATCATCCGAACTTTTCGCCAAGAAAACCGGTAAGTGTGGAGGATGTAAACTATTACATTTACAGTAAATTGTAATGCATGTAAATTCATCAGACATGTTACAGTATTCGTACAGTATGATCTATTGACAGTATACTCTGTTCTATGCTTAGAATTGACAGAAAACCCCACAGTGGTGGCCGCGGCCGTGTGCTGACCGACCAGCAAGACTGGGCAGTGGTGGAAATGGTGAGGGCCAGGAATGATATACGGCTGTCAGAAATAAAGCAGGCAATTGAGGAGAACAATAACACCTTTGCCAATGTGGCATCCATCAGCCTACCAACAGTAGGCCGTCTTTTAAAGAGGCACCAGGTATCAATGAAACACATTTACCTGGTGCCTTTTGAGAGAAACAATGACCAGGTGAAACAACTAAGGGCTGAGTATGTTCAGGTACTGCACTATATTACTGTTACTATTCGATGCGTCACTTACAGTATGTAATACTGTATTATGTATATTGGAACAACACTGTAAAAAGAACTAACCAAAATATATTTTTTAGAGGGTTATGGTGCTTAACGCTGATGTGAACCATCACAAGTATATTTTTGTTGATGAAGCGGGCTTTAACCTGGCCAAAACTCGTCGCCGTGGACGAAACATCATCGGCCAACGGGCCACTGTCCAAGTGCCTGGACAACGTGGAGGAAACATCTCCATGTGCGCAGCTATCTCTGAAGATGGTGTTGTAGGACGTAGGCCATTACTTGGCTCCTATAATGCTGCACATCTTATTGAGTTTCTCAATGAAATTGAGCTGGCCTGTCAAGGTGAAGGGGTCACGTATGGAATTGTGTGGCACAATGTCAGGTTCCACCACGCAGAGGTGGTTCAAGCATGGTTTCAGGCCCATCCCCGATTCATGACCCTCTACCTGCCTCCATACTCTCCTTTCCTCAACCCTATTGAGGAATTTTTTTCAGCATGGAGGTGGAAGGTCTATGATCGTCAACCCCTTGAGCGTGCCACCCTCCTTCAGGCCATGGATGATGCATGTGATGACATCAGTGTAGACCAATTTCAAGCATGGATTCGTCATGCCAAAAGGTTTTTTCCAAGGTGCATGAACAATGATAACATTCATTGTGATGTGGACGAGAATCTATGGCCAAATGGTCAAGACAGGCTTGATTGATCCAAATGAATGGAATGTGTGCACTATATGTTATGTTTTGTTCTCATTTAGTTACATTTCATTATAGAAAGTATACCTATGTTACAATTATATCTGAAAAATAAAAACTAATTTGCCCAAATGATTGTAGAAGATGTCTTCACACATAGGATGGATATTTTGGAAATTATAGATTATGTAAATGTTGGGTAATGTAAGTGTATTACCTAATGTGAAAACTGTGTAATCTGTTTTTTAGCACTTCTAAAGCCGATTTGAAACATGTATCTTGCATTGCTTGCTGTTGGATGAACTGATTGTTAAAAGTACTAAATTGAAAGAAGATCATACTGTTGTGTTTCGGTGATTAAACCAAATGTTCTCATTACATATTACAAAAATCTTGTGTTTGAAACAATGATTAGGTGGACTCAAAACATATGCAACTGACTGTAAGCATTACATCAGGTTTTGAAAGAATGACTAGCTGCGTTTCAAGTGTGTTCAGTTTGGATTTTTGTACTAAGAGTTTTGAAAATGTACACCTTACTTGTGAAAATAGTACCAAAGCGAATAAAAAAAACTGTAAGATCAGTTGGATTAAAAAATAGACACATGTATTAAACTGAACAAGAAGAGATGCAAATCAAAAGTTTGATAGTAAGAGCTTTATGAAAGGCAGTTACTGTGAATGAAACATTTATGTAGATGAAACACTTATTTTGTGTTGTGAAATGGATACTTTGTGATTTTGTGTATTGTACTTACACAATTGAAAACATGATGAAACGTGATGCGATCTGGGAAAACCCACCACATGGTGAAATTTTACCTATTACAGATTTTGATATCACATGGAAGCTGGTATTAAGCCCTTTCCAAATCTGCTTTTATTTTTATCATAGCTTGTTGGTAGCAAAAGTTATGTTTATCTGAAGTCGGCCGATCGCTATGATTTTCTGGAACGGAATTTTGAGAAAAACGGGTTTAATTAACTGTCACTGTCGAGATGCTTCTTGTCCATCTCGCGATTGTTATAAAACTGCGTGACGTTATAGTTTAAACAGGATTGGCGCGAAATGCGCAATATACACATTCACTGTAGTGTTAAGAGACCGACAGGTGTATGGGATATACGGCGATTGTTTGTTTTTTTTCACCTCTGCCGGGCGTTAGAGAAAATGGTCGCATAGAATGCATTAGAGAAAGAGAGTATTTTTAGCTTGACACTATAAATCGCTGTTTTTCTGCACTAAACAAGGGGATTTTGCCAAGATATTTTCAGAGATAAGAGAAAAGATGTTATAGAATAATAAGAATCATGCACTTTTGATGATCTGTTGTGATATTAGCACTAAGAGTTTTGAAAATGTACACCTAACTTGTGAAAATAGTACCAAAGCGAATAAAAAAATCTCTTTATGAACTTTTTGAAATGTCAAAGTGGTGATTGCGTAGCTGTCAATGGGGGAACAGAAACCTCTCAGATTTAATAAAAAATATCTTTATTTGTGTTGTACGGAGCCCCACACATGACATGCAAGAAAAAATTTTTTAAACGTGCGCACGATTTAGCAAATAGAGGGAATGAATTATTAAATTGTGCGCACAATTTACTTTTTTTCTTGCATGTCATGTGCGGGGCTCCGTAGTGTTTCGGGTTTGGAACGACATGAGGTTGAGTAAATAACACTTTTTACATTTTTGGGTGAACTAATACACTATTATAATACACTATACAAAGACAATAATCTTATTTATTTAGCAACTTATTTTAATACAGTGCTATGCATAAGTTTAGACACCCATGCTAAAGTTCACTAAAAAGAGGAATAAAAAATCAACTTTTGGAAATTGAACTTAATGCCTTAATTAAAAAAAATAGGAAAAATCCAACCTTTAAGGACACCAATTTTCTTTGTGAATGAATAATGTATCGTAAATAAATAAATGTTCTTCCTTAAAATACATGGTGCATAAGTCTGGACACCCCTATGTTAAATTCCCATAGAGGCAGGCAGATTTTTATTTTTAAAGGCCAGTTACTTCATGAAAGTACTCCATGCCAATCTCTAGGTATGGTGAAGGCTATGTGATGATGTGGGGCTATTTTAATTCCAAAGGCCAAGGGAACTTTTCAAGTTATTCTTACTTTAAAGCCCGGCATCTAGTCTGCCTGCCTCCTTATTGGTAAGCCCAAGCTCTTTGTTTGTTTGTCTCTTTCTTTTGTGTTTGATAAACTTATTTCACAGTGCTAGTTGCTTCTTGTGGCTGATCCTTTTTATGATTCCTCTAGTGAATGAGACAATTTAACGAATTGACTGTTTAATAAAGATTTATACCTTTTATAACAAGTATCCACGTCTCTGGGTCATCTTGTGAAAAATCGAACCTGTGGGCCCTTGGGTCTTTCCCGGGTAGTTAATCCCGGCTGGGGTAGTCGTTCCTTTTGGAATCAGTATAATAGAGTACAAAATCTATTTAACCCTTTATAACACCACCTCTTTTGCCACACAAATATGAGGAAAAGAAAATGCCACAATGTCTCTTTATTCTCTTGTTTATTTATGAAGGATTGAGAGATACAGATCAAGGATCAGTTACAAACTACACTTAAAAAGATATTATTTAACATTCTAGATTTAATACTTTATCAAAACACTTTTGAGTCACATGTGGTATTCATGGGTCCTGTCTGTCTCAGTGCTGAAACTACAAAGTTACATTTATAGACATTTCAGACTTTTATACAGTAATCTATTGCAAATTTCAAACACACATTAGTTCTCATTAATACAGATTCATATGTCAATGATACTTCATGATTTCAATTAAATCATACACTGAAAGTTCAGTATTATTGGAATCACATTCTGCAAAGCTCCTGTTATCTTAAAGGAAACAGTAGGAAACCACTGAAGGTGCTGTAGTTATTCTGGTCATCATATATCCTCGCGCCAGACCAAAGTCTCACATAGACAACATCTCCAACCTCCAGGATCAACACAACTCCATTAGAGGAGTTTGACCGATCCTGAGCCTGAACATCATGTGCTGAAACCACACGCTCTCCATTCTTAACAATGGATACACTTGCTGGAGTTCCACCATGACAAAATACAGAGACTCTGAACATGTACGCTCCTTTCAGTGGGGCTGTGAAAATACCTAAATCAAATAACAAGAGATACAGAATCAGATGTTTCCTGCATCATTGCTTAATCACCAAACACACTGTGTAATAGTTTTGAAAGATGGCAGATCATTTAATTCTCTAATACACATTACACAACTGCGGAGAGGTCTGAATGGAGCAGAAGAGTTTTCATTATTATAAACTGAGTTTTATGACTCATTTCATTGATCATTACCTGTAATTGGGTTGTAGGCATTCCCTATGTTTGTGTAGACGTTCCTGTAGGTTAGTGTGATTTCAGTGGTAAAAGGACCAATATATCCATCGCCAGATTGCATCAGTGAAGCTGAAAAAGCTATTTCTCTGTCTGTTATTGAAAAACATAAGAAATATTGTGATATTTTACTCTTTTACACTGAGAATGTATACACTGACTTTAATATCAATTTAATATATATTCAAGAAGTTTCACCTCCATTTTCCTTTCTCAACTCCACTTGACCCAGAGTAAGATTTGATATTTCTGTGAAGGAATAATGATTCTGTTAAATTACATTTACACTGTTTATTGTAATAGATAACACAATTTACACAGTATACACTCAACTTTAAACTAACATTTACACTATGCAATGTATTTTTTTGTGATTCACTTTGAGGATCATTGATAAAAGAATGAATGTTTTGGTGAGGTACCATCATTTTTCTTCTTGAGCTCTTCCAGGATGAACGTCTGTTGCATCTCTAAAGCTCTGTTGATGGTTTTCTGCTCTGTAACGGTGGCGGTCAGTTCTCTGTTGATGGTTTTCTGCTCTGTAACGGTGGCGGTCAGTTCTCTGATGTTCACTTTCTGCTCTGTAACTGTGGCGGTCAGTTCTCTCAGCGCTGCATGGATGTCAGTGAAGCAACAGTTTTGTTGGCTGTCAGTTGAAGCTTCATCTCTCAAAGTGTCTGTTTGAGGTGGATTCTGTCTTCCGTCCTCAGATCTGAGCTGTTGACTGATCTCATTCTCATTGAGTCCTCCATCTACCTGATGCTGTACGACACACACAAAGGTTTCCAACAGCAGCAGTAAACATACTAAACCCTTCATTCTTCACTGATGTTTGTCTCCAGCTCTTGCTCTGTCATCCTCAGAGCCTCTCATGTTCCTTTTATAGCGTCCTGATTTACTGTCTTTTGTACTTCATTTATATTGCTTCAGAAAAATAAGTAGTTCAAGTTAATTGTTAATTACAATCAAAGGAATGTTCCGGGTTCAGTAGATGTTTATCTCTATTCACAACATTTGTAGCACTATGTTGATCTCAACAGAAAATAACTCTGATTCATCTCTCTCCCTTAAAAAATAAATAAATATATAGATACATAGATAGTATTGGGGACTGCAGATGGAAAATAGCTTTTGCTAACTCTGGTACAAAACATCTTTTAGTAATATTAATGTATTTTGTACATTGTCCCTGACAAATAAACTAACTAAATAAAATAGATAGATAGATAGATAGATAGATAGATAGATAGATAGATAGATAGATCAGCGGTCAGCATCCTTGTAGCATGCGAAGGGAAAATCCCAGAAGCCTCCAGTCGCATGAATGGGTTGTTTGATCTCACAATTTAATAGTGATTGATTAATATAATTATATTATTATAATAATATAAAATAGTAATATAATTGTGATTTCATGCCACAAATGTTGCTGGATTTCAACTTGTGTTAAATCAAACAAACAAAACTCATTTAAATGTTATTTTTCCTCCACATGCAACAACTTCCTGTATCAACAAATGTAAAACTGAATCAATGCACAGAACTCGTCAACTTGAATTTAATGACGTAAAAATAGGTTAAATGTAATTATTAACCTGATTTACAACTTTTCATGTAAAAGAATGCCCTAGATTTTGGGAAAGTGGATTTATGCTCTTAAGATAAGTAGATAACGTTGATATTGGATTGTTTTACAGTACCATAAAGTGAGCCGTGTTTTTATCTTTATCTAATTATTACTTAGTCATGGGTTCCCATGGGTTTTGCATTTATAAATTTGGCAGATGCTTTAATCCAAAGCATTTTATATTACAATTACAATTCAATTTCAATTTATTTGTACATCACCTTTTAAAATGCAAATTGTTGCACAGCTTTACAGAACACAGAAGAATAACATATAAAGAAGAGAAAATTGAGATTAAAAAAAAAAAAAAAAAACACAAGCAGCCAAAGGAAAATCCTCAAGATATTTAATTTTTGGATGAACTATCCCTTAAGTAGGGTGTTTTATGACACATCATTTCATAATTTTCATCATTCCATTTGCTTCACAGGACACATGTGCTTTCCATTATTTATCTACTAGTATTTTCTAACATGCAAGTATGTCATGTTTGGTCTCATCGGACAGTTTATAATCTGAACTGAATTGTGGTGAACTTTATATTAAAGTATAATAATGTACAATCTAGGTGCTGTTGTTTAAACATGCATTGAGGAGAATATGTTAATGTATTCTCCCTCTTTTTATCTCCAACCATTTGCCTTATCTTTCAGTTTCCTGTCAGCTGGTTTTAGTGTTGGTATTCCGATGTATTAACAATACTTTGCTCAGAGTATAAGAAGGAAAGGTAACTGTTGATCTGGGAGAAAGGCTTTAACCCTGCTACTCCTGTACACCGGTGCATAATCTCATAATACAAGAAAGACTTTTACAGTCTCTCCTTCACAGCAGTGCATTATTTGTTACAGTTAAATTTCTCTCTTCAGTATGTTGTTCCATTCTACTGTCTGTATATTTAAACATGTAACTTAATAAATAACTTTCCCTGCTTTAAAGGCTTTGAGAATATTTCCTTTTACCACTGATAATTTTGAAAACTAAAGTGATTGTAACTTTCGTTATTCTAGCGTTAGGGTAAAACCTATATTTTCCTGTCAAGTCACCTTTATTTATATAGCAGTTTTTACAATACAGATTGAAAAATAATGGAAAATAATGCAACAAAGTTTGTTTTGGCTGTACAGCAGCTCTAGAGAAAACAGTGATGTCATCGTCCAGCTCGGTTCAGTTCTCATATAATGTTGTCGAAGCAGTCAGATCAAGAATAAGAAGTGTCCCCAACTAAGCAAGCCAGTGACAAGGAACCAAAACTCCATCAGGTGACAGAAATAGAAGAAAACCTTGGGAGAAACCAGGCCAACAAACAAACAGTGTATGATTATGATTCAGGCAGCATTATCGGTCAGAAATCAGATTAGATTGGAACATTCAGAATATTATCCAGTTCCCTCTGTTTGAAGATCGGAGTCACGCTGGTATAGAGACGGGTTTGTTGAGGATCAGTGCCGATGGCTGTCGTGTCGATGAGGCCTTACAGGGGAGAGTCTAGTTAACACAATCTCTGCTGACATTCAGGGATGCGCTGTGGTCGTGTCTAAGTGTAGGTCCACCATCTGATCTGGATAAGGCCCGGATCCGGCTGACTGCGGTAACCTTGGGATAAACAAAGAGACTAATATAAACGTAGATGCCATTCTTCTTATGATGTAACAAGTACATAGGGTGTTATAGGAAGTTTTCCCAGTTCTAGCTGACCTAGTTTAAGCAACAATTATTTAACTGATTTGAATTATAGAAGTAGTTTAGGTGCTAAATAGGAAAAGGATCTACTGCCAGCAGTTGATTTTGATATTCTAGGTATTATCAACTGGCCGGAATTTTGAGATCGCAATAGACGTGAAGGACTATAATGTGTTAAGAGCTCCCTCAAGTACTGCAGAGCTAAACCATTTAGTGCTTTGAAAGTAATTTTAATTTAAATGTAATATTAATTTTATTTAATGTAATTTAAAATGTATGCAATGTTTAATAGTTGGCAGAACCGGGCTAATATGGTCATACTTCCGGGTTTTGGACCAGCTGGAGTTTGTTTATTAAGTGTGTTTCTTAAAGAAATAGTGTGTAATTTAAAATGTATGCAATGTTTAATAGGGAGCCAGTGCAGTGTTGGCAGAACCGAGTTAATATGGTCATACTTCCTGGTTCTGGTAAGAACTCAAGCTGCTGGACCAGCTGGAGTTTGTTTATTAAGTGTGTTTCTTTAATAAATTCTATAATATGATTTGAATTATAGAAATTAATATATTTCTTTAATCTTCTATAAGTGCAAAGGAGCAACTGTCTAAAGTGCTAGAAAAGAGAGAGTCAAAAGTTTCTGTTACAACATCGAGTTCTTCAAAGCCATCTGGTATACTGAGGAGATATCAGTTATTAAAAGACGAATAACAACAACTTAACTCGGTGCAAGGCTAAAAGCTTGTGCTGCTATTTTGAACCAATAATCAGAACAAAAAGCAGTTAAAGGTTGACGTGCATAATTCACTTATTTATCTGACTCCAATATATTTAATCTGACTCCATTTAATTTCAGTTTTGGGGGTAGTACTTTCAGCTTTTCTTTTTTTTTTTTAAGATGAAAAATAAATAAATAATTCTGTACCTCCTTTCTAGTTTATTTTTTAATTTAATTAACTCATTTTACACATTTTATGTATTGATAGTTACCCATTTGTTTATTTTAATTTCCCCTTTTTAATTTATTTATTTTATTATTTCTATTTTTTTATTTATTTTTTTTATTTTTTTATTTTTTGCGGCAATATTCTGTCTGTGATCACATAATTGAGGCCTTGGGGAGGTGTTCTTTTTTCCCGGAGGTGTTGTTTTTTGATAACTGCCCGGCAGCTCCTTTCTGGATGGAACTGGGAATTGTGTGTCTGGTTCGGGTAGACACGAAGGCGGGTGGGGTAAGTTGGGGGTTGTTGTTCTTTCTGGCTCGGACTTGTTTATCCTATTTTTATTTGCTGTCTTTTTATTCGTCTGTGCTTTTTACTTTTTTGTTTAGTCTTTTACAATGTATTCTTCGGATGCTGCTAGTCATGTTATGTTTTCAAAGGTGGATGCCAATTCTAAGATTTAATTATGTTTTTTAAATGCCTAGGCATTGATTGGGGGGGAAAACGTGACATTGGTCTCTTGGAACGTTAAGGGGCTTGGACATTCTATAAAAAGAGAAAAAGTATTTAGACACCTTAAATCATTATCAGCAGATGTGATTTTTCTGCAAGAGACCCATATTAAAACGACAGAGCAGCGTAGATTGAGGTGCAGTTGGATATCACAGGTCTATCAATCACCGTTCACTTCCCATGCTCGTGGGGTGGCCATTCTTTTTAGGAAAAGCATTCCATTTAAACTTTCCTCTATGGTCACTGATCCTTACAGCAGATTTATTATTGTATCTGGAACCATAAACATCTGGTTCTTAAACATCTATGGTCCAAACACTGACGACCCTCATTTTTTCAAGAGGGTTTTTGACTTAATAATTAATAATGAATTATTTAAGTAATTCCAAAATAATAATCGAGGGAGATCTGAATTGTTATTTAGACCCTTACTTGGATAGACTATCCACTCGCCCTCCCCCCGGAATTGCGTCCGTACAGGTTTTAAACAACCTGCTTAAATGCAGGAATTTGGTGGACATTTGGGGAGTTCAGCACCCTGCTGATAGGGACTACTCTTACTACTCTCATGTCCACAAATTGTATAGTAGAATAGATTATTTTTTGGTTGATTCCCAGTTAATTTCGCAGGTTATTGATACCAAATACAACAGTATATTGATATCTGATCACAGTCCCCTGACCATGTCTGTTGACTTCTCGGTTTGGGTTTGGCGAGGCATTTATATCATGGGTCAGATTAATATACGCCAGGCCAATGTGTTCAGTTTTAACTAACAAAGACAGGTCGCCTAGGTTCCCCTTGCAGCGCTCAGTGCAACAGGGTTGTCCCCTCTCACCTGCCCTTTTTGCCATTGCGATAGAGCCTCTCGCCCTAAGTATAAGGCGTCATACAGATATCACGGGTCTTGAAGTGGGGGGCAGGGAAGCTCTTATTAGCCTGTATGCTGATGATATAATATTATATTTGCGGAACTCAGAGATCATTTCCCATTCTCTTAGATTTAATTACTTCCTTTGGGAGACTATCGGGATATACCATTAATTGGTCAAAGAGTAACTTTATGCCTCTCTCTGAGACTTACAGCCCTGTTTTTTTGGAGAATATGCCATTTAAGATAGTTAGGGATCATTTCATGTATCTTGGACTGACAATCCCCAAAGATCGCAAATTAATATTTAAGTAAAATTTTGTGGAGTTTCTTTCTAAGCTCAAAAGTAATATAGGGAATTGGAAAATTTTACCTTTGTCTATGTTTGGCCGTATAAATTCAATTAAAATGGTTTCTCTTCCTAGATTCCTATATCTGTGTAAAAATCACCCTATTTTTCTTACATCTGCTTTCTTTAAGGAACTGGATTCTATAATCCTGTCTTATTTTTGGAATTATAAGACCCACCGGATTTCTAAGAGTCATCTACAAAAATCCAAGTCTTTGGGTGGTCTGGGTATGCCAGTATTTAAACATTATTATTGGGCTGCCAATATTAGGGCTTTAATGTTCTGACTGAAGGGGACACCGGGTAATCAGACCCCTGAGGCCCTTGTGGGTACAAATGGTGACCAACCTGGCTGTTGGCACCTCCTTAACGGCACTGCTGTTCTCCAAATTGGATAAGCCCAAAGAGTTAAATAAATTAAGCTTTGTTTTGAAACATTCTGTCAAAATTTTAAATCAAGTGAGAAAAGTTCTGTCCCTGCCGGAGACCTCTGTTCATTCGCCAATTTGTTACAATCAGTCCTTTTTACCCCCATGGTCTGATAGAACTTATCATGTCTGGAGGGAAAAGGGTTTGGGTTCCATTAAAGATCTTTATATTGAGGGACGGTTTGCATCTTTTAATCAGTTAAGAGAGAATTTTGATTTGCCTCATGCACATTTTTTTCGTTATTTACAAATCAGACTTTATATGAAGTCCAAAATTTGTAATTTTGAACTCCTCCCGGAGAAACATGTCTTTTTCAATGTTTTTTTTTAATCCTCTTGGCTCTGTACGTCTTATTTCTAAATTTGTTTCTTTATTTGGAAGTTGCCTCTCAGCCCCTACTGTAAGATTTAAAGAGGCCTGGGAGGAAGATCTAGGAGTTGAGCTCTCCGATGACACGTGGGACAGGTGCTTGGCTACGATACATGCTTGTTCACGATACATGCTTGTTCAGTCAATAGCAGACACCAACTGATCCAGTTCAAAGTTATTCACCGCTTACATTACACCAAAGCTTAATTGCATAAAATTTTCCCCTCCGTTTCACCAATGTGTGACAGGTGTAAGGTGGCAGAGGATACAGCTTCTCATGCTTTTTGGTTTTGCCCTTTATTGTCTAGATTTTGGTCAAGCATTTTTCACTGGTACTCCAGCCTCTTCCACCGGATGCTGAACTTGCCATCTTCAGCCTCTCACAGCGCACCTCTTGCCTTTCAGGTGCATTGAAACAGTCCTTAATGCTGGGTATGGTCGTGGCAAAGAGACTTGTGCTTAAGAACTGGAAGTCACCCTCACCCGCTTCCTTCCAGATGTGGATTATGGATATGATCTCTGTCATACAGATGGAAAGACTTCGACTTTTGAGGACTGATTCTATTGAAAAGTTTTCTGCTGTTTGGGGTCCATTTCTCGGGTATTTGGACAAGTTAACAGCTCAGTCGGCACCCAAAGACTTCTCTAAGGTCTAGGCTGCATATCCCTTCTGGGCACTTAGTCTCTGCCCTAAAAAGGCACTGAGAAAAATGACTTTAAACATGCATTGAGGAGAATATGTTAATGTATTCTCCCTCTTTTTATCTCCAACCATTTGCCTTATCTTTCAGTTTCCTGTCAGCTGGTTTTAGTGTTGGTATTCCGATGATGTTTAACAATACTTTGCTCAGAGTATAAGAAGGAAAGTTAACTGTTGATCTTGGAGAAAGGCTTTAACCCTGCTACTCCTGTACACTGGTGCATAACCGCATACTACAAGAAAGGCTTTTACAGTCTCTCCTTCACAGCAGTGCATTATTTTTTTACAGTTAAGTTTATCTCTTCAGTATGTTGTTCCATTCTAATGTCTGTGTAACCCTCCTACACAATTCCACTTTATTAAGGACTTATCATGTGCATGGGGAATGAATTGGTGAGAGGTTACTAGAATTTAAAATCAGGATGTATTCACAGCAACTAAACTTCGGGCATGCGACTCTTGCTAGAGTGTAGAGAGGCCTGGTTAGCTTAAATATAGCTATACTGTGTTCGTTTGTTTTGATTTGTTTTCACTGTGAGCATAAAACTCCCATGCACATATACTTAGCCACTATAACCCTTATTTGCAAAAAAAAAATTTAAACTAAAATCACAACCAATGACATTTCAATCGCACACACTTAAATATCAGACCACAACGATTGAATGTTATACTCAAAATGTATTTATATTGGTTTTTTTTTTCAGAACTAGGTGAGTTAACCTTTTAAAGTGTCCTCATGTTCCAAATGAAATAACAATGAACAATACCCCAGGGTTTTTTCTACTTTTACGTCTCAGTTTTGTGGTACCACAATGTTGGCGCGCTTGTTGGAGCTCAGTTGAAATCTGTCCAAATAATATTGTCTGTACTCACGATTCCTCAGTAACAGAAAGATTATAGTGACCGTCTATCCAAACCGTTCCGTCCAATGGTGAGACACGCAGTGAGGAAACCCGTCCTGAAGCTCCGTTCGGCGTTCGTCCATGTGCAAACGCGACACCTCCGGCCTGCAGCGCGAATCCTGAGCACATCTATTGCAGCAACATGGGTAGCAGCATCTGACGCACACTAGCCAAAAGTTCACAAAATCAAATGAGTTTAACTATATCTTGTCCAAAAATGTCAATTTCATCTTAGTTCACAATGTCCATACTCACTCAGAAACTCGGTGGCAAAGTGGATTTCTGGCTATATAGAAGAAGTTCGCACATGGCTATGTAGTAGCAGTTCGCACATGGCTATGTATTAGCAGTTCGCACATGGCTATGTATTAGTTTCACTTCAGTAGAATCTCCGTGACCAATTTAACCAGCTCCAAAACAAAGCTCACTTTCCCGTTTTAACAGGGATACACACACAAAAAAACCCAAGAAAAATCCCCCCCTGGCTCTTAACTTCGATGACCAATAATATATCAATCATACAGAACTTAGAACTAACTTTAGCTCGTAACTATCTCTCCGGTTCTCTTTTCTCGTCACTCTTGTTTTCAGTCTCGCTCTATTTTTTTGTCCCGCCCCCTCAACAACCCGATAGGTTGCCTAACTGCTCTCTGGATGGCACTGATTGGATAACAAACAAAACTGACACCTGGCCACCCAATACAAAATAAAATGACAGAGGGTTCAAAGGTTACTCACAACAGAGGATATTTTAACACCTCCACTTTATAACTGCATTAACACGTATTAATACAAAAACGTATTACACACCAGGAACAATTGAACTGGCCCATATTTCAGGATATATTGTATTTCTGTTAACAGAACACAAAATAAACAATATATAAATTTAGCAGGGTGCTACATCTGTATATTTAAACATGTAGCTTAATAAATAACTTTCCCTGCTTTAAAGGCTTTGAGAATATTTCCTTTTACCACTGATAATATTGAAAACTAAAGTGATTGTAACTTTCGTTATCCTAGCGTTAAGGTTAAATACTATATTTTCCCGTCAAGTCACCTTTATTTATATAGCAGTTTTTACAATACAGATTGAAAAATAATGGAAAATAATGCAACAAAGTTTGTTTTGGCTGTACAGCAGCTCTAGAGAAAACAGTGATGTCATCGTCCAGCTCGGTTCAGTTCTCATATAATGTTGTCGAAGCAGTCAGATCAAGAATAAGAAGTGTCCCCAACTAAGCAAGCCAGTGACAAGGAACCAAAACTCCATCAGATGATATAAATAGAAGAAAACCTTGGGAGAAACCTGGCCAACAAACAAACAGTGTATGATTATGATTCAGGCAGCATTACAGGTCAGAAATCAGATTAGATTGGAACATTCAGAATATTATCCAGTTCCCTCTGTTTGAAGATCGGAGTCACGCTGGTATAGAGACGGGTTTGTTGAGGATCAGTGCCGATGGCTGTCGTGTCGATGAGGCCTTACAGGGGAGAGTCTAGTTAACACAATCTCTGCTGACATTCAGGGATGCGCTGTGGTCGTGTCTAAGTGTAGGTCCACCATCTGATCTGGATAAGGCCCGGATCCGGCTGACTGCGGTAACCTTGGGATAAACAAAGAAACTAATATAAACGTAGATGCCATTCTTCTTATGATGTAACAAGTACAAAGGGTGTTATGGGAAGTTTTCCCAGTTCTAGCTGACCTAGTTTAAGCAACAACTATTTAACTGATTTGAATTATAGAAATTGATATTGTGTTATGTGTGTGGTTAAAGGTTAAAGAATAGTCTAGCTTTGAACTGACAGAGTGTGTCTGCTTCCCGGACAATGCTAGGAAGACTATTCCAAAGTTTAGGTGCTAAATAGGAAAAGGATCTACCGCCAGCAGTCGATTTTGATATTCTAGGTATTATCAACTGGCCGGAATTTTGAGATCGCAATAGACGTGAAGGACTATAATGTGTTAAGAGCTCGCTCAAGTACTGGGGAGCTAAACCATTTAGTGCTTTGAAAGTAATTTTAATTTAAATGTAATATTAATTTAATTTAATGTAATTTAAAATGTATGCAATGTTTAATAGGGAGCCAATGCAGTGTTGACAGAACCGGGCTAATATGGTCATACTTCCTGGTTCTGGTAAGAACTCGAGCTGCTGCGTTTTGGACCAGCTGGAGTTTGTTTATTAAGTGTGTTTCTTTAATAAATTCTATAATATGATTTGAATTATAGAAATTAATATATTTCTTTAATCTTCTATAAGTGCAAAGGAGCAACTGTCTAAAGTGCTAGAAAAGAGAGAGTCAAAAGTTTCTGTTACAACATCGAGTTCTTCTAAGCCATCTGGTATACTGAGGAGATATCAGTTCTAAAAAGATGAACAACAACAACTTAAATGGAGTCAGATAAATAACTGAATTATTCACGTCAACCTTTAACTGCTTTTTGTTCTGATTATTGGTTCAAAATAGCAGCACAAGCTTTTAGCCTTGCACCGAGTTAATAATTATATGTGTGGTTTTCCTTCACATGCAAAAATATCCTAAGTTACGGGAAAGTGGGAGGATCGGCACTTTTGATAATGTGTACATTGACCTCTACTATACTGAAATGTCTGAATTTGTTGTGTTGGTAAGATTGTTTTTTATTTGTTTTGCTTCATCATAGGTGCCGCCAGGGTGTGTAAACCACCATAAAGTATATAGTGGTAAATCAATAATGATAGTGTATTTTTTGACACGTGCAGAAGCAAAAATGACAGTCAGGCTGATAAACAGGCCGGCAGTAAACGCTTCAGATCAGACCTAAACACACACACTGATTTACATCACATATTTACTGTGCAAATAAATAGTTCTTTATCTCTGAATCTGGATTTATTCATTAAAATATATATTTTTTTCCTGTAATTATGGTCACGTTAACTAAATGATACTTCTCATAATCTTACAGATGGAAAAAAGACACTTGTGTAATCATTTCAAACAGACTTTGGACTGACCAACACTGAATTGAAGCATTTAGAGTAAGTGTTCATGAGGTCTTTAATCTCCACTGAAATTAAATCCGGGTGCACGCTGTGAGATTTTGGCCGTGATTTGGCCATCTGAGACAAATTTTGTAAATCCTCAAGAATCTTCTGATCCTAGGTTACAATCGGAAGTCTTTGAACATTAGTTAGACATGTTCACAGACAGTGACCCTTAAGATCAAATTTGACCTCAGATGAAATTCTGGCAGTGTCAGAAGATTTGACTCACAGTCCTGCAGTGTGACTTCTAGGACGACCGACAAATTGTCTTTGTTTTTTAAGACAATCCGTGACCAAAATATATTTCTTTGTAGCCACCATTTCAATCCTGTGTGTAACGCAGCTCACTGTCACCGAACGCGTCATTGATTGATGATGTAAAACTCCGGACAAGTTTTCTTGCGTGTGTCCGTCTTTAGCGCGTCTTGACTGTCGTAGAGTCTGACATTAATGACAACCCTGATCTTACAGTGTGACATGGCTTACAGCGAGGATCATGTTCGTACACTCCGACAAGCACTAATCGCAAAGGACTATTATAAATCGCACAGTGTGCACCCGGTTTTAGATAAACAGTGTTTTGAATGATTATATAAACACACATAAACTGATAATGTACTGAGAATAAAATTTCCAGTGATACATGTCCAATTAACTGATATTCAGCTTTCCAAAAGCAATATTCCAAGACACAGAAATACATACAAGGCGTGAAACTGCAGAGAGTATACACAATTATAATATTTGTTTGTGTGTGTATTTCAGATCATTTTTTAGTTGTTGTGGGGACCAAATGTCCAAAGGATAGTAATTGTTTTCCTGTTTGTTCATGTGATTTTTTGCATAAAGCCTATTGCTTGATGCTTCTGGGGCCTGTACCATGAAGCCGGATTAGGTGGCTAGCCAGCTATGTTTCAGCTTAGTTTCCGCCAACCCTGGGTTTTAGGTACTATGAAAGTAGCTCGGCTTAAATCGGTGTTCGTTGCCATGGTATCTTACGCTGCACGGCTAACCTGCTCCGGGGCAGGTTATGTTCTGGATTCAAGATCTCAGACTGAAGTTTGACCAATCAGCTGAGAGCAAAGAAACATATAGGTGACGTAACTTATTCCAAGTGTCTGTTGCAATGACTTCACCTTTTCTTCCAAATCCGGTCTCAGCGCAAATTTTTTGACGAGCACTTCGTAGAGAAAGAGTTTTTAGCTAGACAAAATCCCCTTGATAGTTACTTGTATGAAAGATACAGATTTTCCGCGGAAGGAATTTCTTATCTTTGCAAACTTCTTGAACCGCACATAAAGAATTTAACACGTCGAATTCATGCACTTACTGTACCGCAAATGGTATTGCGTTGTTTTTTTTTTGTTTTTTTTTGCAAGTGGTACATTCTTGCACGGTGGGTGACGCACAGAAGCTGGGGGAAAACATATGTTTGTCGAACCATTCGCAAGGTGGTCCTCGCTCTGCAGGAGTAGGCTACATGAAAAGTTTCATTAGTGTTCCCCGGACATTTATCGACCATGTCCATAAAAGAGGGCTTTTATCAAATTGCCAGTAAGATATATTGATAGGGTGACATCACATGAACACTTTTTTTTTAAAGCAAATTTCACAAGTGTACTATACAATATAATACATGTTAAGAATTATTTTGAATCTTTTTTTTATTATTCTTCTGTTAATCTTATGATAGGATTCCCAAGTCATTGCAACATGTATGCAGTCTATTGCTCCAATCTCCACTGCTCTAGGCTAGGGGAACATGAGGCAGATTATGTTAATAGGAAGTCCTATCACAGCCTTAATGTTCAGGTAGAGATGATGTGAATATGTGAGATGATTATTTTCTGTGAGATGAATCTTTAAATTAATAGTAACATTAACAGATATAATGATTTACTAAACATTTCATCTGCAGACGACTTGTGGTCATGAACATATATGATCAAGTTTGGATGCCAAATGGCCTGGCTCCAGTGCTTGTCTCACAAATTTTCCATGAGTCTGTGTTGTGTCAGCGCTTTGAGGAAAGCAAGTTAAATTTGGTACAGTACAAAACACTGTTAATTTGAACTGAGCTAGAAAAACCTACACAATAACCCCCTATCATGACCCTCAGACAGGGCCACAGCACCGCTTCAGTGTGGCCCTCAGTAAAACCAGAGTAAAGATAGAGATGACCTTTGGCATCCTAAATGCACGTTTCAATGGTGTTCGGCCCTTAAGAGTCACCAGAGCAGGCATCACAGATAGTGGCTGCATGTGCCATTCTGCACAATATAGCCACCAGTAGAAAGGAGCGAGAAACACCACAAAACCAGCTTCTCCCCGATGAAACTGACCCGATCACACTTGACCACCCAGCTGGTGCAGATGTAGATGCAATCACCATACAATATTACACTTAATAAAAGCACATTGAAACTGCAGATATGTCTCAAACTGTTTTATTGGTTTTGTGGGATGAGAGGGAGAAAGAGAGCAAGAGAAATTTGCATTAATAAATATTCATACTAAAGTGTTACTTGGTTAAATAAGTTATACTAATATATATATATATATATATATATATATATATATATATATATATATATATATATATATACATACTGAGATCAGTTTTATCCAGCTGTTTGATTTTGTTTGGAGCCTCCTCAGCTCACAGTCAGCTCCTTTAGTGTGCAGTCTAGTTCAAGACTCCTTTAGTGTGCAGTCTAGTTCAAGACTCCTTTAGTGTGCAGTCTAGTTCAAGACTCCTTTAGTGTGCAGTCTAGTTCAAGACTCCTTTAGTGTGCAGTCTAGTTCAAGACTCCCTTAGTGTGCAGTCTAGTTCAAGACTCCTTTAGTGTGCAGTCTAGTTCAAGACTCCTTTAGTGTGCAGTCTAGTTCAAGACTCCCTTAGTGTGCAGTCTAGTTCAAGTCTCCTTTAGTGTGCAGTCTAGTTCAAGACTCCTTTAGTGTGCAGTCTAGTTCAAGACTCCTTTAGTGTGCAGTCTAGTTCAAGACTCCTTTAGTGTGCAGTCTAGTTCAAGTCTCCTTTAGTGAACAGTCTAGTTCAAGACTCCTTTTGTACAGGGCCCTGACTGAGTCTGTTTCCACCTGAAACATAATTCCACCACAAACATGATCATTACAAGTTTTCTGGAGGCTCATCAAAATCACAAAAAGTTCCTTGACTTCCTACAAACACAGGACTGACTGTAATTTATGTCAAGGGTTTTAAATCCTTACACATTTCTTCTGAAGCCCATTGAGGTAGAGGCCTCAGTTTCTGGGGCAGGTTGTGAAAAATCCTACAATAAAAGAGATGTGTAAGGGCCAGTCCCTTTTTTATGCCACACATTCAAATGTTTGCCACAATAAAAAGCCCAGTGCATTCACATCAGCAACTGTCTGAGAACACACAGACTATAAAAATAGGCCAATGTAAAGCATAACTGTTGTAAAGCAGGTTATGTTTCTGGTGTTCTGTCTGCTGCATACTGACCTCTGTGTGGGAGACTGTGTGTATGTGTGCTGGCTTCAACAGGGACACTGTATTTCCCTCTACTGCAGAACATACAGTCAGCCATATTTACAACTTAAAAAAAAGTAGTAATGTATTGCACACGTACCCAGTGTTACTTGCTTAGAGGAGCCAGCACCAGGGTCAGATTGTACAGCACCTGTAATCACATCCATAATCGGCCATCCCTTATTGCCTACTCAGAGCCAACTACTCTGCCAGTGTATTCTGGTTTTCTGAATTTAATTCTTTATTTCTGTTTGCTGCAAACAAGTGTTTGTGATAAAATGTTCACAAAAGTAATAAAAGGTCGTGGTAAATACTCACCACTTTGAATTATATTTTTATATTTTGTCTTTATCTGCTGCCAAGAACATTTGGAGTTGGGGTTGCATCTAAAAATCAGTGAATATTAATTTTTCTTAGTACCGGTACATGCACATTTTTATATATTATAAAAATAGGCTATAGGCTATATTACACGTATAGGCTACACATACAAACATAATTTTACATAAATATAGAACGTATTTGTTTAACTTACACATTAACAATAAGCAATCTTTCTCCAACAGTCTTCTCTTGCTTTGGCCGCATAAACCGTATTGTTTCGAGCTTGAAATACATATTTAAATTCATCGTAATTATGAATGATTATCTCTTGCTCCTCCGCGGAAAAATCGCGACCCGCGATTGGTTGTTCAGTGTCGACGTCACTCTTTTATGTGCAGGATCAAAGCCTGAGTTGACAGAGAAAGTTGATGAGCTGCGTCATGGTACCAATAAAGCCTGATTGCATCGGTTTGGTTTTGTCAACTCAAAACTTATCCTGTAACCCCGAGTTTGTTCAGCTACCTTCATGGTACAGGCCCCTGGTGTCTCTATAGCAATGAGAATACACAAGTCATTATTGTGAGCAACTGTGCTGCAGTAGAAAGAGAGTTTAAAAGCTCCTGTGTTAATCAGTGTGTGAATGAATTTGAAATACTCTCAGCAAAAAAAGCTGCTGGATATCCAGAGAAAACAGCCTTCTCTTGGATTCTGTTTCTATCTACTCTTTCTTCCTGAACCTTTTTCTCTCTTTATTTTTTTGTAAGGCAACAGACATGATGGTTGGCTGACCACAACAGAGGCCGTCTACTGGACGTGGATAAAGTGAACGTTGGAAACCCATTTGTCCTTTGTGTCAGAGCACTGAAATCGGCTACATCAGAAATAGAACAGGGCATCAGTTTACTGTCTGGAATTTGTCATGTCGCGCCACATCCAGTGGATAGCATCACTCATTATAATGGGTTCTATTTGCTTTTGTGCTGATAGCATCTGTCATAGACACATTGTTTTGGTATTTGTGAATTTTATGTAGATTCATCGTCTGCTCTAGGTTTACCTGGCACTGGCAGTCCTTTCACAAACTTGTCCATGTTTAATGCAGAACCATGCATCTTTCATCTATATTGCAGACCTGGCAACCTGTACGCATTTTGCGTAGCGGATATGCATTTTGACTTCAAAGTACGCTGGTACGATTTGTTACTCTAAACTACGCAAAAACCTGGTGACGCCTCTGTGCACGTGCAGTCCTCAAATCAAGCAACAGCAAAAGAAGAGTTCGACCAATCATAGCGCTGGGTTCATTCCCCAAATAGCAAGCGGGGATGATTGACAGATGCGTAAGGCCTATCATTAAAAAGAGACTGAAAATCGACACCAATAAAGAATCCCGCTCGATCCCCGTTCCACTCCCGTGGCCGCCGTCTGACTAATTTCATAAGCGAGGACAGTACAGTACGGTACTTCTGACTCCTGAAGGTAAACGGCCTGGGGTCGATGTGGAAAGTTGAAATATTGTACTGAGTTAACTTAATCCTATGGATTCGATGATCACATGGATCGCATGGATTATCTTAAAATACTCCGTTATTCATGGTCACTCAGATAAGAGGAAGACATCATTCAGCCATGCAAATGTCACGGGGTGACAAATAAGCCCGGGACTATCCCTGCTAGAGAAATGTCCCCGCTGAGATTTGGGAAGCGAAACACCGTCCCAAAGCCTGGGTGAGTGCCTGTCGCTATGGTAACCTAGTGGCGGATTGACAGCAGGTGTGGGTAATTTGCGTTGAGCGTTTGAATGGAGCCACACTAGCTCATGAGAGTATAAAAAGTCAGAGGAAGAGAAAGTGAGTGTGGTTCTTCCCCGCGGGGGTGTGAGAGAGAGGCGGGCAGCACGTGAGCGGCCGTGGCCGCGGGAGAGAGAGGCACGAGCAGAGGGGGACACGACGAGAATGAGAGGTGAGACACGCAGCACGTGAGCGGCCGTGGCCGCGGTCGCGGCGGGAGGCCGCGGGAGAGAGAGGACGAGAGAGACAGGTGAGAGAGACAGATGAGAGAGCCAGAGAAAACTTCGGCTGGATTGCGGGCGGAAGCCTTGGTACACTGAGTCTGTTGAATTGCAGTTTTATTGTGGAAATGAGCACGAGTGAAACCTTACAGTGTGTGGTGGAAATGTGAGTGTGGGAATTATTTCTGCTGTTCACTCGCAATCACAGCTGTCCATTCCTCTCTCTGTCTGAGTCCAGTGAAGAGCCTGCTAATGCTGTGAGTTACACGTGTCTATTCCTCCTTCTGTCTGAGTCCAGTGAAGAGCCTGCTAATGCTGTGAGTTACACGTGTCCATTCCTCCCTCTGTCTGAGTCCAGTGAAGAGCCTGCTAATGCTTGAAGAGCCTGCTAATGCTGTGAGTTACACGTGTCCATTCCTCCCTCTGTCTGAGTCCAGTGAAGAGCCTGCTATTGCTGTGAGTTACACGTGTCTATTCCTCTCTCTGTCTGAGTCCAGTGAAGAGCCTGCTAATGCTGTGAGTTACACGTGTCTATTCCTCCCTCTGTCTGAGTCCAGTGAAGAGCCTGCTAATGCTGTGAGTTACACGTGTCTATTCCTCTCTCTGTCTGAGTCCAGTGAAGAGCCTGCTAATGCTTGAAGAGCCTGCTAATGCTGTGAGTTACACGTGTCTATTCCTCCCTCTGTCGGAGTCCAGTGAAGAGCCTGCTAATGCTTGAAGAGCCTGCTAATGCTGTGAGTTACACGTGTCTATTCCTCCCTCTGTCTGAGTCCAGTGAAGAGCCTGCTAATGCTGTGAGTTACACGTGTCTATTCCTCCCTCTGTCGGAGTCCAGTGAAGAGCCTGCTAATGCTTGAAGAGCCTGCTAATGCTGTGAGTTACACGTGTCTATTCCTCCCTCTGTCTGAGTCCAGTGAAGAGCCTGCTAATGCTGTGAGTTACACGTGTCTATTCCTCCCTCTGTCTGAGTCCAGTGAAGAACCTGCTAATGCTTGAAGACCCTGCTAACGCTGTGAGTTACATGTATTCATTCCTCTCTCTGCCTGAGTCCAGTGAAGACTCTGCTAACGCTTGAAGAACCGGCTAATGCCGGAAGGGCCTGCTAATGCTGGAAGGGCCTGCTAATGCTGGAAGAGCCCGTTAATGCTGGAAGAGCCTGAGGCTAGTGAAGAGCCGGCTAATGCCGGAAGGGCCTGCTAATGCTGGAAGGGCCTGCTGATGCTGGAAGAGCCCGTTAATGCTGGAAGAGCCTGAGGCTAGTGAAGAGCCGGCTAATGCCGGAAGGGCCTGCTAATGCTGGAAGAGCCTGCTGATGCTGGAAGAGCCTGTGGCTAGTGAAGAGCCGGCTAACGCTGGGAGGTCCTGCTGATGCTGGAAGAGCCTGCTCCCGAAGAAAAGAGGATGCTGAAGGGATTTTATATTGTTTTTATTATTTAATAAAGAATATTTATTTTGAATGCTGTGTCCGCCATTTCCTTTGTGTCCACGGCCGGCTCCTCAGGGGCGGCACGCAAGTGAAGGGGTGGGCGGCCCGCTGGCGCTCCACCCCGACCTGTGACACAAATAATAAAATGCTCAAGTAATGCTGAACAATAAATCTTAATAAATTTGAAATCGCTATGGCTTGGTGATTATGAAAGTGATGTGATTTGTGGATTACCGATAAGCGCGAGTCTGGAGAAACAGGCGTTTATTCATTCTCAGTGTTGAGAAACGAAGCCTTCATGTGTTACGTTATTGTGTTAATAATATCTAAAGTACCTAATTATGTTACATATTTATTTTGTATGAAAACTAGCGCGTTAGTTACTTATGGATTAAAAAGTACCGTTGTATCAGTGCTGCACGAGCTCTCTCTCACAAACACGGACGCGCGCATACAGAGAAAGAAGATAACTGTAAAATGAAAATTGACAGGCTAAGTTTAAAATTTTTTCTTGCTTGGGTTTTTTTCTGTCAAAATGTCAGAAAGCATTTTGCATTATCCATCCGTGTTTTTAAAATTCGTTGATGACGGACGTTTTACTGTTAACACAGCCATCATTATATGTCTGATTCGTCTAGAATAAGTGATTCGTTCTGCTATTATTGGACTCCTGTCTATTCATTGTCAACTGTTTCTATAAATATGTTTGTATTGGCTAACATTTATTCAGCTAATGCGTGTCCTGTTTAAAATGTGCAATGTTCAAACGCAAAGGCAGCACGTCACAAATAGAAGCCCTTTTCCCTGCGGTATTTAGTATCATATTTTGATATTGGAATAATATATTAAGTAGCCTATCCTAATTGTGCACAATGTTCCTATATATATATATTTTTTTAACTGTTTTCTAGGGGTTTCTTAATTTTAGACTAGTTGACCAGCACACATTATATGCAATGCAATATAATGCATGTGTGTCGTCGTCCACCCCCGATGCTGACTGTACACTACCAAACAGATCAGGTTGACTGGCCAGAAGCCTTTGAGGTGGCATTCAGTTGGGCCGACCGGAATTTCAGAGGAAGAATGAGAGCTGAGACTATAGAACAGGCCTTAATCACAGCAGAGTTAGCAGAAGCTGAGTCATTGGCAATACCACACGTCAGGACTGAAACATGAGAAATTGAAATTGAAAACCTAGCTGAGGCAGCGAGAACCCTCGCAGTAGAGCATCTATGTTTCCTCTTTCTCCTTCCAACAAGTATTGATCTCCCAGCGGACGCAGCAAGAATTCTCCCAGCCGGGCTTCCAAAATTTGTCTCACTGCCGTCGGCTGATAGGGCCCACCGGCCTGATGCCGCGAGCCGCCCCCGTCGGAAGCTACATGGGCCCTCTCTGTCGGCCGTCCTTGATCTGGCCACTCCCCGCCCATCGGTCGGCAGAGCTTACCCGATGCGAGCCCTCCCGACTACTCGTTCCAAATTACAACTGCTCCCCATTCATGGGCCAGCAGGGCCTGTCCGCCCGGCGCTGTGGGGGGGTCTTTAGTCTAGCGGCTGTCCTCTGCTCTTTAGCTTTTTGGGGCAGTACTCTGGGTTCGAGCTAAATTCTGAGCGTGGATGCCTCCCCCCGGACAGCACGCAAAAAACACATTAAGCTTTACTCCCTCTAATTATATGTAATTGTGAACTCGTGAAATTATATTTTATTAACGAAGTTCGGGAGGAGCACATTCAGATAACTAACACAAGTGGAGAGCATTCAGTCAATCAACGATAAGAAGTATATACTGTATATACAGCAGTCTTAATACGCATTAGGGCTTGCATAGACTAGTCGAGTAGTCTTGAGTAGTTCTGAAAAGTTGAGATGTTTTCATCTTGCCACGGCATCGGCGCGCCTGGAAAAACTAGCGCGTCACGACCGCTTAGCTTCCATTATGAGCGTGCTTGCCGCACGCCTACATTTGGAATAACTTAATAACTTGAGCGCACAAAAGACGCGATATGTGAATGGCCCCTAAAAGCGGACATTGCGTCTGAAATGAAAGGCAAGAACGGCTATTTATTTGGCTTTACTCTGTTACATGAAAATTGAAATATGTAATGTCATAATTATAATGTTTTGAGAGTTTACTTATGTAATTGTTGCATTAGGCTATGAATTAATAAATATTTATTGATAAGAACTATTTCACGTCTTTTTATTTACAGTAGCATTAACCACGAGTAGTCGAGTAACTCAAGTATTGTTTTGATAAGAAATCGACTAGCAGAAATCAGTAGCCGTGCAACCTCTAATACGCATAAAGCTTTACTTCCTCTAATTACATGTAAGTGTGAAGTCGTGAAACTTTTTTTAGATCCAGACAGGGGTGCAACATATTGAGGTTCAGACCTCACCATATTTAGTGGCTAGAGGTAAAATGGTTGATTCTCCTCTAAATAGAGGAGAATGGTCCTTTGATGAGGAGTTTCCTCCTGGGGATCTACAGGTAGCACTCTAGCACATGCAGGCTTGTGCTGTAAACTGCACTAACCGCCAACCGGAGAAGAAGGTGAAGGTAAAAAGGCTCCAATACAAACTTTTACTAAATAGAAATTCTAGCGGGTACAGGCAGGCAGGATACTCACACACTAAGTATAATAGGTGACACAGATGACGACGATTAACTGAACAGGTGATACAGAAGAACTAATAAAGGTTGACATGGAAACGAATGAGTGACGGGAAACCAGAACAAAAGACATGTGACAAACAGAACACAACTGTGACAAACATGACCACAAAGCACATAATTATATGCATCTAAGGATTTATATGCCTGCAGTTGTTCCTTTGTGTAAATACACTGGGCTTCTCTATGAGATAAGTGTATATATCGGGCCATATGATTGCTGGCCACTTAGACATATCTGTGATCCATTCATGGTCTGAAATAGTGTAGGGATCTGGTAATGTCTCACTGTTACCGAGAGTTCATTTCTTAAAATAATTGGCGGAGTCCGCACTACCTAGGCTTCCAAAGTAATTCATGCTAGCCATTTCTTCACTGTCACACACCTAGCTGTCACGCGTCTCATGTCTTGTACAGTATGTTTACAGTATCAAATTTATTTTAAATGTGGCGGTTCGTGACATAGCCTTGTCGTAAACATTTAGGATAGAAAGGCTCAACAACCAACAAAAGCATGTAAGTTCATGAATTCATAGGCTATGTCAGGTTTTTATGATTCGCAAATTTAGTTGGACGATTTCATTCAGAGACCTGATGACTATAACATTATAGCCTACTAGTCAACTAGCTAACGTTTTACATAATGTTATATTAATATGCAAATGAAACACAAACAAACAGATCCAACTCTGAAATTGCAGTTTATTACTGAGTCAACTAGAATTTACAAACAATGCGAAATCTACGTTAATTACTGTTCTTTTACAGAACTCGGCATAACAGATAGTGGTTTTGCCCCTTGGATGCGCGCGTATCAGTGGCGGCTGCTGGTCTTTCAAAGAGGGGAAGCTCATTCTCGGCCTACATCATAAAAATTGTCCATTTATTTATACGTAAATTCTACGTTCCTTTTCAGGAAAATGCTCTGTGACCCTGTTGTACCAACTAGGCGTCTTTTCCAGTGACTTGACCAGTGTCCTCTCAATGGCCAGCAGAGTTAAATATAATTGTATAAATGTAATAATATAATAAAGGTATAAATAATAATATAATAAAGTATAATAATACTACTAATAATAATATATATTTTTTAATTATTTTAATAATTATTTTTTTAATTATTACTAATAATAATATAAAATGAAATAAAAATAATAATATAATAAAGGTATAAATGTAGAATTGTGTGAAATGTATTATGAAAATTGGCTAGAAATTTCGACAAGCAAATACCAATAAATAGTTTGCAGCAGTTTGTCTTTCGACTACACTTGAAAAATCCGTGATGGGACTGAGCTCGAACAGCTTCAGCATCAGCGACTTTTTATTGTATGAAATCGCTGTCAATCAAAAGGAGACGCAGCCTTTCGACAGACCCTCCAATCATCACGCAGAAGCCCAGAGTCCAGGCCAGCCCACTCCTCATTCACTCCCAGAGACGCTGAGCGTCCGCGGGCGGGACATAATCACAGCATTTATCCAATGACCGTCTAGTTTCGAAGCACTGAAAAAAACTGTTCAAAGCAGCCCCACTGAAGTCAATGGACACTGGGCTTCAACAGGGACATGCACTGTGACGCTACGGGAATGTATGAGAAGGAAATCGAGTCAGCCGACCTGCTGTATGTAACTGATTCTGAATGAACTCGTCTTTGAGATGAACGTTTTCTAACGCATTTTTTGTCAATAAAATGTTAACACAATAGTACGTATTTGACCATTATTTTTTGGACATTTTTGGACATTATAGCCGAGCTTCCATTGCAGTCTTAAAGAAACCCCCACTGGCGCGCATCCGGTATTGTTTGTATACAAGAAACCCTCACACAAACTGATAATTAATCTTTCAAAATCTTTTGTACTTTCTGAGGAATAAAATTCTGTTTTATTGAAAGGTCTCTCCTTTATTCCTAGCCCTCTTAGACCCTAAGTCTCAAAAGAAAGAGTCATTGAAAAACATACAGTCCAACCACCATAGACTTAACACTAGAAACATTTTTTGAAGGTAAAAATATTTTTTAAGACTCCCCATAATGCTTTTCATTTTACCATTGACATTGACAGTCTTTACCAATATAGAACCCAAGTACACCTAGAAGCTGTCATGCATTAAATATTTGTCTCATTTCAATCGGCTCCACTGTGGTGATATTCAACGCAGTTCTGTTCAGCAGTGTTTCCTGTTGCACCAAGAATGTCGCTCCAGTGCTTTCTTTGATTTAAGTTTGGCCTCCAGTAGCTCTGTAGTGATCTTTCACACTTATGTCCACTCACACACATAATTTACCTCGATTCGAGACCAGCATCGGACAATCTCTGCACCATGGCCCTGCGAAAGCAGTGATTTGTCTAAACCTTGGAGGTGCCTGCTGCTTTACAAATTCTCGGCAACATTGTTGCAAGGTAGTTTACACCCATAGGCTCTCTTGTGTACCTGCAACAGTTAAAAATGAGAAAAAACACTACAACTAAGATTAAACACAAATTATAATTAGCTAATTTGATGTGTCGCTGCATGATCTACATACCAAAAACATTAAGGGTGCTTTCACGCTAGCACTTTAGGTGCGCATCCGGGTTCGAATGAGGAATGGCAGCGGGGAGCAATCGAACCAAGTGTGAAAGCGCCCTTAGAGAGGTTTTGCATTTTGGGGTGAAGGTAGAAAGCAGGGGGGTTTGTTGGCAGAAGAGAAAAGTACTTCTCTAGAGAGGCAACGGGACAAAGCGGGTTCACAGATTGTTGGAACATGAAGCCACGCCCGCTCTTCTTATTTCTCTCATGTGGGTCCTCATTAGACACCAGGACAAACTCAAAGGTGGATTATTCAGAAATCTGTTCAGACCTGCACGTAACACTACATAACTACTAATGCCATATTTTTTTGCCTTTGGAGCTTCTGACAGTTCCGTAGAATTCATGGAGAAGTGCGCTGAGTTCCGTCTTGGTGATTTTTTTTAAGACCAATGCTGCAACTCTTTTCATTACACCAGTAACTGAAGCATTTCACTGCCCATTGGGTTTGCTGCATGGTATTTTTTTTCATTACGAGTCTTCTCGAATGTATCAGTGTTATATTTCAGCACTTGAGCCTGATGGCTCTCTAAATTGTTTCTCAAACCACTCATCTACTGTCATGCCACCTAGTAAATCAAATTTTACTTGAAACATTTTAGCCTTTTAATTCTAACGTTTTTCCTCAAATAAGAAAAAAAGCATATGTTTATGTTCATACGGGTGGTTGCTAAGGGTGTTGCGCAGTGATAAATAGAACCGTGAATAAAGCACAGCTATTGACCAATCAGAATCAAGGATTAGAACTAACCATTTTATATATATATATAGTATAGTAGTGTTATAAACAATATTATATATAATAATAATAATAATATGTAATTTAATATAATCTTATGATCTTATGTATCCAGTTAATAAGTCATATAAACAATATTATATGTAATATATATTTATGTATACTATAGTAAAGTGTTATAAATAATATTATTTATAATAATAATAAGATATACTGATATATTAACAAAAGTACATATTTTGAATATTTATTATAATGGTTATAGTTATATTATGTTTATTTCCAAGTGTTTATTTTGAGTATGTTATGCATTTGTGTCTTCTATCCAATAAAATGTATATATTTACAATGGTTATTAGCAGTGGTGTACTTTGTTTTTGATTCATTAATTCATAAAAGACTAATATTAGCCTACATTGGATCTAATTATAACTATTATAATTATCCAGTAATGAAAAAAAACAAACATAATATGACCCGTGGAGCGACCGTGGTCCACCAGAAAACACTCATTATAAACCAGCGGCTCGGTAGCGGAGGTCCGCTAGAATAACGATGGAGCGTTATAATGGAAACTTATAAAAATGTGTACTATTCAGCTCACGCACAGTCCAAACACAGCCGATGAACGAGTGTCCTTCAGGAATCGAGACAGCGATAATCCCAATACTCTTCCGCAGTGCAGCCAGCGAAATGCTTAGAAACACCAGATAACTCAAGTCTTGTTTAAAACCCTTCCAGTTCACGTTCACTCTTTGTGTCTTTCAAACTTCCCTGCTTTAACCCCACACACCTGTTGCTTAAATAATCCCACTACGTCCTTCTGTCTCACCGAACCCCTCCTAATAACCACATTGCATTTTGGTCAATGTAGTTCCTTATTTCTGCCACAATCACAATGTATTCTCTTGAAAATTATTTATTGTCAAATGTGTGTTGAACATAAACTCTTCTTGGGAATTTCACCATTCAATGTGAATTTATCTGAGAATATCCTTAATTAAGGACATCTATTGAGTGATTGGTCCATGCCAAAATCCAGTTTGTGGTCCAGCAAAGTGTCGTGAATCATCTCTAAAACTGACACTTAAGATTTAGTCCTACACTTAACTTAAATTATGACTTATTTTACTCTTAAGTCAATTCTTAGCAGTGTTCTTTTGAGTAATTCTCAGAGGCTTGATAAATACGGGCCCTGGTTGTTTTACAGTAAAAGTTTTAAAATGTATCAGAATTTGGTAAGATAGCAAAATAAACAAGGAAGCCCCATATCAGACACATACAGAACAAAGTCGCTAAGAACATTGGAATTATAAATAAAATAAAGCAATTTTTAGATTACAATTCACTTCATATTCTGTATTGCTCATTAGTTCTTCCAAACACAGGCAATCTCCTAATATATATTCTTTTAAATCATCATATAAGAATACGGTCTTTGAAAGATACAAGAATGAGGGGTTGTGACTTTCACTGATTATTGTTGTCATCATTGTTATTATACTAATTATACTAATAATAGTTATTGTGGTAATGGTAGTGATAATGATTAATTATTGACATTTTTTTTTCATGATATTGATGTTTAAAAATATCATTATTATTAAATTGATAGTCTATTAATGGTGTAACTGTTATTGTTATACTAATTACTACTATTATTTATTAATCCATAGATATTGTAATATCATACAAGGTAGTTAATTGTGTGTGGCAAGGGGGTGGGATTGAATAAGCGCATTTCCAGAGCCTCGCCGCTTTGCACGAGGGCCCCTTCGCGAAGCTGGCGTTTATTTGGGCGTTTTGCTGCACCTGTATATGATCGATCGCCCTTCGTTGCCGTGGTGTTCTCTGCACTGGAGAATTGCGGGCTATATGTACTTTGGTGCCTCTTTGAGCGACTGCTGCCGTCTGCATGCGATCCATAAAGGTTTGGCTGCTGGACAGATTTTAACCACTCTGTGAGCGTGCCATTTCTGTGGCGTCTGGCTTTGCATGGCTTATAGCATAGTCTACAGCATGGCTTGCAGTTCCAACACTGCTGTTTTGCTTTAATTGTTTTGCATACAAATAATCTGTCTAGCATTCTTGACCTTGTGTTGTTGTAACAAGTCTGTTTGTTACCTGTGGTTTTGGTTCTGTTGCAGTTGGAAGAAAAGTGTTTTTGCTTTTGTATTGGTTTTTTTATTTTGATTTGTTGTATTTAGCTTTTTTTCTCTTTTCTTTTTGTTGGAGCTGGGGGCCTGGAGAAGGCAGGCTGGCTGTTCCTGTGTGGCAGTAGCTTTCCTCTCACCAAAGTGGTGTAGATTTTGCAGTGAATTTCTTTAGTGTGTAAGTGGGGTTTGGTGCACATGTGGGTATCTGTTATTACAGACATTATTGAAGCCCGGCATCTAGTCTGCCTGCCTCCTTATTGGTAAGCCCCAGCTCTTTGTTTGTTTGTCTCTTTCTTTTGTGTTTGATAAACTTATTTCACAGTGCTAGTTGCTTCTTGTGGCTGATCCTTTTTATGATTCCTCTAGTGAATGAGACAATTTAACGAATTGACTGTTTAATAAAGATTTATACCTTTTATAACAAGTATCCACGTCTCTGGGTCATCTTATGAAATATCGAACCGGTGGGTCCTTGGGTCTTTCCCGGGTAGTTAATCCTGGCTGGGGTAGTCGTTCCTTTTGGAATCAGTATAATAGAGTACAAAATCTCTTTAACCCTTTATAACACCACCTCCTTTGCCACACAAATATGAGGAAAAGAAAATGCCACAATTGTCTCTTTATTCTCTTGTTTATTTATGTAGGATTGAGAGATACAGATCAAGGATCAGTTACAAACTACACTTAAAAAAGATATTATTTAACATTCTAGATTTAATACTTTATCAAAACACTTTTGAGTCATGTGATATTCATGGGTCCTGTCTCAGTACTGAAACTCTTTATACAAAGTTATATTTATAGACATTTCAGACTTTTATACAGTAATCTTTTGCAAATTTCAAACACACATTAGTCCTCATTAATACAGATTCATATGTAGCGTTAATAGAGTGATTCTGATAATTTAATTTAGCTCAAAGGAATTATTAATCAATTTATAGGGAATTCGAAAGAATCACTTATTACGACCGAGCAAATGACTCGTTCAGGGTTCATTTGAACCGGCCGTAACCATCCGCTCTGCAGTGGATGTAAATTTTCCAAACTATAGTGAAACACTATTTATTAGCAAGGTAACTTAGATCAGCAGTTTAAGACATTAAATTCGTAAGCACATAACACAAGTAACACTTCTCTTTAAAATACAAACAAGACTTTATTGATTATTCTAACACAGACTAAAACTAATATCTAACACAAACACACGCACACACACATTCATACGAGTTGCAGAAAGGAAGAGAGTGAGGAAAGAGTGAGTTTAAGAGTGAGATGATGAAATCTCAAGTTTCTATGCACTCAAGACATGACCTGAACGAACCATCAAGCATTAATTTAACCCTTCTATCATTTTAGGCAGGTTATAAAATTTATATCAATGCACCAGTTCAGTTTAAGAGTCTGGAGGTACTTGCATCTTTGCTTTTGGGGATTCCCTTCTGTAGTCATAAAAGGGGGTTTCCCGAGTTCGTTAGTTGGCTGGTGTCCTCCTGCTGGGATAGATGTCTGGGGCGGCCAATCACGTGGTGTTGGCGGATGAATGACAGTCTTTGTTGAAGCTGGCTTTGCAGAAGAAACGTGGACCGAAAACTTGCCGCAAAACTTAACTTAGAACCGAGACTCACAATGGAAAATAAGAGAACTAAGAAAAGAAAGGAAATTGAGACGAGAGTAGTTAGATGGCTTGAATGAAGCTGTTGAACCCGTTCTTCTGATCTTGATTTGGGTTCTTTGTCTCTGCGCGTCTACATGGTTACTTTTTCTTGAGAGAGAGACTTTCTTGAGAGAGAGAGAGAGAGAGTTTCCCGAGAGAGCAAACTTTGTTCAGGTCTAAGATTTTAAACTCAAAAGTTTGTCCAACCTCCTGAACAGATTTGACCAATTAGACACTGGCTTTATTTAGGAGGTGGCGTTCTCTTCACTTCTTACCATAAATCATTGCTTATCTGGGATCTCCTTACTAGCAGAGAGAACAGAGGCCCCAGTTTAGACATCATTACTATTATAAGAATACGAAACATTTTACACAGATTTCAATCAAGCCATCTTTTGAATCACGAGCATACGATCATGCTGATATGAAACACAACACACTTTCATTCAAACATCTAACAGTTATAACCATTAAATGACTTACATGGGATCTAAGCTTATTAAACATGCATATAAGTGGTAGAAACAAAGAATTATGTAGTTGCATGATGTTTGATTATAAGTCCATCGAAAACTGTTCTGGAATGATTTTATGTATTGTTAAGGGGTAAATCTCAGTTTTCTGTGGTTTGGAGAGATTTTACTCTGGGTCATTCAGAGGTCCTTAAGAAGAAGATGGTCTGTTTTGTATCTCTGTCGTGGGCTCGAGCAGCTTCTGCTGTTATCTTGATCGAGCACTGAGTTGTGCCATCTCTGAACCAATCATTCTTTTAAAAACCATCTCACATTGACAAGTTCTTCCATTAGTTGGCCATAAAAGTTGGCTGGAGCCTTCTTTTATGGTTCTAGAATGTTGAGTTCTGTGTGGAGTTATGTTTGAACAAAACACCTGGAAGCTTCATTGGTGTTTGATTCGCACTCAGTCGTTACACATATGTCAAAGATACTTCATGATTTCAATTAAATCATACACTGAAAGTTCAGTATTATTGGAATCACATTCTGCAATGCTCCTGTTATCTTAAGGGAAACAGTAGGAAACCACTGAAAGTGCTGTAGATATTCTCGCTATCATATATCCTCGTGCCAGACCAAAGTCTCACATAGACAACATCCCCAACCTCCAGGATCAACACAACTCCATTTGAGGAGTTTACCCAATCCTGAGCCTGATGATCATGTGCTGAAACCACACGCTCTCCATTCTTAATAATGGATACACTTGATGAAATTCCGCCGAAACCAAATACAGAAATCCTGAACATGTACGTTCCTTTCAGTGGGGCTGTGAAAATACCTAAATCAAATAACAAGAGATACATAATCAGCTGTTTCCTGTATGACTGTTTATTTACTAAGCACACTGTGTAATAGTTTGACAGCAGATCATTTAATTCTATAATACACATTACACAACTGCAGAGAGGTCTGAATGGAGCAGAAGAGTTTTCATTACTATAAACTGAGTTGTATGACTCATTTCATTGATCATTACCTGTAATTGGGTTGTAGGCGTTCCCTATGTTTGTGAAGACGTTCCTGTAGGTTAATGTGATGTCAGTGGTAAAAGGACCAATATGTCCACTGCCAGATTGCATCAGTGAAGCTGAAAAAGCTATTTCTCTGTCTGTTATTGAAAAACATAAACAATATTGTGATATATTACTCTATTGCACTGAGAATGTATACACTGAATTTAAAATCATTCAAGCAAACTTTCACCTCTATTTTCCTTTCTCAACTCCTCCACTTGACTCAGAGTAAGATTTGATATTTCTGTGAAGGAATAATGATTCTGTTAAATTACATTTACACTGACTGATTATTGTAATAGATAACACAATTTACACAGTATATTCTCAACTTTACACTAACATTTACACTATGCAACGTATTGCATTGGTGTTTTACTTTGAGGGTCAATGAAAAAACAGTGAATGTTTTGGTGAGGTACCGTCATTTTTCTTGTTCAGCTCTTCCAGGATAACATCATTTTTCTTGTTCAGCTCTTCTAGGATAAACTTCTGTTGTTCACTCATTCGCGTCTCTAAAGCTCTGTTGATGGTTTTCTGCTCTGTAACTGTGGCGGTCAGTTCTCTGTTGATGGTTTTCTGCTCTGTAACGGTGGCGGTCAGTTCTCTGATGTTCACTTTCTGCTCTGTAACGGTGGCGGTCAGTTCTCTCAGAGCTGCATGGATGTCAGTGAAGCAACAGTTTTGTTGGCTGTCAGTTGAAGCTTCATCTCTCAAAGTGTCTGTTTGAGGTGGATTCTGTCTTCCGTCCTCAGATCTGAGCTGTTGACTGATCTCATTCTCATTGAGTCCTCCATCTACCTGATGCTGTACGACACACACAAAGGTTTCCAACAGCAGCAGTAAACATACTAAACCCTTCATTCTTCACTGATGTTTGTTTCCAGCTCTTGCTCTGTCATCCTCACAGCCTCTCGTGTTCCTTTTATAGTGTCCTGATTTACTGTCTTTTGTACTTTATCTATATCACTTCAGATAAGTAAGTAGTTCAAGTTAATTGTTAATCATAATCCGGATGTTCCGGGTTCACAACATTTGCGGCACTATGTTGATCACAACAGAAAATAACTCTAATTCATCTCTCTCCCTTTCAAAAAATAACACAATTATATAGATCAGAGGTCGGCATCATTATAGCACACAAAGGGAAAATCACAGAAACCTCCGGTCGCGTGAATGGATTGTCGGATCTCACACTTTAATAGTATTTATAGGGTATATGTCGAACGCCGCATTACGAAACCGGAAAACAGAACGCATCGCTTCCGGTTCAGGTCTTTTGTATGTGCTTCATGCATTTTTTTACTGTTTTACTCAAGATAACTTAAAAGGAGCGAGCAAAGATGATCATAACCAATGTCCCTCGCATGTGAAGATCGATATTTAAAAGTAAAAAAAAAAAAAAATCTTCACACTAACGTTTAGATATTTAAATAGAATAAAAAGCCAATAACAAAGTAAGATAGGTAGGTTAGCTGATTACCTTAAAATTCCATAGATATCGGCATCAGTTCATACGGCTGTTAACACTTTCTATGACAAGCGGATGCGATGAGACCAGGTTTCCGGTTTCGTCATGCGACGTTCGACATGTAGCCTATTGGACAGGCTTAATAAAACAGGCTGTGTGACTGTGAGAAATGGTTACCTCAAAATGTACGTCCAGATGCAAGCTTGAGTGACTTTATTTAAATTAAATACATTAGCTATTGTCACGTGCCAGTGATTATCCCGACCTCTGATATTTTTCTGACCTCTGATATAGATGGTCACATGACTCTCTGGTATCCTTGTGCATATCTTACAGCAGTTACCAGGTTTAGCAGCTTTATGTAATGACATAAAAAGAGGAAACATTGGATATAAATTTACACAGACAAAATTAGTAAGTGATGTTTACATATATTAGTGTCTGTACTATTAAAAGAGGCCCATTGCTTGGCCCATTTATTTCCATTGTGCCTGACAGATTTTTTTTTTTTACTTAAGAACGAGTTGACAGTTATTTCTGTGGTGATTGATATCATGCCACAAATGTTGCTGATAGATTTCAACTTGTGATGAATCCACAAAATGGATTTTTCCACCACATGCAACAACATCCTTTGTCAACAGATGTAACACTGAATAAATGCACAAAACTTGTTATTTCGGACTTGCCCTAGATTTTCGGAAAGTGAACTTGTGCACATGATAAAGTTTACATTAACTTGTTTCATGATACCATAAAGTGATCTGTGTTTTTACCTTTGTCAATAATTACTTACTCATAGGTTCTGTCAGAGTGCAACCGATTTAAAACGTATTGACTTGGCAGATGCTTTAATCCAAAGCATTTTATATTACAATTCAATTTCAATGTATTTGTACATCATACATTGTACAATGGTCACTGTTGTACAGCTTTACAGAACACAGAGAAGAAAATAGAAAGAACAGAATATAGTGTAAAACACAAGTAGCCAAAGGAAAAAGTGCCAAGGAAATTACTTAAGATTTGTATGACATGAATAATTTCCCATCTTGAGTTGTTGTCAGCATTAGCAAATAAATGTGTGCATGTATCATTTGGTGGAAGTGAGCTTATTATGGCGTTGATTGGCTGGTGGTCTAGTCGTGTCTGGATTAATGTTTTGGGCGGCCTCATCTTGTTGGTCATCCATGTTTACCTTTTTTTCGATGAACACTTTCAGTTGCCTCATAAGTTTTAACATGTCTTCTGAGCGTAAACTGTCTTGTTCCTGGGCGTCCTCTGTGCTGTGCTTAACTGATTGTTGCCGAGGACTGTGGTGTTGTCAAACCACTGGGTGTCTTCCAGTGCAAGGCTTGTGTCTGGGCTGGTGGATGTTTTCAAACCTTTCTTTGAGGTCATCTTTTGTATGATGTAGGCCTTGTGTGTCAGGTCACGTAGCTGTTAGATTGTCATCATGATAGGGCAGGCCATGACACCAAGATGGTGACTCAATCCAGGGTGCAGGTTTC
Organism: Rutilus rutilus; assembly: GCF_951802725.1. Lineage (NCBI taxonomy): Eukaryota > Metazoa > Chordata > Actinopteri > Cypriniformes > Leuciscidae > Rutilus > Rutilus rutilus. The sequence continues at coordinate 35,880,806 of NC_140212.1, forward strand.
TGAGGAAGAGGGTTTTGAAGTTCACATCCTCTTCAAGTTCAGGTTAGTTATGTGCACCAAAGTAGACTTGTCGAAAACGGTTGTAGTAAGCTTGGGGTGTCTCTTGTCGACCTTGTTTAGTTTCCAAGGCGATTAACAGTCCATGTTCAGACTCTGGGCCTGTAAATTCTTTAATCAGTGTCTCACGTAGTAGCTGGTAGTTTGACTTTACATGAACAGGCTGTCGGTCCAGGAAGCTTCGTACCTCTCAACTGGATGTGGATCTGAGGCGGTATAACCTGTCTCTGTCAGTCACATGAGGTCTCACCTCTAGGTGGAAGTCGAAATCTCGGAGGTAGGCCTGGATTTTGTGGCCCTCAGTGGAGTTCGGGTTGACCTGGATGATGTTCTTAGCCAGCTTGTTGAGATCTTTAAGGGTCATTCCATGCGCAGCTTTGGAGTCTGCTTGGATGAGCTCTCTTCTTTTGTTGGCAGGGAAAAGTTCTGTGGTGACGTTTTGGGTTGTGGCCATTCACTTCTTCCATCGTATGGCAGTTCTTGGATGGGCGACTCTGTTCTGCAGTGGTGATGCTGCGGGAAGTTTCTCCCTTCTTGGCCCTGGTTTCTGTTTGAGAACATGCTTGAGTTCATCTCTGATAGTGTAGAACTCGTCGTTGGCATCATCTCACTGTCGGGTCAGATGGTCCATTTCAGTACTGTACCTTTCCAGGTGGTCTTCCAGAGCATTGGTTTTTGAGTTATTACCTTTAATGTCAGCTTTGGCTTTCTCTAGTAGATGTTCAGCAGACTGGAGTTGGTTTACCAGGTGCTTCTGGACAGTCTTTAATTCTAGTTTGTCACGTTCAGTGACTGCAAGGTTTTCTTGGAGCTTGTCAGCCTGTTTCTTGGTTTCTTGCTCCACTTCGTCGGGCACTTTGAGTTCGTCTTGAACTTTCACTTTGAGCTGGTCTGTGCAGCGTTGGGTGTGCATCAGCTCTCTCAGGAACTCAGTGGTCTGACGCTTGAAGTCGTCCTGGACTTACTCTTCCAGCTTGTCTATGCGGCTCTGGGCAAGTGTCCGCTCCTCCTGAAAGTGGGTGATGTGCTTGTCGCTTACTTTCAGCTGGGCTGGCTTATTAAAAATAATAACATTTCAATTATCTGTGCATTCAAGCAGGCTCGGGTAACTCCACTGCTTAAAAAAACAACATTAAACACATCACTTGTAGAGAATTACTGACCTGTCTCTCTCCTACCATTCATTGCGAAAACACTTGAACGAGCTGCTTTCAACCAAGTAACATCATTCTTGTCTCTGAACAACCAGTTGGATGTCAACCAATCTGGCTTCAAGAAAGGGCACTCAACCGAGACTGCATTACTGTCGGTCATAGAAGCCCTACGGATCGCAAAAGCTACTTCCAAATCTTCGGTTCTCATTCTCCTGGATCTGTCTGCTGCCTTCGACACTGTGAATCATCAGATCCTTATGTCCACCCTCTCATCACTGGGCATCACAGGTACTCCTCTCCACTGGTTTGAATCCTATCTCACAGGTAGGTCATTCAGGGTCGCATGGAGAGGCAAGGTATCCAAAGCACATCAACTGACCACAGGGGTTCCTCAGGGTTCAGTTCTTGGACCCCTCCTCTTCTCCATCTACACCATGTCACTGGGACACATCATACAGGCACATGGTTTCTCTTACCATTGCTATGCTGATGAAACACAGCTCTTCCTCTCATTTCAACCAGATGATCCCACAGTAGCTGCACAGATCTCAAGCTGTCTGGAGGACATCTCGGCATGGATGAAGGAACATCACCTGCAGCTCAACCTGGCAAAGACTGAGCTTCTCTGCCTCCCTGCCAATCCGTCTCTACAGCACGACTTCACTATCCAGCTAGATTCATCATCAATCACCCCATCAAGGTCGGTCAGAAATTTTGGAGTAATATTTGATGACCAGCTGACCTTCACAGACCACATTTCAAAGACAGCTCGATCATGCAGACTCGCACTTCACAACATCAGGAAGATCAGGCCTTTCCTAACTGAGCATGCAACACAACTTCTCGTCCAGGCCCTGGTCATATCTAGGCTTGATTACTACAATGCTCTTCTGGCTGGACTTCCATCATGTGCAACTAAACCTCTACAAATGATTCAGAATGCTGCAGCTCGTCTTGTCTTCAACAAGCCAAAAAGGCTCAAAAAAAAAAAAAAAAAAATTCCTTTAAAGCCTCCCTTATCAGGCTTACGCTACATGTGGCGAGTGCTTCATCGTTTGTATCATGAGATTTCAACAAGAAAACTGAGTGAGCGCCCATATAGCTACAATAAACATTATCCTGTAAGTTGATGAAAACGTAATGCGATGCACTTACTGCCTCAGATGTGGCTGTTCCAGTGACATACAAAATATATCTGTCATTTGCTGGTCAAAAAACTCGCAACTACATTTGAGCTTGATGTTCATAAAATGCTAATATTATAGTGACACGTGCAAGTGTCTGACCATAGCTATATAAAGCCACAATAGGCCTACGGTTCAGATAAGAACCAAGCCTACCTGTGTGGTGTGTGATAGTCTTGAGTTCAGTGCACCACAGCTGGCTCTTCGCCCTCAGATAACAGCTTTATCTGATCATGCACTCCCATGGCTCTCTCTGTTGAGACTGTTTGGCAACCTTGACTGACTTTGTAAAGTCTGTCAGGATATCTTTATAAAAAACTATCTTTTTCAGACATTCATCTCATGAGACTGCAAAAGTATTCTTAATCTTCAGCAATAAACAGACTGGGACAATACTATCAGAGTTTGAGGGCAGCCCTCATTCTCATTTTATTATTTCTTAAGCTAAATACACCAATGCCAGCTAAGCTGGACGTTCCATGGGCCAGATACACAATTACATTTCAAGGCTTACTCTCCTTTTTACTCAATATGTGTGTTCTTCTCCTTTGCTCTTCTTATGTTGTGGTTTTGTAGCTGGCTTCTGCTTGCTTGTATAATCTCTCTAAAAGATCTTCTACTCTGAGAGCTCTAAAGGTCCTGCTTTTTATAGCCACTAATGATGCAAACTATCTCTACACTTACGCACGTTGCTTCTACTTGCGTTAACAAATGTCCTGCATGTGTTAATTGTTGTTACTTGCATCAATTGCTTTATTTACCTGCGTCAACACATTTCTTGTTTGCATCAATGGCATTAGGAATGCACACTTTTTTTGTACATTTTATCATATTTCTACCTTTCTATACATTTAACTCCTGACTGTCTTCATATTTGACGGTTACACACAGCAATGCTCCTGTTCCCCAGAACACGTTTCCCCACACACATAATGCAACATGCGTCATCTTTACAGGATGTGGTTTACACATGAGTGCAGAGTATGTGTTTCTGTCACCTTAGAGAAGCTTTCCCGGGAAGCTCTAAGATCTTCGATTTTCTGCTTTTTGTTAAATCAAAACATATAAGAGCGGACAGAGACGATCGTAGCTTATTTAAATCCATTGGTGGAGGTATGTGTGTGTTTGTTGATAACAGCTGGGCCACATTGTACAGTGTACGGGAGGAAGTGTGCACGCCGGACTTTGAGATTTTAACGATTTCTTTTAGACCATTGTATCTCCCGCGGGAGTTTGGCCAGATCACTGTCATATTTACCTATGTACCTAGACCTAATTTCATGGCAGCAGGGGAGAGAATAGCAAAAAGCTACAATGATGCACTCACTTGCTCTGCAGATCAACCTGTTCAAATTCTTGGGGATTTTAATTCATGTGATTTATCGGAATACCTGCCTACTCTCCGGACTATTCGGACTATTGATCGCTGTTACGGAAATATTCCCAATGATTATAAAGCAGTATGCAGACCCCCCCTTGGGAAATCTGACCATAATGTAATTCATCTTCTACCTAAATATAAGACTGTAGTGAAGAGGGCAAAGCCTTTTATTAAGTAAATACAGGTGTAAACAGCAACTAAGGGACTGCTTTGAGTAAACTAATTGGGACATTTTCTTTCAATCTTGTCATGATGCTGATGAGCTCACAGATACCATTACGTTATATATTAAGTTTTGTGAAGACACTGTGTATGAAACTAAAACTGTGAAAATTTTCCCAAATAACAAGCTCTGGGTATCGAAACAGCTGAATAACTGTCTTAATGAAAGGAAGGTTGCCTTTTGTTCTGGTAATACAGATTTACTGTGTGAGAAAAGGAGACAGTTGAGGGGAAACATTTTTAAAGCGAAAATTGATTATAAACTGGGTGAACTATCCCTTTATTTACTTAATCTAAATTCTGAAAGTTCTTGCGCTGTAAAATAGGGCTGCAGCTAACATTGAACTTTTCTGGGTACTTTATATGAAGCTTTAAGTTAATCATTTAAAACTGCTGTGGTTTTTTGTGAAACTGTTGTTTTCTTATCTGCATTTTAGTAATTCCAGAAAATGAACCGAATGCATTCAGTGGTTGAATTAAGGTGTTTCCAGGATTCCTTAAAGGTATAGTTCAGCTAAAAAATATATATTTTTTTTAAATCTGTCATTAATTACTCACCCTCATGTCGTTCCAAACCCGTAAGACCTTTGTTTATCTTCGGAACACAAATGAAGATATTTTTAATGAACTCCAAGAGCTTTCTGTTCCTCCATTGGTACCCTACGCAACTAATACATTCAAGCCCCAGAAAGGTAGTAAAGACAAAGTCATGAAGAGGTAATCCATGTGACTCCAGTGGTTTAACCCAAGCGGCAACCTCCCCGTCTCTCTCTTGAAACCAACACGGAAGTGAGTTAAACTGCAATTCATTGACTGGCCGCTTGAGGCTGGCTGCAGAAGTGAGTCAAATTTGTATCTCCCCCATGTTAAAATTACCAACTTTACAGCAGAAAAAAATATGTTTACAGCCTGGATCTCTATGTGGCTCTGGTCTATACAGCTAATTTTGCCCTTCATAACAACTGTGAGGGGGGTGAATTTTTTTTATAACTCATCCGTTTAGTTGATTAATATTTAAAGTTCTGCATAATTTAAGGGTGTGTCCACTTTTGAGTGACAGGTGGATTCCCGCTGCTGTCTCTACAAAACGTCTTTCAAACCTAAAGTATACATTTTATCATACGTATTTCAAAGTAAAGGATTCATTAGTTAGTTGATGACTATTTTTGACAAAACACATACAGTATATATTCTTCATCTCAGTATAGCAATAGAGTTTGCTAAAAGCTGTTCATTCAATACAGCAGTATTTGAAAATCGATCATATTTTGTAAAATTACATTTATATTTGCGTTTATGTCAAAACCTAGACACTTTTAAACATCAAAAGGACATTTATTAATATGTATTCGTGTCAAAATGACAAATAAACAGATTTTCCTATTCAATTTTGCATGGAAACGCTTCCAAGACGCTTGCGTGTCGCGTGAAAAATAGGCGTCGGTTCTATTTCTAGCCTGCACGCGTTTTCCACGCGGCTCGAGCCGCGCCTGAGACGCGCGTGTCACGCAGGCAGTGTGCAAACTCTAAACTGTTAACATGGGAGCCGAAATAAAAACGGACACGCCACGCAGCTGAGACGCTTACGCCACGCATCCAGTGTGTCACCGGCCTTATCCAGCGGATGTGGGCGTTTCGGAGGTTTGTATGGATCGCCTCACATTTGCGTTTGAATAGCGCGGTCTCCGTAGGCGGAGTCACATTAAAACTTAATTAGCTGAGATGAGAACGACTGACATCTCTCTCTTTACATACATATTATATAAACTGTGAATATTTGTTTTTTATAAAAAATACTTCATTTAAAAGAAGAGAATTCAAGCTTCATGCCTGTGTGTCTGTATGTCTGTTTGACTGAGTATTCGGTGAGTTACAGTTCATTTTCGGACGCGTTTCAGAATTGACTTCACTGACAGAGAGTAGGCAGAACTCGCATCATGTTTATTTTTCTTTATTTGGCGAAAAGCACAACACTTTGTTTTTATTATGAGCATACACAAAAAAAAATACACACTAAACAGGATCGATTGATGTATAACACAAGCATATAAGATAAAAATTAATATTTTTATTTTATTTATTTTTTTGCACTCATACGGAAAAAAACGAGCCTATCGCGCCGGCGCGATAGCCGACCCCAGGGGGTTAAGTAGGGTGTTTTATGACACATCATTTCATCCTTTCATTTGCTTCACAGGACACATGTGCTTTCCATTATTTATCTACTAGTATTTTCTAACATGCAAGTATGTCATGTTTGGTCTCATCTGACAGTTTATAATCTGAACTGAATAGTGGTGAACTTTTTATTAAAGTAACCTAATGTACAATATAGGTGTTATTGTTTAAACATGCATTGAGGAGAATATGTTAAAGTATTCTCCCTCTTTTTATCTCCAACCATTTGCCTTATCTTTCAGTTTCCTGTCAGCTGGTTTTAGTGTTGGTATTCCGATGATGTTTAACAATACTTTGCTCAGAGTATAAGAAGGAAAGGTAACTGTTGATCTGGGAGAAAGGCTTTAACCCTGCTACTCCTGTACACCGGTGCATAACCTCATACTACAAGAAAGGCTTTTAGAGTCTCTCCTTCACAGCAGTGCATTATTTGTTACAGTTAAGTTTATCTCTTCAGTATGTTGTTCCATTCTACTGTCTGTATATTTAATATTTAGCTTAATAAATAACTTTCCCTGCTTTAAAGGCTTTGAGAATATTTCCTTTTACCACTGATAATATTGAAAACTAAAGTGATTGTAACTTTCGTTATGAAAACAGTGATGTCATCGTCCAGCTCGGTTCAGTTATCATAGAATGTCGTCGAAGCAGTCAGATCAAGAATAATAAGTGTCCCCAACTAAGCAAGCCAGTGACAAGGAACCAAAACTCCATCAGGTGACAGAAATAGAAGAAAACCTTGGGAGAAACCTGGCCAACAAACAAACAGTGTATGATTATGATTCAGGCAGCATTACAGGTCAGAAATCAGATTAGATTGGAACATTCAGAATATTTATCCAGTTCCATCTGGTTGAAGATCGGAGTCACGCTGGTATAGAGACGAGTTTGTTGAGGATCAGTGCCGATGGCTGTCGTGTCGATGAGGCCTTACAGGGGAGAGTCTAGTTAACACAATCTCTGCTGACATTCAGGGATGCGTTGTGGTCGTGTCCAAGTGTAGGTCCACCATCTGATCTGGATAAGGCCCGGATCCGGCTGATTACGGTGATTACTTGGGATAAACAAAGAGAGTAATATAAACGTAGATGCCATTCTTCTTATGATGTAACAAGTACAAAGGGTATTATGGGAAGTTTTCCCAGTTCTAGCTGACCTAGTTTAAGCAACAATTATTTAACTGATTTGAATTATAGAAATTAATATTGTGTTATGTGTGTGGTTAAAGGTTAAAGAATAGTCTAGCTTTGAACTGACAGAGTGTGTTTGCTTCCCGGACAATGCTAGGAAGACTATTCCAAAGTTTTGGTGCTAATAATGGAGAAGGATCTACCGCCAGCAGTCGATTTTGATATTCTAGGTATTATCAACTGGCCGGAATTTTGAGATCGCAATAGACGTGAAGGACTATAATGCGTTAAGAGCTCGCTCAAGTACTGGGGAGCTAAACCATTTAGTGCTTTGAAAGTAATTTTAATTTAAATGTAATATTCATTTAATTTAATGTAATTTAAAATGTATGCAATGTTTAATAGGGAGCCAGTGCAGTGTTGGCAGAACCGGGCTAATATGGTCATACTTCCTGGTTCTGGTAAGAACTCGAGCTGCTGCGTTTTGGACCAGCTGGAGTTTGTTTATTAAGTGTGTTTCTTTAATAAATTCTATAATATGATTTGAATTATAGAAATTAATATATTTCTTTAATCTTCTTTAAGCGCAAAGGAGCAAGTGTGTCTAAAGTGCTGGAAAAGAGAGAGTCAAAAGTTTCTGTTACAACATTGAGTTCTTCTAAGCCATCTGGTATACTGAGGAGATATCAGTTATAAAAAGACAAATAACAACAACTTAAATGGAGTCAGATTAAATATATTGGAGTCAGATAAATAACTGAATTATGCACGTCATCCTTCAACTGCTTTTTGTTCTGATTATTGGTTCAAAATAGCAGCACAAGCTTTTAGCCTTGCACCGAGTTAATAATTATATGTGTGGTTTTCCTTCACATGCAAAAATATCCTAAGTTATGGGAAAGTGGGAGGATCGGCACTTTTGATAATGTGTACATTGACCTCTACTACACTAAAATGTCTAAAAATTTGTTGTGTTGGTAAGATTGTTTTTTATTTGTTTTGCTTCATCATAGGTGCCGACAGGGTGTGTAAACCACCATAAAGTATATAGTGGTAAATCAATAATGATAGTGCATTTTTTGACACGTGCAGAAGCAAAAATGACATTCAGGCTGATAAACAGGCCGGCAGTAAACGCTTCAGATCAGACCTAAACACACACGCCGATTTACATCACAGAATTACTGTGCAAATAAATAGTTCTTTATTTCTGAATCTGGATTTATTCAGATTGGGAACCACTAGGGTGACCAACCGTCCTGTTTTCCCAGGACATGTCCTGTTTTCACGTCCTGTCCTGGCCGTCCTGTCTGTTTTTTGTAAAGTGGTGAAAATGTCCTGGTTTTCATTATTTTTCACTGGGCCATTAAGCGTGTACTTTAAATACATGTTTGCCTTTGCACACAAAACATATGAAACCGACTTCGGCTTCGCCCCGTTTTATAATCAGCGCGTTCCTCAAATTCAATCCGCAGCGGCAAGCAGAGTGCACGTCAGAATACAGATGCCTGTGTGTGTTCACTGTTCATCTCAGCCTCATTGGTCTGTCACACTGCTCTTCAATGTCAGAATATTTGAAATGACCAATCAAATCAAAGTAGGCGGACTTTACGTTCACAGACACAGAATTTAAATTTTAGCAGCGTGATTTGACCAGACTCGACGGTCGACGCTTCAGTTTATATTTAAGTAGCTAACAGCGTAAAAAAAAAGCCCAAATGTAAATTCACAGATGATTTACAGAGAAAATTCCCGTGTTTTCGTTTCGGGCGGGATCCGTGTAAAGCAGAATGCTTGAACTGCAAAGCTGGCACGTACGTGTCAGTGTCAAATAAAGGTACTAGCGATCTAGAAGCCCACATAAAGAAATTATAGGCTACAAGAGAACATCAGGAGGATTGAAATATATATACTTAAATAGTGTAGTAGCCTAGATTTTTTATTTTAGTGGTAGATTTTTAACCTACAGTATGACCATGAAAAGAAATAGTGTCATGTAAAAGGTGTTAAAAGCTAAACTTTTTTTTTAATAGTAGGCCTATTTTATTGTTTCGGTCCAAACATTGAATGGAAAGGATGTATTACTAACCCCTGGTTTCACAGACAGGGCTTAAGACTAGTCCTAGACTAAAATGTAAGTCTGAGCTGTTTCCACTGAAATAAACTTGCACTGACTGATCTTAAAAATATATCAGTGCCTTTTTAGTTTTAAGATGCACATCGGTAATGTTTTTTTTCTAAGCATGTTTATAAAAATTACTTAAATGTCCTAATTGATCTATGGTCTAATCCTGGCTTAGTCTAAGCCCTGTCTGTGAAACCGGGCCTTTATGTATTAAAGTACAATAACATAATTGCAAGGTTGTGAATGCGTTTGTCAAGTATTTTTTTATGCATTCACCCCAACCACGCCCCCAACCCCTTAACCACGCCTCCCAGACTACGCCCCCGTCCATCAACCACGCCCCCGTCCTGTTTTCTGAAAACTAAAATATGGTCACCCTAGGAACCACAGTACTAGAAAAGAATATATATTTTTCCTGTAATTATGGTCACGTCAACTAAATGATACTTCTCATAATCTTACAGATGGAAAAAAGACACTTGTGTAATAATTTCAATCAGACTTTGGACTGACCAACACTGAATTGAAGCATTTAGAGTAAGTGCTCATGGGGTCTTTAATCTCCACTGAAATAAAATCCGGGTGCACACTGTGAGATTTTGGCCGTGATTTGGCCATCTGAGACAAATTTTGTAAATCCTCAAGAATCTTCTGATCCTAGGCTACAATTGGAAGTCTTTGAACATTAGTTAGACATGTTCACAGACAGCCAATTAATGACCCTTACGATCAAATTTGACCTCAGACGAAATTCTGGCAGTGTCAGAAGATTTGACTCACAGTCCTGCAGTGTGACTTCTAGGACGACCGTCAAATTGTCTTTGTTTTTTAAGACAATCCGTGACCAAAATATATTTCTTTGTAGCCACCATTTCAATCCTGTGTGTAACGCAGCTCACTGTCACCGAACGCGTCATTGATTGATGATGTAAAACTCCGGACAAGTTTTCTTGCGTGTGTCCGTCTTTAGCGCGTCTTGATGTCGTAGAGTCTGACATTAATGACAACCCTGATCTTACAGTGTGACATGGCTTACAGCGAGGATCATGTTCGTACACTCCGAAAAGCACTAATCGCAAAGGACTATTATAAATCACACAGTGTGCACCCGGCTTTAGATAAACAGTGTTTTGAAGGATTATATAAACACACATAAACTGATAATGTACTGAGAATAAAATTTCCAGTGATACATGTCCAATTAACTGATATTCAGCTTTCCAAAAGCAATATTCCAAGACACAGAAATACATACAAGGCGTGAAACTGCAGAGAGTATACACAATTATAATATTTGTTTGTGTGTGTATTTCAGATAAATTTTTTTGTTGTTGTTGTGGGGACCAAATGTCCAAAGGATAGTAACTGTTTTCCTGTTTGTTCACGAGACGTTTCGCATAAAGCCTATTGTTTGATGCTTCTAGTGTCTCTACAGCAATGATAATACACAAGTCATTATTGTGAGCAACTGTGCTGCAGTAGAAAGAGAGTTTAAAAGCTCCTGTGTTAATCAGTGTGTGAATGAATTTGAAATACTCACAGCAAAAAAAGCTGCTGGATATCCAGAGAAAACAGCCTTCTCTTGGATTCTGTTTCTATCTACTCTTTCTTCCTGAACCATCAGATACCTGGAAGTATCAGCAAAGGATTCATTGATTTCTAGTCCTTGCATTAGCTTTACTACTAGATATATTTATGGAGATGAGAAATAAAAACCCGCCCTGTACAACTATGATTAGCTGTTCGGCCGAGCTTTTGATGATGTTTTGGAAAGGCCGAAGGTGATCGGTTGGTCTTTGTCACATGACCTGCAGTGCATTTGCGGCATTCTGAAAAGTTTAGATGTTTTCATCTCGCCGAGGAATCGGCGCAAATGGAAAAATTAGCTTCCATTATGAGCGCGCTTGCCACACACCTACATTTGGAATAACTTAATAACTTGAGCGCACAAAAGACGCAATATGTGAACGGCCCCTAAAAGCGGACATTGCGTCTGAAATGAAAGGCAAAAACGACTATTTATTTGGCTTTACTCTGTTACATGAAAATTTAAATATGTAATGTCATAACTATAATGTTTTGAGAGTTTACTTATGTAATTGTTGCATTAGGCTATGAATTGCAGTAGCCGTGCAATCCAGACAGGGGTGTAACGTATTGAGCTTCAGACCTCACTATATTTAGTGGCTAGAGGTAGAATGGTTGATTCTCCTCTAAATAGAGGAGAATGGTCCTTTGATGAGGAGTTTCCTCCTGGGGATCTACAGGTAGCACTCTAGCACATGCAGGCTTGTGCTGTAAACTGCACTAACCACCAACCAGAAGAAGGCGAAGGTAAAAAGGCTCCAATACAAACTTTTACTAAATAGAAATTCTTACGGGTACAGGCAGGCAGGATACTCACACACTAAGTATAACAGGTGACACAGATGACGACGATTAATTGAACAGGTGATACAGAAGAACTAATAAAGGTTGACATGGAAACGGATGAGTGGCGGGAAACCAGAACAAAAGACATGTGACTAACCGAACACAACTGTGACAAACATGACCACAAAGCACATAATTATATGCATCTAAGGATTTATATGCCTGCAGTTGTTCCTTTGTGTAAATACACTGGGCTTCTCTATGAGATAAGTGTATATATCGGGCCATGTGATTGCTGGCCACTTAGACATATCTGTGATCCATTCATGGTCTGAAATAGTGTAGGGATCTGGTAATGTCTCACTGTTACTGAGAGTTCATTTCTTAAAATAAATAATCGGCGGAGTCCGCACTACCTAGGCTTCCAAAGTAATTCATGCTAGCCATTTCCTCACTGTCACACACCTAGCTGTCACGCGTCTCATGTCTTGTACAGTATGTTTACAGTATCAAATTTATTTTAAATGTGGCGGTTCGTGACATAGCCTTGTCGTAAACATTTAGGATAGAAAGGCTCAACAACCAACAAAAGCATGTAAGTTCATGAATTCATAGGCTATGTCAGGTTTTTATGATTCGCAAATTTAGTTGGACGATTTCATTCAGAGACCTGATGACTATAAAGTAGTCCTTATGGGGGACATTGTGTCAAAATGATTTACGACTTTGACCTTTGTGACAGGTTGAACTTCCGGTGACCTTTATGATTGATGGGTGAACTTCCGGGATGCGGTCATGGGATTAACCTATTGACCCTGCTAGCCTATCGATCATGTTGTATGACAGTTAGTTTTGAACTATGACCTAGCTAGGACTAAATCATAATTTTGACGGGTAGTTTTGTCCTATATTAATAGAACAGATGTTTTTTGCCGTTTGTTTGAACTTTGTCCCAGTTATATATGTGTGTGTGTGTGTGTGTGTGGTTATATGGCTTGTGTCAGAGACCTGCGCCCCCCTCCCATTACATTCCTGAGCAGTATATAAATGGGGCCAGTTATTTCATATATGTGACATTCAGTTATTTCACATTTATATATAAAACATTCTATAATTTATATAATATAATCTAAAACAATTAAAGGTTGAAAAAACATTTAGTTATTTCACATTCATATGTAAAACATCCTTTATATAATATAAATTATATAGTAATTATCATGCTAAAGTTCTTTTTAAAAGTGTATAACATAAATTATATAATCTAAAGCAATTTAACTAAGGTTGAAAAATATTCTGTTCTTTTAAAAGCTTACTAAAACCAATAGTTTTAGCTGAATAAAATCATCTTACCTTATTTTAGAAAGTTGAAGTATACCATTGATGTCCACAAAAATGCAATGTATGAATGGATTCAAAATTGTTTTACACAACTGAATTCACATAGTCATTCCTGAATGACCTCACACTGTCTCAAAACATAAGGAGCGCGCGCGTGTCTGTGTGTCTGTGTCTATGCGCGCGTCCTCTTCCTGCGAGCTCTGACCCCCCTCCTTACAGTGTAACTGTCAAGTGAATCTCACACTAACAAAAGTTGAAAACATGCCTTTAAAAGTATAATATAAATATCTTATTGATCCAATTGTTTTAGTTTTAGATGAATAAAAAATGACTGAGTTAAAATTAACACATCAATGTCCATACCACTGATGCCCACAAAAATAATTAAACTATAGTTGATAAACATACCTTTAAAACTGTATAAATGTAATGGTTATAAAATAATTTTACTAAGGTTGAAAAAATATTCAGTTCTTTTAAAAGAATATAACATAAAAAGCTTACTAAAACCAATTGTTTTAGTTTTAGATAAAAGTAAATAAAATCATCTTACCTTATTTTAGAGAGAGAGTTGAAGAAGTGGCTCCTAACACATCATTGTCCATTGATGTCCACAAAAAATGCAATGTATGAATGGATTCAAAATTGTTTTACACAACTGAATTCATATAGTCATTCCTGAATGTCTCTCAAAGCACCGTCTCAAAACATAGGGAGGCGCGCGGTGTGTGTGTGTGTGTGTGTGTGTGTGTGTCTGTGCGCGCCCCTTCACGTGAGCCTTGACCCCTCTCCTTCGCATACCAAAGCACAGTGAAAGTGAGGAAGGGGTTTCCTAATATCACACTCACAAAAGTTGAAAAACATACTGTTCCTTAAAAGTGTATAAATAAAATGGTTATATAAATATACTGAAACCAATTATTTTAGATGAATAAATAAAATTCATCTTACATGTTTAGAGTTACAACTCTTAAGAGAGTTAACATAAATCACAGAGGTTCTCTCTCACACCAGCGTCTCTGACTCAGAGGGGTGTATTCAGTGATGGGATGAGACATTTTGAATGGTGTGTTAAACTTATAATCCTAAAAGTTTAAATGACATCTTTTAAAAATAAAAGATGTTTTAAATAAATTATTAAAAGTCTTAATAAAAAACAAATATTCTACAACGATGGTCTGTGGAAAAACGGTGCTTAACGGTGACCTAAAGTATAATTGTTATTAAACAATGTCTGTTCAAAAACTGTACTTGGTCGTCTTAAATCTCATTTATATGAAAAAGATTCAATCAGCATTTTTTGTCCATGCTGGGTTTCAATTTTTATGGTGGGGGCTTTCCATAGCTATCCCGTACACCTAAAAACGACCATCATAGAAAACCACAGAAAACTACCCTCTGGGGTCTGAGAGGTTTTTGGGGTCCTTGAGATGTTCTGACATGCCCTGACATTTGTGCTTTTTTCAGTTGCTTATAAACATATTAATGGCAAAGGTGTAAATTCACTCTATTTAGCACAAACAGGGCTACCATAATATGTGAACAACTTGCATGTACATGTTTGTATTTTTGAGAGAATAATGTTTATGCATGGTTTTTTAAAAAACAAAAAACTAAAGTTTCTGAAATAAGGCCATAAAACACATTCTAAATATATGTAAATAAGACTTTTGACTAATGGATGTCATTGCCTACTGTTTTTTCTTCAGAATTATGTGAAAATCATCCTGCCTAATCATTCACATAACACAATACATTGATTTAAATCTTGTAAAACACTTTTTGTCTGGAAAGGCCATATGCGGGTGGGCGTGATTCACACCTGCAGAGTCAATGGGGCCCGCATAATGAGGCTGCATACGTAATGAGCCTTTCATTCAGGTGTGTGACTGAGCCACAAGAATGCAAGGACAATATATAACTGGTTTGTTGTTTTTTCCACAAATTTTGCTTGCAAATTGTACAATATCCAAGGTAAACATTTCTAGTAATTGTGCAGTTAATTGTTCTCATACTGTCAGATTTGGAATATATTCTCTTCCCAAATGTGTCACTAATAAAGCATAATAAAATTATTTAAAGAGAAGGCTTATAATGACCTTTTAAGATTTTGTTTACATCTATCCTTATATAGGCCTATATATATATATATATATATATATATATATATATATATATATATATATATTAAGGTTATACAATTACAACAACATTTAAAATTGTAACAGTATTTCCAGTGTAATCTTTCTTTGTATTCGCGATTCATATTAAAACAGTATTTTTGCCAGCTGTAGTAGCTCCACAACAGCGCGCATCTGTGCATTCATTCATTCCGATTAGAACAAAGCAAACAGAACTGACCTATTCCTCAGCGGGATCCGTTTGCTCCTCGAAATGATACTTCCAGAACTTCTGAGGTACATTTTTGCAGGATCAAGATAGTATTATTCCTCACAGCATCGTAAAGTACATACGTCTGAAAGTGAACTCGCGGTGTGTGTTATCCAGCTGATGTGGGCGTTTCACAGGTTTGTATGGATCGGCTTACATTTGCCTTTGAATAGCGCGCGCTCTCCGTGGGCGGAGCACATTATAACGTAATTAGCTGAGATGAGAACGACTGACATCTCTCTCTTTGCATACATATTACATAAACTGTGAATATTTGTTTTTTATAAAAATTACTTCATTTAAAAGGAGAGAATTCAAGCTTCATGTCTGTATGCCTGTATGCCTGTTTGACTGAGTATTCGCTGAGTTATGGTTAATTTTCGGACGCGTTTCAGAATGGACTACACTGAAAGAGAGGAGGCAGAACTCGCTTCGTGTTTTTATTTTTCTTTATTTGGCAAAAAGCACAACACTTTGTTTTTATTGTGAGTATACACAAAAATAATACACATTTAACAGAATCTATTGATGTATGAAACTCCAATGAAAAATCAAAGTCAACAGAGTATTCATGAGTTTCTTTTACACTGCTAAAAAAAAAGCGAGCTGGTATCGCCGGCGATACCGCCGACCTCAGGGGGTTAACCCTCTGGGGTCTGAGGTGTTTTTGGGGTCCTTGAGATGTTCTGACATGCCCTGACATTTGTGCTTTTTTCAGTTGCTTATAAACATATTAATGGCAAAAAAAAAATTACACACTATTTAGCACAAACAGGGCTACCATAATATGTGAGCAACAATAATGTACATGTCTGCATTTTTGAGAGAATAATGTTTATGCGTGGTTATTGAAAAAACTAAAAACTAAAGTTTCTGAAATAAGGCCATAAAACACATACTAAATATGTGCCAATAAGACTTTTGTCTAATAGATGTCATTGCCTAGTGTTTTTTCTTCAAAATGATGTGAAAATCACCCTGCCTAATCATTCACATAACACAATACATTGATTTGAATTTTGCAAAGCACTTTCTGTTTGGAAAGGCCATATGCGGAGTGGGCGTCACAGATCATGCATATGTAGTGGTTCACACCTCAGGAGACAATGGGGACCGCATACTTAATTAGCCATTCATTCAGGTGAGTCACTGAGCCACAAGAATGCAAGAGCAACAGTTGGAAGCATCTCAATTCTTTTTTATTTTTCCACATATTGTGCTTGCAATTTGGCCTATAATATCCAAGGAAAACATGTCTAGTAATTGTGCAGTTAATTCTCATACTGTATTTTCAGTTTTGGAATATTTATCCTCTCCCCAAATTTGTCACTAATAAAACACAATAAAAATTATTTAAAGAAAAGGCTTATATTTACCTTTTAAAAGTTTGTTTACATCTACCTTGTAAATATATATTTTTATTAAAAAGGTTACAATTACAACAACAATTCAAGTGTAATCTTTCTTTGTAAAAACTAAAGTATACATTTTATCATACATATTTCAAAGTTAAAAAGGTTACAACAACAATAATTACAATTTCAACAATATTTCAAGTGTACTCTTTTTTTGTAAAAAAAAAAAAGATTATAGGCCTACATTTTATCTATGTATTCATTACTTTGAATATAGCCAACATTGGAACAGCTAACATCTTAGTTGATGACTTTATTTTTGACAAAAATAGTAGGCTATTTTATATATAGAAATTGCTAAACAAAAGCTTATTTGATGTGGCAGTATATTCTACAGTAAAAACTGTACCCAAATCTAACCCATTCAGACCTTATGTTGTGATTGCTAGCCTATATTTACTTATTTACTTAAATTTGTTAATGAAAAAATTATTAAAATTAAGATACAATTGATACAAAACGAAATTCGTTTTAAAGAAAGGATTTGTACTTTCTGTTTTGAGGTCTCTGTGAATGTTTGAAAGTATTTTAGTGCTTAGAGCGCTCGCGTCCATAATGGAGAACTGTCAGGTAATATTGTTTTTTTCCTCATAAATGCGAACACGAAAAATAAAAGACAAAAGACTTTTAAGTAAAACTTACTCCGAAATTGTGTCCTCGGCGGAATTCGCTCTTCAATATGCTGCCGTTCGTCGTCTGTTACAATCTTCCTCTGAGGAAACAACCCGGCGCTGTCCAGAATCATCTGAAGGGCGTCTTTATTACCGGAGAAGCGTGCCATACTCAAAACGCGATGAACTATCAGTAAGTCTGATAGAAACTGTGTTTTTATGGCATTGATCGGGGGGCGTATGCGATGCATACTAGATCACCTAAACTATTTACATGTGAATCGCGCCGGGGGCGGGGCGGCCGCAGCTCATTTAGAGATAATGAAGGGAGAAGGAAAAACGGTAACTCTCCTTGCTTTCAAGCGGATTACATGAGTTGAAAACATTTGTGTTTTATATAAATTACTTCATTTAAAAGAAGAGATTTCAAGCTTCATAAAGACATAACTCACATGCCTGTGTGAGAAGTATTCGCTGAGTTATGATTCATTTTCGGACGCGTTTCAGAATGGACTACACGGACAGAGAGAAGGCAGAACCTAGCTTCGTGTTTATTTTTCTTTATTTGGCAAAAAGCACCACACTTTGTTTTTATTGTGAGTATACACAAAAATAATACACAGTTAACAGAATCGATTGATGTATGAAACTCCTATGGAAAATCAAAGTCAACAGAGTATTTCTGAGTTTCTTTTACACTGATAAAAAAAAGCGAGCTGGTATCGCCGGCGATACCGCCGACCTCAGGGGGTTAAACGCCCCTGATCACGTTGCCTGCAACACAATGAAGCACTGATTAATGAAATACTTGTACTGACAATCAAATTATCATATATAAATAGGGAGATGCATGTACATGAACATGCATGCATACACATCCACCCACACACACACACAAAAATTGTAGATCTGCACAAGGCTGGGATGGGCTACAGGACAATAGGCAAGCAGCTTGGTGAGAAGGCAACAACTGTTGGCGCAATTATTAGAAAATGGAAGAAGTTCAAGATGACGGTCAATCTCCCTCACTCTGGGGCACCATGCAAGATCTCACCTCGTGGGGCATCAATGATCATGAGGAAGGTGAGGGATCAGCCCAGAACTCCACGGCAGGACCTGATCAATGACCTGAAGAGAGCTGGGACCACAGTCTCAAAGAAAACCATTAGTAACACACTACGCCGTCATGGATTAAAATCCTGCAGCACACACAAGGTCCCCCTGCTCAAGCCAGCGCATGTCCAGGCCCGTCTGAAGTTTGCCAATGACCATCTGGATTATCCAGAGGAGGAATGGGAGAAGGTCATGTGGTCTGATGAGACAAAAATAGAGCTTTGTGGTCTAAACTCCACTCGCCGTGTTTGGAGGAAGAAGAAGGATGAGTACAACCCCAAGAACACCATCCCAACCGTGAAACATGGAGGTGGAAACATCATTCTTTGGGGATGCTTTTCTGCAAAGGGGACAGGACGACTGCACCGTATTGAGGGGAGGATGGATGGGGACATGTATCGTGAGATCTTGGCCAACAACCTCCTTCTCTCAGTAAGAGCATTGAAGATGGGTCGTGGCTGGGTCTTCCAGCATGACAACGACCCGAAACACAAAGCCAGGGCAACAAAGGAGTGGCTCGGTAAGAAGCATCTCAAGGTCCTGGAGTGGCCTAGCCAGGCTCCAGACCTGAATCCAATAGAAAATCTTTGGAGGGAGCTGAAAGTCCGTATTGCCCAGCGACAGCCCCGAAACCTGAAGGATCTGGAGGATCTCCATCCTCTGTATGGAGGAGTGGGCCAAAATCCCTGCTGCAGTGTGTGCAAACCTGGTCAAGAACTACAGGAAACGTATGATCTCTGTAATTGCAAACAATGGTTTCTGAACCAGATATTAAGTCCTGCTTTTCTGATGTATCAAATACTTATGTCATGCAATAAAATGCAAATTAATTACTTAAAAATCATACAATGTGATTTTCTGGATTTTTGTTTTAGATTCCGTCACTCACAGTTGAAGTGTACCTATGATAAAAATTACAGACTTCTACATGCTTTGTAAGTGGGAAAACCTGCAAAATCGGCAGTGTATCAAATACTTGTTCTCCCCACTGTATATTATGTAAATACTATTAGTAAGAAAAGTACGTCTGTGACAATTCTCACTCATCCAGGTCATAGTTATCCAAGAAGGGTTGACTCAGGGGTGACAACCCCACAGAGGTTAAATACCTGGCACCATCAGTCATTTAGAACTGAAGAAACCCCTTGGATGAGAGGCAAAACATCTTCAAATATGAAAGTACCAAGTCCAGCTGCCCTTGATTTAACCCTTCTTGGGTATACAACATGGGTAAGACACACAAAAGCATACTTTCGTCAACCCTGTTACCCTGGAATGGTAACAGGGTTGACGGTAACAGGGTTGACGAAAAATGTTATTGGCGACCATTTCTAGCCATGAGGTATAGGTAATGACACCACATTATGTGCCTTAATGAGAGGCTTAAATGTTGTTATATATGTACATTTTTAAATATGTACAAATAACTTTTTAACGTATGCTTTTCTGGTAACAGGGCTGACACAATGAGCGTGTCCCTGTCTTTCAGACGTTACATAAACTCAAAGAAAATTCATTAAAAGAAGAGAACACTTACTTGTCTTCTACCATCAACATCATGAAAGACAGATGATGTCACTTCCTGGAACTGATGCAACTTTTGGAACAGTCCATTATCTTTAAAAAGGTGTTTTCATAAAAAGTAACAGGGTTGACGAGAACCTAGGGACCCGACTAAATTGTATTTTTTTTTCAAAATTTGACACGTTAAGAATAAAATCCATTCATGACTAATGAACTGACACTTAAGGCTTTATACAAGTATATGTTTTTTTGTGATAGTTTGACTTTTTTGACCTCGATAGCAAGTAGAAGTAGAAAAATCATAATGAGGGACAGGCCATTTTCAACATTTCTGCAAGATGCTTTGCACAAAAATGTGATTAAAATCCTTTAAAAACAAAAGAAACAGAACTTAATTTCTTCTTATATTATGAGACATATTATGGAAACTAAATTATAAAATATTTTATTTGTTTTATGGTTTATTAAGATTTACAGAGCTTTTTTTTTCTGAAGGACACAAAATGGCACGTTTTCGTATAATGACCCAGTAAATCATGGTAAATCACGCCGGAAACATGGTAAATCATTGTAAATAATACTAGAACATAGGTGTCGCCCAGCCCCCAACTCTAGAATATCTGTCAGCGAAGCACACTGTGTCAACGCCTAGGCGAGAGCACACACTCGGACACGTGCATCTCGGGTTTTTTCACCAAAATGAAGGGGCAGCCACCTTTATCAATGGGCCAACGACGCTTGGAAACAGCCTTCCCTTTCTGCTGATTTCCTAATAGACAAGAGCTGGTCTGAGGTCCTAAGGCTTGTATTCTGTGCACGTATAACCGCAATGAAGCGGACGGACAGAGAAAGTCAGGGCTGGGTCTGCCTCCTCCGGGGCAGCGCTTGCAGGCTCACCACCTGGTCCCACCTTTTAGGGAGAGGGCACATATCCTTGGGCACATAGCCAGGCCAGGCTCTCAGCTCGTGAGAGTTAAGCCGGCCCCAATTCCAGGCACAACTCGTTGACCGAAGATGAGCAAGTCCATACCCTCTAGTAGAGACCATGCAAGCAAGAGAACTGTTTCTTTAAAAACGGAAGCTCAGGGGCGGTCTCTGGGGAATTGGGGAATTTTTCCCCAATACAGAAAAATTAATGCATACATTTATAACTTGCAGGCTTGACTATTGTAATGCCCTCCTTTCTGGTCTACCAAAGACTACAATAAATAAACTACAATTAATACAAAACTTTGCTGCTCGAGTATTGACAAAGACCAAGAAGAGAGAACACATCACACCTATACTAAAATCATTACATTGGTTACCTGTGTTGTAAAGTTTTTCTTTCTTCAAAGCAGACCAGGAGACGTTGGGGATCACGTTCAAACAGAAGAGTTTCTTTATTTGAGCGCGGCTGCGGTGCTTCCAACATAATCTAAAGTATATAAATTTACATGGTGTCTTATAGGCATTTTAGGAGGAGGGACTTTTGAAGGTGGAGACAAATTCAAACAAAGCATGTAAATGAGTATACAGGTTAAGGAAACCCAGACTCCAGCGTGTTACCAGTCTCAATCCAATCAGCATAACCACTCAAATGCATATGTGCTAATCCAATCAGCCATACGATTCAACGTCTGGACTGTGGCTCTTGCTCCAAGAGCCATTAAAGACAATAGGTTAGCGTCTCCGTGATCTGACTCATTTAACTTACAAAGGAAAAACAGGTCGGGCAGGAATATCTTGTTGTAAACTCAATAATCACTTTCTCAGTTTATATACTTTCTAAATTAAAACCTCAAATGCTAAAATCAGTATTCTTCACTGTGATGTTATGTAAGGAAGCATATCTGAAATAGATTCTTAAATTTGTAACCCTTCACCTGTTAGTTTTCATATTGATTTTAAAAACCTTTTATTAGTTTATAAGGCACTGCATGGATTTGCTCCAGATTATCTTTTAAAAATGCTTACAGTATATGAATCTGTAAGGACTCAGATCATCAGATTCTTTACTTTTAACAGTACCATACAGTAGAACTAAAAGATTTGGTGATGCTGCTTTTAACCGCTATGCTCCTCGCCTCTGGAATAATCTTCCACAAGAAGTAAGACGTGC
The DNA here is from genome assembly GCF_951802725.1 of Rutilus rutilus. Classification (NCBI taxonomy): domain Eukaryota; kingdom Metazoa; phylum Chordata; class Actinopteri; order Cypriniformes; family Leuciscidae; genus Rutilus; species Rutilus rutilus. Next base: position 35,903,106 of record NC_140212.1, read on the forward strand.
TAGAAATATAAATAGTTTTAAGTCTAAATCAAAAACATATCAATAAACATATATAGCCTGGCCTTCCTATAATATTTTACAATATTTGTAATATATTTTTAAATTTTTTCTTCATTTTAATACATTTTCATAAATTTTTATTTTATTCTTGTATTTTACTTGTACTTGTGTTTTTTTTATTTTTGTGCCTGTAAAACACTTTGAACTGCATTGACTTGTTTGGAAAAGTGCGATATAAATAAAATTTGCTTGCTTGCTTGCTTGCTCTGCAGTGCAGTAGCACCAGAGATAAGGCCCAACAGGATAAAAAGGGGCGCAAGGCCTTTGGTTACCTTGTTCCCTCAGGAACTTGACGATCAGGACGTGCTTCCCAGCTACTGCATCATGATGTGCGTCAAAGAAAAGATTGAGGCAACATCATTTTGAGGGTGGAGGACACAGTCCTCACTCCAACCCATTTTGCAGGAAAGAGAGCACTGAAATGGCCGAACGCCTTCAGGATCTCCTCATGGAGAGAAGACTTACTCAATGAGTAGGTTCCACTTCTATTTGGCGTAAGCAACACTTCCTCTTAGGGGTGCTTTCACAGAAGTGATGGTGACTACCACACAGTCCTGCGGTAGCCACCTGAACCTCCGCATCCATTTTCAGGACCGGCCTGGAATCTCCAGGGGTCTGAACGCGGGTGCCATCATGCCACCTCCCTGAGAAAGTATTCAGGGGTTGTCGAGGGGAACTAGGTCTGGTTGGGCCAATAAGGGGCAACTATCAAGACCTGCTCCACTCCTGAGATAGCACGGCACATGCAAGCGACATGCGCACACAAGACAGGAGCACTGCTCAACACTAGGTGTGAAGAAAATCACTGAGCTTCAGGAGCATCTCTGCTCAACACCTGAGTGTGAAGAAATTCACCGAGCTTCAGGAGCATCTCTGCTCAACACCTGAGCGTGAAGAAATTCACCGAGCTTCAGGAGCATCACTGCTCAACACCTAAGTGTTATGAAAATCACTGAACTTGAGCGGCGCCAAGCGACAATAAACGGCAAAGCCGCTTTTTTAGAAGGCTCACTGGGGAACACATTTCTGCGGGGCCCTGGGGCCAGCTGAGAGCCAGTGTCTGTCCAAGGGTTGTCCGCTCGGACAGAAATAATACAACTGACAGAGGAACGAATCCGGAGAGGCAAACAGATGTAACTGTACGGCCCCGAAGTTGTCCCTGCCCAGCTAGACCGCCTGGGGATGGAGTCTCCACTCTCCCTTGCCATAGGCTGTCGTGAGGCTCGTCGGCGGCACGATTGAGCAGGCCGGAAGAAATAGTGGAATGTTGAAGTGACCTCAGAAGCTTCTGACTCCAAGGAGGAGGTGACGGGCGAGTTGTGACATGTGAGGGAAGCTAAGCGCAACGATCGCGATGCTTTCTTTTCAGACCAGTACCAGCTCGCTGAGCAGCGGTGGCTCAAAGTGAGGTGAACTGCAACAACTCGAGGCAATGAATGCCAATGCAGTCGGAGGTCGCCCAGGCCTCCGTTAAAGCATGCTCTTTGTACATGGCCCCTCAGTCGTGTTAGTGGACCTCGTTCTAGGAGCGATCGGCTCGAATAAACGAAAGGTCTGATCACGGGCTGAGGGTTTGGCGGCAGGCCGGGGTATATCACTTCCTTCGCCAGTAGGACAGCGACATGCGCATAAGACAGGAGCACTGCTCAACACTAGATGTGATGAATATCACTGAGCTTTCAGAAGCATTTCTGCTCAACACCTAGTGTGATGATTATCACTGAACCTGAGCGGGCACCGAGCGATAATGAATCGCATAGCAATCGCATAGAGTCTGATGGTCACGGTCTGGTCTGGACCAGTTGGGAAGCTCTTTCCGCTTCTTGAACCAGGCCCAGGCCCAGAAGACCACAGACGTACCCGAGGTGGGGCAGCAGGGTGGAGGACAGGGACCCGGCTCGGGGCAGCCCGATGCGGGGTCTGAGTGTGCGGTGCAACACTTACCTGTCTCCACGGGGCAACAGGGGATGCGTGAGAAGGCGGATGACCGGGTCCTCGAACGCACCATGCTGCCGGCTAGCGAACAAGAGGGGACCCTCTTGGGACCCAGGGACGGAGGAATTTGCTCTCTAAACAATTCGGGTACCACTGGACTCCGGGGAGCCAGTGGCGGAACAGTAACCATCTGAAGAGCTCGTCCCCCCCATCCCTGGGTGGCCTGTCTCAGGGATGCTAAGTCTGACACTTGCCCCCTGGCTTGGCAGTGCCCTAGACAGACCGGGCGGCCTGCCTGCTGCTGGCTCTACGCTGGGGCCTGGGTGGAGGCTGCTGCGGCGGAACCGGAGGCAGCGGCAGGGGACGCCCTCAACGAAGAGCAGGCGCAGCTCTCCACCATGTTGCCTAACAACCCAACCTGAGAAACTGGGGAGTCCAGGAACCGAACCTTGTCCGCATCCACCATCTCAACCAGGCTGAGCCAACAATGGCGCTCCTGGACCACTAGGGTGGACATCGCTAGACCGATCACGCACGCTGCGACGCTCATGCCCATGAGGGCGAGGTCAGCAGCAGTGTGGGGCTCACTCATGAGCGCACGGTCTAGACTACCCTCGTGCATGTCCATGAGTGTCTTGGCCTGATCGACCTGCAACAACGCCATGGCATGCAAAGAGGAGGTGGCTTGCCCGCAAACTTTGTAGGCTCTGACCGTCAAACCTGACACGAGCTCACAGGCCTGCAGGGGGGACAAGGATCCCCCAGATGCAGCGGCCGTTGGACACAGGTACACCTGTTGTCGCAACAGACCTCTCCACTGGAGGGATAGCTTCATAACCCTTCACCGCTCCTCCCTCAAAGGTAGCAAGGGGGGAAGAACCACTCAGGCAGTTTTAGGCAGTAAAAGGTGCTGTCCACGACCTAGTAAGCTCTCCATGCACTTCGCGAAAGAAGGGCACTGGGGCGGCGGGCTGAGAACCAATCATCCAACCGAGACTGAACGGGACACGGTGGAGGGTTCCGCTCGAGCCGACAGCCTCGGCGGCCCAATTCAGCATAGCTGACAGTTCTGGATCCAGCTCGAGCAACGTTACGCTCCCAGAGGGAGATAACGCAGTCGAGTCATCATCTCCAGAGGCCAGCTCACCCTCCGATGCTGCAATCGGCGTCTTGTCCTCTGGGGGAGCCCTGGGTGAAACGGCCGGTCCACCCATTACAGATGGACCAGCACGCTCCACGGCGGACTCCACCACTATCCTCCAATCACCCACCCCACGCGGCACCTGAAGGTGGGGCATGGTAATAGGGACTCGCGCTTCGCGGACGCAGGTGAGTCTTGACCTCAACACCGCGACAGTCATATTCCCGCAATGGGAACATTAACTTTTTAAACACACAAATAAATAGAAATTTGATGCTGTTAAAACAGCAGTTGAGAGCTTGAGAAGCTTGTGATCACCGCTGAACTCACGCTGTAGAAACACCAACACTGGGAGGTGTCCCTGCAAGAACACCGACACACTCGCTTGTTATGTAAACAATAGTACTCTTCATCCGATCGGCTCCGAAGCGAAAGGCAACTGGTGCGTGCGTCCACTTCCGTGTTTATACCCACTCTGCGGAGTGGAGCATGTAATCGCGCACACCAATGTTGAATTGGCTTGATTAAATAGTAGTACGAAGAAGACAGGCTCCCTAAGCTTGATCCCCATTCAGTTGACGTAAACTACGTCTGACATTGACTACGTCTGACATTCTCGACTGAAAGGGAAGCGTTGTTTTTTTTCCGGGTGCTCCGGTTTCCCCCACAGTCTAAAGACATGCAGGTAAGGTTGAGTGGATATGGCAAATTGTCGTAGTGTGATTGTAAATGTGTCCCAGCACTCTCAGTGTAAGTAAAGCCTGTGCCAAATCATGTGTGTGTGAAGCAGACCCTTCAAATGAGTGAGAATAACGCTAAGAAAGAGAGTCACAGAGCCTTTTATTAAGCCTGTCCAATAAATATTATTAAAGTGTGAGATCCGACAATCCATTCATCAGACCGGAGGTTTCTGTAATTTTCCCTTTGCATGCTATAAGGATGCCGAACATCATATATAATTGTATTTATTTTTTTAAAGGGAGAGAGTTATTTTCTGTCTGTCAACATAGTGCCGCAAATGTTGTGAATAGAGATTAAAATCTACTGAACCTGGAACATTCCTTTGATTATGATTAACAATTAACTTGAACTACTTTATCTGGAGTAATACAGATACAAAAGTACAAAAGACAATAAATCAGGACACTATAAAAGGAACATGAAAGGCTGTGAGGATGACAGAGCAAGAGCTGGAAACAAACATCAGTGAAGAATGAAGGGTTTAGTATGTTTACTGCTGCTGTTGGAAACCTTTGTGTGTGTCGTACAGCATCAGGTAGATGGAGGACTCAATGAGAATGAGATCAGTCAACAGCTCAGATCTGAGGACGGAAGACAGAATCCACCTCAAACAGACACTTTGAGAGATGAAGCTTCAGCTAACAGCCAACAAAACTACCATCTGTTCTTCACTGACATCCATGCAGCGCTGAGAGAACTGACCGCCACCGTTACAGAGCAGAAAGTGAACATCAGAGAACTGACCGCCACAGTTACAGAGCAGAAAGCAAACATCAGAGAACTGACTGCCACAGTTACAGAGCAGAAAGCAAACATCGGAGAACTGACCGCCACGGTTACAGAGCAGAAAACCATCAACAGAGAACTGACCGCCACAGTTACAGAGCAGAAAGCAAACATCAGAGAACTGACTGCCACAGTTACAGAGCAGAAAGCAAACATCAGAGAAGTGACCGCCACGGTTACAGAGGAGAAAACAAACATCAGAGCTTTAGAGACGCGATTGAGGGATGCTGAGAAGGCTGCAGAACAACAGACGTTTATCCTGGAAGAGCTGAACAAGAAAAATTATGGTACCTCAAAACATTCTTTAATCAATGATCCTCAAAGTAAAACAATGCAATACATTACATAGTGTAAATGTTAGTGTAAAGTTGAGTGTGTACTGTGTAAATTGTATTATATATCTATTACAATTAGTGGTAACGCTTTAGATTACATCTCGGAAAGTACTGCGTAATTAAGACACATTTACAGTACATTATAGTGTACCTATAAAGTACTTACACATACAAGTTAAGGGAACAATATGTTAAGTTTTGGGAAAAAAGGAGTAACAACTAGGAGAATTAACAAATTATTCATACTGTAATTATTTTAGAACAAAGAGGTACTTAATCTACTATTATGATACAACGATCTTACATTTGGGAGCAATTAAGCGAGAACATACACATGTACCTTTTTGTAATAATAGTGTACCAATACATACTGTGTAGGCTTTTTAAAAATTACAGGGTACATATCTATGCACTTTTACAGATAATGTTTCAAGGCAAGTAAAACAAAAACTATTGCAATATTTTATTTTATTTTTATACTGGGGAAATATACTTTTGGTTCATGTAGTTACAGGGCAAGTACAATAAAAATACATACACAAAATCTAATATCACTGACTCAGAAACCTTTATTTGAAAAACAACTTCTTTCAAAACAGATTTACAACACTTCTTATTCATCAAAAAAAAAGAAGAAGTTTGATTTCAAACACAGAAAGTAGCATGTTTTTTGTTTTTCTTGCTTGGTCCTCTTCTCCTTTTTCAATCTTTCCACTGATGAATCTTAAGAAGGAATCCCATGTCTCTTGCTATTCTATATTATGTATTAAAAGAAAATACAGTACACCAAGAAATATTCTCATAATTATAAACTTTTCGGTTCCAACAATCTGTCACCAGCGCGTGCATGAGAATCTAGTTCATGTTTGACATAAATGTAAGCTCGCTGTGAAGCACAATGTGAAACTCGCGTGAGAACTGGCGTCTCTTTCCTCCTGTCTTGTTTGTTTCTCATTGTTATTATCTGTTATTGTTTGTATTTTATTGTGAGCAATATACTGTATATATATTTTTTTTAAAGACGCATCCGACTTCCGCGTGAGTTTCTCGGCTCGCTCTTGTCACTCTTGACGTGAACTCAACCCTCTCATGCATGCGCTGGTGATAGTTCATCTGAAGCGATAGTCTACAGTTTAAAAAGTTTAAAATACTGGTATTTTTCTTACAAACACTTATCGTTTCACTTGAGAAGACATTGATTCATCCATTGGGGTCATATGGATTACTGTAGTTATTGCAGTATATACAATTGTAAATGTATCATGTTGATGATTTTTATTATGAAAAATATTTAATAACTTAACTGAAATTCACTGTATTGTTGCCAAATTCAGTTTACACATCACTGATGTCCTGATGGTTATACTACAACACTTAATTTGGGAAAGATATATTTTAAATTGTATATACAATTGTAAATTAGCCTTTCGCCGAGCCCCGCCCCCCTTAGTTACTGTTGCTACGTCCGACAAACAAATGGTCAAACACGACCAGCGTGACAGATTGCCATGACGGGAAGAGGTATACCCGTGCGTGTCAGTGACCTTTTTTGGAGCAATACCTCCGCGATATAAAGCTGATCTAACCACTGACTAATACAACAGCAGTGCTGATCACAACACCTGTTATCATCCTATCAATAATAATAATATATAATATATTATGATATAATATATCATTATTTAGGGACAAATCATTGTTTGATTTACCGCTTCAAGCGGGACTTTCAATGTCAGCATTTTGATTTCGGCAAATCAGTTTAGGCGAATGCAAACAACGTGATTATTGATTTCAACATCCACCCACGCAAGAAAACGTGCAACCTACCTGAGGGAATAATACGCTGATTTACTGCTCAATAAATATTTCTGATTGTTATCAATGTAGAAAACAGTTTTTTTGGGGGGGATTCTTTGATGAATAGAAAGTTTCAGAGTTTTCTGAAATAGAAAGCTTTTCTAACGTTATAAATGTCTATACTGTCACTTTTGATCAATTGGATGCATCCTTGCCTATTACTTTTCTTAATTTCTTAAAAAATCTTTCTGACCCCAAATTACTTTTACCGGTTCTTTGTGGCAAGCTTTATGCCTGCGGTCGTGCGCTTGAGTGTGGCTATATTACGTAAACGCTCATTATCCTGTAGGCTATATAGCCTATTTAAGTAATTCAATTAATATAAAGGGGCGATTTGTCCACTAATGGCTTAAATGAATAACTATAGTCGACTAGAAAATGTTTTTTGTCGGAGGCAGCCCTTATTCCACATATTTACAAACGCCGTGGGCAGAGAATGTTTGTCGGACCTGCTCACATAGTAACGGTTGCTATGATGTGTGATTGGACAATGGCCGTTTTGGGGGAGGGGCCGGCGAAAGGTCAATTTATAATTTTTATGAAAAAATGCAATAACACTGCTGTCCTGAAGGTTATACTACAACACTTATTTTGAAAAAAAAAGAGTTTTTAATTGTATATACAATTGTAAATGTATCTTTTTGATGATTTTTATTATGGAAAATATTCAATAACTTAACTGTAATTCACTGTATTGTTGCCAAATTCAGTTTACACATTACTGATGCCCCGATGGTTATACTACAACACTTTTTTGGGGTAAACATGTATTTTAAATTGTATATACAATTGTACATTTATATTTTTTATGCTTTTTATGACACACTTGTATGTGTGTGAGCATTTCAGTTGTGTGTGTGAGCGTGTTATTTTCAGTTGTATGTATGAGAGCGTTTCAGTTGTGTTTGTAAAAGCATTTCAATTGTGTGTGTGTGAGCTACAGATGGTGGACAACCAAAATGCCTATTACCGCCGCGCCAGCTGCCGCGGCGAAATCACTGCGGCGAAAATAAACCAGCCGCATTTCAAAGTCGTTCCCGAAATGACCGCCAGGTGGCGCAAAGGGACATTGTGCAAAACAGCAGCAATTGCCGTATTTTAAAATGTAAGTGGGTTAAATATAAAACCCTAAGCCTAATAGGCATATTTTTCATATATAAATAGGCCTATTAGGCTACAACAGAATAGAACCAAAGATAGAATAAATTTTAGAACTGAAAAAATAGAATCAAAAGTTAAAAATAGAGACGATATTAGGAGCAATGACGCGGAATATTTTTACTATTCTATTGAGGAATTAGATAAATGAAGAGCTCTCGTGAGCGATACAATTACATAGTAATTTATAGTGATTTCAAAAGCAGTCCTTAAAAAAATAATAATAATACATGGAGTAGTGTGGCATAATTTTTGAGAGATTACGCGGAACGCGTTTTAGTTAAGATCCTGGTTTCAATGCCCTTAATGTATATAGGCTAGGCTACTGCTTTAAAAAAATGTCACAACGCGTTTTGAGATTGTTTTGGATTAAACATTGAAGTTTAAAATGTAGTGTTTTGGCACACCAGGCCGAGTGGCGTTACGCATTGTTCAAAAATCTGGTTTTATTCTGGCATGTTGAATTGGCGTTAGATTTTTTTTATTTTTTTATTTTTATTAGATTTAGATTTTAGATTTCGTTAGATTTATTTTTCTCATAACTAAACTAGCTAAAATAACTAATATATGCCTTGTCTTAATATGACCTACTTAATATAGGCAATAGGCATATAATAGCCTATATAATAAATTAGCAAAACTTGGCCACTAAATATTTAATTTTCAATTATTTTAATTATCACAATTAAGTTTTAATTTTATTAAATTGAACAAGCGCAACAATCAGCATTTAATCAAATATTATAAAAGATGTATTATTAATAATAATGTTACTTCAACATAATATTTCGTTTTTTCGACATAATGTGTGCCTGCAACAAGCAAGATGTGTATTTGTAAATCCGGTGATGCGTGCATTGATTTTTATCAATAAACTAGTGTTTTCTGACAGTGTCGACTGCAAAGATGAAGTTGACGATCGCCATATTTGTAGTGAACGCACCTAGAGAGAAATGCACATAAAGACATAATCAGAGAGTAGCCTTTTTCTTTTCGTTTTGAATTATTTCGTTTGAAGACATTTCAAGCTTTGTGTATTTGATGTATTTATCATGTCTGTGTGAGGCATACGCTGAGTTTTCTACTAAACAAAACTTAATGAAGTGGTCAAAATCATGTCTGACCCACTCCATATCCATCTCTCGATATAATGCATCCTATCTTACTCGTGCTGTTCACTTTTCATATTCAACATAGATGGAAAAAAATAACATTATAATATTTTAACAAATATGATACTAAATGAGATTATTTAATGGCTACAACAGTATAGTAGGCCTATAGACTCTATTTGTACAAATTGCTGCACATTAATTTAATTAAATGAAACCTTGTAACGAATTCACATTGTAGGGTAGACTGTGTACAGTTGAGACACCTTAAATAACTTGCGTTCGCAGCAAGCACAAGTTGTGATTTTTGCTGTGCACTTGCATATTGGTGTCAGCTGGGAAGGAAATATAGAGACTAGACCTCTTGGAACTTTTATTGAATACATAGCGTTGGTAAAGCAATTACATCCCTACAAATTTATTAGGCCCTACTGAAAATAAATGTATCGAATTTAAGCAAAGTAGCCTAAATGTTAAGACTGTAAGCCCTTTGCTTTTTTACGTATAGCCTATAAAGGACTCTTATAGCCGACTTTGTGTTAATTTAATTTGTAAAGGATTTTTTTAACCCTTTAAAGCCGCACATATCATATTTGATACACGAGTTTCTAAGACATATATTGAATCAGTGAGAGCAATACTTTCTTTGAAAACCTGTTGTATCTATTTTGATACGTGTATTCTGCCATCTTGTGGAATTTCACTGTACTGCAGGCAGTAGAGGGGTGATTTTTTAGCTTTTCAAAATGGCGGCTGCGATTGGATCAAGCCAGACGCTTTCGGCAGTAAAATAAAGGCTAATTTCAAGTTGTTAAGATAAAAAATAATATTGGATTGCGCCTGATATAATTAATTTAACACTTTCTGAATTGAAATAATGCATAATTACTTAATAATTTAATCGTTAAATTACAAGTAAATCGTGTTGGAAATTGTGTATCAAATTTGATACTGCACACTGTAAAACTTTTCACTGTAAATTTACAGTAAAATACTGGCAGCTGGGTTGCCAGCCACATACTGTATTTTTACAGAACTAGTACTGTAAACAGCATTTACAGTATTGTACTGTAAAACGTTGTACTGTAAATTTACAGTAAAATACTGGCAGCTGGGTTGCCAGCCACATACTGTATTTTTACAGCACTAGTACAGTAAACAGCATTTACAGTACTCCACTGTAATTACCAAATACAGTATATACCACATAATTTTACAATATTAAACTTGTCTACAGCAATAAATTGTATAGTAGTCACACTATGAAAAAGAAAACAACATTTTCTGGGTTTTAAAACATTTATTTTGGTTAAAAGCAAAGATCAGAAAATTGCCTTCTGTGAACATGTTGGCTGAATTTTTTTTAAACATAAAATGCAATTTTAACACTTAACAACAAACAGGTAACACTTAGCACTTAATTAAAGGGATAATTCACCCAAAAATTTAAATTAGCTCATGATTTACTCACCCTCAAGTCATCCTAGGTCTACATGACATTCTTCTTTCAGACGAATACAATCGGAGTTCTATTAAAAAATGTCCTGGCTCTTCCAAGCTTTATAATGGCAGTGAATTCCTGTTTCTGTTTTGAAGTCCATTCAAGTGCAAACGAAATCCCATTCAAAGTCTTCAAGTTTTCGCAGAAGTGAGGACAGAAGTGTTCTTTTTTTGCACAACTTGGCCAGTTTTCTTTGAAGTTACTTGTCCTTTCTTTGTTTTTGATCCACGTTCAGGATTGATGTCAGGAAATCGTCTAAAAGGCAGAAAAGAAAGGAAAAAAAAACAATGAAATATTATGGACTGAGTTTATATATTTTGACAAAGAGAGACAGCACAAAAGATGTGTAAATAAAAACCAGATATCGGTTTTAACGACTAAACTGTTTGGATAAAACTGAACAACATGAAAAAAAAAATGCAATGTTGGATGTTGTGATCAATAACTGATATTTTTTCTGCCCTGGTTAAAATACATCAACTCAATGTGTCTGTTTACATGTGCACTGTCAACTAACTAAACTTTTGGAAGTGGGGTTGCCAGATTTAAAGTTTTATTCTACAACTTTTAATATCATCCCCTCATCAGGTCCCATCAGAGTATCAGTGGAAAGGCAGCCATAGACTGTTTATATAGAGCACACATTGCCAGAATCCAGCCCAAACCTTTGTGACAGAAATAATTTAACTTTAATTGCAAGCCTTGCAATGTTTATTGCATACATGACTACATGATAATGTTAAACATGACATTTACCAGACTAAAATGCATGTTTGCACCCAAAAATAAAAATTCTGTCATTATTGCTCATCCTTAAGACTTTCGTTCATCTTCGGAACACAAATTAAGATATTTTTGATGAAATCTGGGAGGTTTCTGTCCCTCCATTGACATCAATGTCATTGCAACTGTCAAAGCCCAGAAAGGTGGTAAAAACATTGGTAAATAGTACATATAACTACAGTGGTTCAACCTTAATATTATGAAGTGACGAGAATACTTTTTGTGTGCAAAATAACAACATTGTTGAATAATCTCTTCTTTTACATGTCATTCTCCTACACTGTTTTGTGAGGATGAGTGGGCCGGAGTGTATTAAAGGATAACTCTTGCCAAAATGCAACCTAGGGTCTTTTTGTTAATCTACCCGAGGCAAACCTTCGTTTAAAAGCATAATTAGGATGGAAACGCCACTTTTAAGTTTGACCGTATTTTCGTTTTCGTTCAAATTGCCTTTTGAATGGGAGTGCTTGTGGCACGACTATGATAGCATCAAAAATCGCTATTTTTTAAAACACTAAGAAGGCTCGACACAACATGAAACTGTGCTCTCAGTATCACCAGAGACTCTACACATGAACTCCAGCATTGAGAACATTGTTTGTGTACACAGAGTTTACTAAAAAGAAAGATTTTGAACAACTCACGGAAACTGTGTCCGCCTGCATTTTGACAGTCAAAAATAGTCGATCTAATAACTTTATTCTAGAGCTGCTGTAAAGCCAAAACAATCTATGTTACGGTAATTTCCTATTATCACTGTAAAGCTGCTTTGAAACAATCTATATTGTTAAAAGCGCTATATAAATGAAGGTGACTTGACACTGTTTACACTACGTCAACAGCGTAGGAGAATGACGTGAAAGAGTAGAGATTGTTGAATAATGTCGTTATTTTGGGGTTTTTTGTGCACAAAAGGTATTCTCATCGCTTCATAATATTAAGGTTGCACCACTGTAGTTACATGAATTATTTAAACAATGTTTTTACTAGCTTTCTGGGCCTTGAAAGTTACAAAGATGTTTCAGTCTATGGCTGGTTCAGAAACCTCTCAGATTTCATCAAAAATATCTTCATTTGTGTTCTGAAGATGAATGAAGGTCTTACAGGTTTGGAACGACATGAGGGTGAATAATTAATGACAGAATTTTCACTAATCCTTCAACTGAAAACAACTTGCACTGACATATCTGAAATATGTGACTGTCACTGTTTTGTCTCAAGATGCACACCAGTAATGTTTTTTTTTTTTTTATTAGACATTTTTATAAAAGCTGCTTAAATACCCTAATTTTATTAAGGCCTAGACCTGTCTTAAGCTAAGCCCAGTATGGAAACCAGGGCCATATTGTTCATACCAGTAGTCAACATAATAAATACTGTAACGAAAAGTCACAATTCAGTCTAATATTTATATGAATGGCAAATATGCTAATGACTAACCTCTGAACAAACTCAAGGTGCTGCCTCTTCCTGTACTGCAAGCTGAAGTTATAGGAGGAGGCAAACAGCGCTGCCAGGCCATGATGAAGTTAGGCTGTGATCCTTTCCACACACACCTTGACCTTCCAAACGTAATGTCCAGCACTGGTTGCTTAGAGATTGACCTGTAATTGAAAAAATAATAATAAAATGAATTAATAAATAATATTAATAATTAAAATAACTATTGTGGGTTCCACTGTGGTTCGATGTAGTTGTCTATCTATTCATAGTTCTATAAATTAAAATTTTCACCTAAAAATGTAAATTGATTAGGGTTAGAACGATAAAACGCACTGCCATATTATTTTGCTTGTTTTAAGCATAAACTCACTAAATTTTGACATATTCTTTCAGAAAACAAGACAATTTTTACTTGTCTATTAAATGCTTCTTCATGTAAGAATTTTATATATCTGGACTGGAAAACAGAAAAAAAACACTAATTAAGAAAAATATATTTTGCAGTGGAGTGAGTAAATGATGGCTTTTCATTTTAGGTTTAAACTACCCCTTTAATGTTTAGGCTACATACCAGGAAATAAGGCCTGGACTCTCTGGCAAGTGTAGATTGCTGGACATCAGCGATGCAAATTCCTGAAACAATTTTTAAAAAGGACAGCACAGCCATGATCAACAGAACCAAAACATAAAACATATTACAGATTAATGAGATTTGTTGAATAATTTCTACTTATCTGCTTGAAGGATAACACCGTCTTAACTTCTCTTTGAATTGTTAGTTGTAGGACCATGGCATGGCAATCAGGAATACTACATTTGAAAACAGCATTAGGAACATGGATTTTCTTGTGCTAGCAAAATTATGACAACGATTCAAAAGCACGATCACAGAACTGACAGCATTTGATAGAATTTTTTTTACCACATAGACTATAACTGTAACACTACTTAAAAGTACTTACATTAGCACTGGACCGTCATCAGATTACAAAGCCTGAAACGAAAAATATATATATCAAAAGCAGGTCATGCAAATAACATGGTATATGTTGCCTATTATGTGAAATATCGAAGTTAACGTTAACGTTACTTGGTAAACAGGTGGAACAGAGTGAATTGTTTGCGCGGCCGCGGCAGAATCAAACCAAATGCATTCGTGAAATCAACGTATGTTAGAAATGCGAACGCAAAAAAAAAAATATATATATATATATTGGCTTACCGTATCACTCAGTTGAACAATTTTCCATCTTCTCAAACTCTAAATCCCACTAATCGTCACAGGCGCAGGTTATTCAGATGACAATTTCTTCCATCCGTCTTCATGTAAAGTTAATGTCTCCCATTTTCTGCTGCGTCACAGGCAACTAATGTTTGAAACACGAACCGAAGCTCACAAAAGCTTAAAAATTGCTCACAGATTCGCAGACACTGTTTATCTTGATAACAGGAATGATTATTCTGTTCAGTTGAATCCCGCTGACAAAACAAGTTTGCCTGTAGTAGCTACTGTCTGCTCGCGTCACATTTGAACTGAATTGAGCGCGAAAGAAATCAATCCCACAATGCAGTGCTTTTACAGTATGATACTGTATTACGAATTTATCGGGTTGAAAACAGAAATGTGCTGTATATTTACAGCTGTTCTGTAAAAGATACAGCCAAATACTGTATTATGGAAATACAGTACAATTCTGTAGGAAATTCGCTGTAAATTTACAGTAAAGTTTTACAGTGCAGGTATTAATGGTAATGTCAAATTGTAGTAATGTTATCTACTTTATGACTACCACAATGCAAACACAAACAATATTGGGATGATTCAATTAATGGCAATTAATGACTGAAATGCCATATTAACCCTCTGGGCTATAGACGTATTGCAGATGAGCAAACACTCTTAAAAATACGTCTTCCAGATGTAAAATGCACTTCAAATAGTCGGTGCTATCTGGGATATGTCGCCCATTTTCGGGCGGGAGGAAGCTAAGTGTGATTTTTTTTTTTACGACCCTTTAACATATCAGAAAAGGTAGGTATCGTTTGAAAGAACTCTTTTTAAATTTTTTGAAAATATAAATTACATTACATTTGGACATTGTCCTGCCAAGAAACGGCGGATAAAAGACAATATATATATATAATTTTTATTATGATTTTGCATATCTTTCTTATTTGTCATGGAATAACTCAGGAAGGAAATAAGGTAGGAGGAAAATAATTTTTTAGTGAAGTCCCCCTACAATAAAATAATAATTTTTGGATAAAGGAATCAAAACAGCATTTGGAAAAGAGATGGCCTTTTTGTACAGTCTTTGACACCCCCTCATGGGCATTTTTTTCTCCATGAAGAATATCTTGTCATAAAAGCAATAGATTATGTTAATTTTGGGCTCATTTTAATTGCAATAATATGCTGTAAAAAATGAAGTGCCATTTTCAATTATCTGAGAATGTTTCATGAGCTGTATGATGTTTTTGACACATTGCAGTACATTATTTTATAGATTATGAAAAAAAAGAAATTATATTTATCAGCAAATAACTCAGCAATACTTAAGAGTTTTTCAAAGTGGATACATTCACTGTAAAGTTCAGACTCTAAGCTTTCAAATGACATCAACTTTGTGTTAATCAAGGCAAGATTTTTGAAAAATATGGTAATGAATATTTTCGCAGCTAGGTGGCGCCTGCTGGCGGTACACTCGGTTTTAGAGGGATTACTCAGCACTCGTTAGGAGTTAATAAATGTAATTAGATGCATTAAAAAGCTGAGATCCTAAGCTTTAAAATGATATATAATTTGTGTTGTTCCATTCAGTGGTTGCTTAGTAATATAAAAAAATATTTCCGAATGGGAATAAATCAAATAAATAAATAAAAAAGCTATAGGCCGCCTAAGGCTATAGGCCGCCAAAGTGCATCTTTGCACTTTGTTGGTGCAAAGATGCAAGCATTGCACCAACAATCACTTCTCACATGTGTACTGTGAGAAGTGTAAGGTGCATCTTTGCCTGAACAAAGACAGAAACTGCTATGTTTTCAAACTGTTAAAGGCATAATAGATTTTTTGTATCTAAACTCTACACGGTTGTAAGCAAAACGTTCCCAAAAAGCCTGATGTATCAAATGTGATACAAAAAATATATCATAAACAAAATGAGTTGGCAAAATTTTTTTTTTTTTTTGATTCAAGGCTTAATAAACATCTAATTTCCCAAAATATATAATTTTCTGCCATTTTTTTAATGTGTCAGGCTTTAAAGGGTTAACTCAAACATTAACACTGAAATAAATGAAACTAAATTATTGTAAAAAATGTTGTCACACCACGACGAGTGGCGCTATGCATTGTTCTAAAGCCAGGTTTTATTCTGGTATGTTGAATTAGTGTTGGACAAACGCGGCGGCGCGTTCATTTGAATGAAGAGCGCTTCTCTCTCGTGTGAGCGAACACACTGGAACGTTAGGCCATATCGCAACGAGTGAATGGTGGCCGAGTGGTTGAACTTACGTTACGATCATTTAGATGACACGGGTTCGAATCCCGAATTAACTTGGACTACTGATATTTTTATATTAGCCTATTAATGCATTTTATAGTCTATTGTTGATGCAGAGAGATTTGTCTAGTTCTAAAACATAGTTTTTTTGCTTATAGCCTATTTACAAAATAAAATCACCATGCATTTCCATTTTACACAAAGGAACAAATATTATACAATGACTTTACTTCTGTAGCCTATAATAATTCCAATCGTAATTTCAAAAGCAGTTCCGTTAAAAAAAAAATATATATATAGCCTATATGACGTTTAAACGACAAACAATAAAATCAGAACCAGTATTCTTTTTCGTTCATGGTTCCAGTGGCAGTAATGCATCCACGGCTTTTCAAAATGTCACAAAGCGTTTTGAGATTGTTTTGTATGAAATATTGAAGTTTATAATTAAGTGTTTTGGCACACCACGACGAGTGGCAAACTCTTTGTTTTGTTTTGCAAACTCAGCTAGCCTGTGGGGGGTTTGGAGAAGGCAATAGTTGCTTTATCGTGGGGGTGCAGGACAGAGGTGTTAATGTTCCGTCTTTCATATGGAGAGTGTCGGAGCCAGCCTGATGAGCAGGCAAAGGCAACATTCTTTTAAGGATTAATTAATCTCAAAATCTCCAAAAGTCCATAGCCTATGTACAGTAGGCCCTATATCTTATTAAATTATATATTGTAGTTTTATTGATTGTATTTAAAGGTTTTCCACACACAATTTCAATTTAGCAGATACAGAGCTCTTTAATTCGCGACCCACCTCGTTTTATTGTAAGGTGAATTCAGCAAGGCATGTTGTATCTTTGAAGCGACAAAAGCTATTTGTTACAGTTTTTTCTTTCGTGATTTGTGTGGATGACACACAGCGACATATACAGTATTATCAGCTGTATGGTGTTTTTTTACGCTGAAATGCTTAATTTCGAGAAAGACCCGCCACGCGCAGTGAGGGAGACCAAACTTACTAAAAAAATATCCAGCGCGAGAGAGGCAAAGAAAAACGCCTATTCTTAATTTGTTGCTTTGAACTTTTTTCGTTTTGTACCGTTTTAATTTTATAATTTAGCTGCAATTTCTTTAACAATAGAAATTTAAAATGTTGCAAGAATAAGATTCTGTGTTTCTTATTTTGCATCACAAAGGGAATAAACTCTATCGATGCAACCCTGTTTAAATAAATAAACTGTCCCGACACTTTATTCATACCTTGAAATGTGCGATGGGTTTTCAAACTTAATTAATTTTCTTTTTCTTTTACATTTTCATTGTTTATTTTTTAATTGAAAGTAATACTGTATTGAAAGTATTTTTCTGATTTGTTCGATCTGTTTTGGAAAATGTCTACCGTTGCTATGGCCGGGTATCACTGGCAGTCATCTCAATCTCGTGAATGATTCACACACACACAAAAAAATAATTTAGCAGATTAAAGACGAGCTTCATCATCTTCATTTTCTGGTGCAATCGGCTGACAGTCTTCCTTCATCAGATTCATCAGTGTCGTCTTTGCAGCGGCTCAACTGGAATGTAGCAAATTTATGTTGTAATGTACAATTGATAATTAAACAAGACGATTGACTTTAATAAACAGATGCATATTTAAGCATCAAGAACGGAAAAACATAAACACTGTCAGCTACACTGAGATTCGATCTCAGATCGTTAGAAGCTCCGAGAGGCTATTGTTAATGCATTGACCACAGAGCCACGAAACACTAATGTATTTTTACATATTTTGCTTTCGTTAATGTTAACCAATTCTGTTGTAGCATAATAGGCCTATATTTTTTCCCTAAAAGTTTGTTTTATTCTCTGCTTTGTTTGTTTATATTTTTACATATTCAATCAGTCTCATTTTTTGTTCAAATAATGAACTTTTTTTTTTTTTTTTTTTATAAACAGATAGGTAACTTACCTTTTAAAATGCCGCAGTTGCTGCTGTTTTGCCCTGTCACTTGCGCCACCCGGTATAGCCTAGTCATTTCGCGAACGACTTTGAAATTCGACTGGCTTATTTTTGCCGCGGCAGTAATAGGCATTATGTTTCAGTTAATAAATCTACAAACACATTAAAATAACACGAAGTAAATGACAAGTAATCTATTGACATAGCCTTTCTAAATTATAGAAAAACTGGGCACACAATGTTAACGTGTGTCTATACTTTGTTTAAATTTAATGAATTTGAATTCGTTTAACCACAATATTTATCTTGAATTTATCTGTGGCCTCAGCTCAGATTACTGCCGCGGCAGATTACGTCATAAAGAGAATAAACTGACACTTTTCAAAGTCTGTGATTACAGCGCCACTCAGCGGTAAAAGGCAGCAAATACACATCCCAATTTTGCCGCCGCGGGTTATTGTGGCCAAAAGAATTCACGATATCGATATATCGCGATATCTATAGAATCTATGGGGGGGGGGGGGGATTCTCAATCTATGGCAAATTTTTGTGAAGGAAGACAAGCATGTGAAGTTTATCTGGTTTCAAACTGAAGCCAAACACTGTCTGAAGGTTTCCTGAAGAACTGAAAAGCTCTTAAACCTGTTGTTGCACTGGCGCCAATACAGTCATGCAGATAGCAGATTTGAATAAAAAAATCAAGTGCAAATACAAATACAAAAATAAGATGAGTAAAGAAAACGGGGGTTCTTAATTTTAATAATCACCCTGTATTAAATATATGAACACAGAAACCCCCTGTTAACAGTTAATGTCACGTTTCCCATTCCATGATGACTAGTAAAATAATATCCGCGTCGCGTCTATGACAACTCCAGGTATTGCACACCGGACACGCACTTTCTCAGTTTATGGCCAGCAATATCATTATGTTTAAGGACATTATGGAATTGAGATAATGTCTGTACTATGTTATGATTATACTGTACAATTAAATACAATAGTTGCTGAGTCTGTGATCTGAACACTTTTTTCTGCGCTCTGTGTCGCGGCAGGATTTTGAAAAAGGTCCTGAGCCGTTGCTGGGCGCCGCGGACAGACGCCGAATAGAACCGCGCTGTGCTTCTCGTCCGGTGTGTGTACACACTCATACAGAATGTGTTCGAATTTTAAAGACGTGGCGCTGCGCTTCTCGTCCGGTGTGCGACCACCTCTAAGGTGCTGTTTTCTTTGAAGCCGAAGAACTCTGTTGTTAATACTGGCGAGCTCAGCTTACTTTTTTCGGGTGTGGACAGAGTGTTTCACTCTAGCTGCGCGGGCGCGGACGAGCGCTGCGTCTAGAAAACGCCAATATCGCCAATACCGGTATATTGTATTCAGGGCTTGACATTAACTTTTTTCCTCACTAGCCAATGTGGCTAGTGGTTTATCAAAGTTACTAGCCACACAGCATTTTTACTAGCCACATTTTTGTTGTTGTGAAATTACCTGATAAAAGTGGACTATGGCGTGCTAAAATTTACTTGAACTAGATTTACAACCCTTTTAAATGTAAAACCATTGTTACATCCACCCAAATCAAGACTACATAAATATATAACAATACAGGTCATTATCATTAGCTCTGATAAGGTTGTGTGTAAAGCTCCTTTTTTAAAATAAAACCATGTATTAGGCCTATGTATTATATGTTGCCACATTGCTCCACCGGCATACGACATAGCTCCAGCAGGGCAGCTAGCTGTCTCTTCGATTCTTTGTTGTCGGTCACTAGCGACAATACTCATTAGGGCTGTCAAAATTGCTCAAAAATGACCTTCCATATTCCCTCTAAAAAAAACACATAGCTTATATTCGAACTATTCGAACATCTGGTTGCACATTTTGTCAATGACGCGCATTACGTCAATAACAGGACAAATTAATACAAAGAGACATACCTACTTGTATAGGTAGTTTATTTAAGTTTAAACATATTTGACAACGTATTACCTACACGAAAACAAGTAAATCAACTAATGGCCAAGACCGCAGACCTCACTCACTCTCGCTCGCTCACTCGCAGGCACTCTTTCTCTCTCTCGCCCTCACCCTCAGCACCAAACGCGAATAGAGCGTCTGGCACGAGTGTAAAGACGCGTTTACGCGTGTCTGGAGGTCTTGCGGCATGAATGAGGCGTCACGCGCTCTGTGCAGTTTAAATGAACAACAACAATAAGCAAATGTTGAGTGCTGATCAAGAGTTTTGTGCAAGCAATTTAAGGTCGCGACTCTTATATAGCAGGCTTCATTCGGTGATTGAAACAAATATTATTAACATTAATTGAAGTTTTACAGTATATAGAACCGACATTGAACGCTCCGAGCGAGCTGTGCTGTGGTAAACATGGAACTTTACCTTGACATGAAACGGTAAATAATCAAACCAGTGGAAGCCTGCAGTGCATGAAACTGCTGTATCTACCTTATTCATGCAATATCTATTCAGTCAGTACAGTAGCTTACACTTCAGAAATGTTTCTGTTTAACGTTAAATAAAATGATCCCTCAGGCAGCGCGCCCACTCGCAAAGCAGACAGCCGCGCCTCTGCTACCGCGGGCGTTTTTCCACATTCGAATATTAATTTTCACCTTCGAAATTCTGTTTTTTAAAACTATTCGAATATATATTCTAATTTAGAATATTCATTGACAGCCCTAATACTCATGGGATTTGTAGTGTCGTAGTGTCACACTTATTTCAGATGCCTTTTGAAAAGACTACAATTATTCAACCCGCCAAAGTGGCTAGTTGGAGTGACTGCGTAACCCGCCACGAGCAAAATCCACCCGCATTTGGCGGGTTGGCGGGTGTTAATGTCAAGCCCTGATTGTATTGCTCTAAATTAACACGATGTCGATATTTCATGCTTTGAATATCACGATTATCGTCAATACCGGTATATTGCGACACCCCTAGTGTGAGCATCTCAGTTGTGTGTGTGTGTGTGTGTGTGTGTGTGTGTGTGTGTGTGTGTGTGTGTGTGTGTTTAAGTTGTGTGTGTGAGCGTAATATTTTCAGTTGGATGTATAAGAGCGTTTCAGTTGTGTTTGTAAAAGCATTTCACTTGTATGTGTGTGAGCATTTCAGTTGTGTGTGTGAGCGTAATATTTTCAGTTGTATGTATGAGAGCATTTCAGTTGTGTGTGTGTGAGTGTTTCAGTTGTGTGTATGAGCGTAATATTTTCAGTTGTATGTATGAGAGCGTTTCAGTTGTGTTTGTAAAAGCATTTCACTTGTATGTGTGTGAGCATTTCATTATAGTATGTGAATGAATTTGGTTTCATGTGTATGTGAGAGGAAAAGTACATGTATATGCATGGTAATTCTTAATAATGTCCCTAGGGGCACCTCATACATATGTATTCCCAGAGAGGATTTATTTTTCTAAAAACCTTCATTCGTGTTAATCTGAGGAAGGCAAGGTAAGGCAAGTTTATTTATATAGCACATTTCATACACAATGGCAATTCAAAGTGCTTTACATAGAAGAAATTAAAATAATAAAAAGAAATAAGAATAATTAAAACAGTTTAGAAAAATAAAATACAGTACAGTACAGTCGGACGAACATTGGCACAGTGCTCATTCATTAAATGCATAGCTAAACAGATGTGTTTTGAGTCTGGATTTGAAAGTGATTACTGTAGGAGCACGTCTGATCTCCTCTGGAAGCTGGTTCCAGCTGCGGTTGGCATAATAGGAGGTCTGCAACCCAAAAACCCATTTGTTTCGGAAGCTAAAGGAATGGAATCAATCCTGTCTGCACCCTACAGAACCTCGAGTTTAATCACACATCAAACTCACTACTCCACCACAGACTCAGGTCATTAGCATTGTTTCATCTCTCTTACCCAATTCTCAGTGCCATTTGAGTTCAGTTTAGAATAAAAAGGAGGATGCAAAATAAAATACAGCGTAATCAGTCAGATGTACAGTGGCACAGTGCTCATTCAGTAAATACACAGCTAAACATAAGTGTTTTGAGTCTGGATTTGAAAGTGACTACAGTAGGAGCACATCTGATCTCTTCTGGAAGCTGGTTCCAGCTGCGGCTGGCATAATAGCTAAAAGCGGACTCGCCATGCTTAGAGTGAACCCTTGGTATTTCTAGCTGATATGATCCTAATGATCTGAGTGATCTGTTGGTGTAATGATGGGTCAGAAGCATGTGGATCCATTTGCAGATAAACTTTACTAATCAATATCAGAGTCAAACAGGCAATGTTCAAAACAACAGTGGCAGGAATATCAGAGGCAGAGCAGAAACAAAAACGATACCGGGCAAAAGTCAGGGCAGGCAGCAAGGCAGTTAAGGTTCCAGAAAGCAAGGTCACAAGGGCAGGCGGCAGAGAATCAACAGAAGTCAAACAATCCAAGGTCATACACAGAAGAGTCACAGGATATCCAGGAAAATGCTTAGAAATGTCAGCCAGGGCAAAACAAGACTTCGCAATCAGTATGAGTGTGAATGCTGCTTAAGTAGAGCAAATAATGGAAAACACCTGTGCGGGTAATTAGTCTCTGTACGGGGTGCATGGGAAATGGAGTCCAGGAAAGTCAATATTCAGGTGAGGGTGCCCTCCGGTGGCCATCAGAGAGAGCCACAGAGGTCTGATTCATGACAGAGCCCCTCCCCTGCGAGCGGCTCCGGACGCGAGGGGCATTTCGACGCTGAGGTCGTCCTCGAGTACGTGGTGCAGGTCTGTCTGGATGAGATTGGTGAAATTCAGTGGTAAGTGTGGGATCCAAGATGTCATGGGCGTTGACCCAGGATCTTTCCTCTGGGCCATATCCTTCCCAATCAATCAGATACTGCAGCACTCGTCCACGACGTCGAGAATTCAGAATCTCTCTGACCTGGTAAGCCTCCTCGCCGTCCACAATGATAGGAGGGGTTGTCTCGTCAGCGACCTCCTCCTGGTCCCTCTCTCCTCTGGTACCACCGGCGGGCTTGAGCAGGGAGACATGAAAGGTGGGTGAGATACGATAATTGGCAGGTAAAGCTAATCGAAATGAAACAGGAGTGATTTGTCTGAGTATTTTGAATGGACCCACGTACCTGGGACTTAATTTCTTGCTTGGCAGTCGGAGTCGTAAGTCTCTAGTGGAGAGCCAGACCCATTGTCCAGGTGTATATTCAGGTTCCTCTCTTCTTCGACGGTCGGCTTGTTCCTTAGTTCGTCGAACAGCTCGTTGTAGATGTACATGAGCAGCATTCCAAGTATTCTCACTCCTGATTAGCCAGTCGTTGACCGCAGGGAGTTCAGAGGGTTCTCCTGACCAGGGGAACAGGGGCGGTTGGAAGCCGAGAATACATTGGAATGGGGTGAGATTGGTTGAAGGTTTGCGGAGAGAATTCTGGGCGTATTCGGCCCGTATCAGGAACCGACTCCAATCGTTCTGGTTTTGATGGCAGTATGATCTTAGAAATCGGGTTATCTCTTGATTGAGCCTCTCCACCTGGCCGTTGGATTGTGGATGGTAACCTGAGGTGAGACTGACGTTGATGTTGAGTTGTTGACAGAAGGATTTCCAGACTCGTGACGTGAATTGCGGCCCCCGGTCTGAGACAATGTCTTCGGGGAGTCCATAGAATCGAAAGACTTGTTCAAAGAGCACCTCTGCAGTCTCGAAGGCTGTAGGTAGTTTGGGTAAGGGAATGAGTCGGCAAGCCTTGGAGAACCGGTCAATCACGGTCAGAATGGTTGTGCAATTCCTGGAGTTGGGGAGGTCAGTAACAAAGTCAATGGCAATATGAGACCATGGGCGTCGAGGAACGGGCAGAGGCTGTAACAACCCAGCAGGGCGTTGGTGAGATGATTTGGACATATTGCAAGTTGGACATTGTTGGACGAATGCGATGGTGTCAGCCTGTAGCGTTGGCCACCAGAAGCGTTCCAACACCAGCTGAAGTGATGCCG
The DNA here is from genome assembly GCF_951802725.1 of Rutilus rutilus. Classification (NCBI taxonomy): domain Eukaryota; kingdom Metazoa; phylum Chordata; class Actinopteri; order Cypriniformes; family Leuciscidae; genus Rutilus; species Rutilus rutilus. The sequence goes on from NC_140212.1 coordinate 35,927,373, forward strand.
TAATCCCGGGGTGACCAGAGCTAGGGGAGTCGTGTACCAGATGTAAGACCCGTTTGCGAAAATCATGAGGAACATAAGTTCGATCGTTGGGACAATTTGGTGGAGTGGGATCATTAATTTGAGCCTCTGTGATCTCAGTGAGGATGTCCCATTGGACTGGAGCTACGATTAGTGTTGATGGAATGATAGTTTCATTGGTACTTCTCAGAGATGATGAAGAGTCATGTAGTCTTGACAGTGCATCGGCTTTGCAGTTCTTGGACCCGGGTCTATAGGTGACTTTAAAATCGAAGCGTGAAAAGAACAATGACCATCGTGCCTGCCGGGGATTGAGTCTTCTGGCTGAGCGGATATACTCTAGATTACGGTGATCTGTGAGAACAGTGAAGGGAACTTTGGCACCCTCTAGCCAATGTCGCCATTCCTCAAAGGCTGCCTTCATCGCCAGCAACTCCCGGTCTCCAACGTCATAGTTGCTCTCGGAGGAATTCAATTTGCGTGAATAATAAGCACATGGGAATAGCTTGGGAGGACTGCCCTGACGTTGAGATAAGATAGCTCCAATGCCAGTGTTGGAAGCGTCAACTTCGACTATAAATTCTTGATCTGGGTCTGGATGATGAAGGATAGGGGCGGTGGTGAAGCGATCCTTGAGTTGTTGGAAACTGTTCTGAGCTGATGGCGACCAGTTTAAGCGCTGTCTCCCTCCCCTGAGCAACGAAGTGAGCGGAGCCGCTATGGTGCTGAAGTTGCGTATGAACCGCCTGTAGAAATTGGCAAAGCCCAGGAAACGTTGCAGCTCTTTCACGGTTGTGGGTTGAGGCCAGTTCAGCACTGATTGGACCTTGTTATTGTCCATGGCGACCCCGTCGGTGCTGATGATGTAACCCAGGAATGACACTCGTGTTTGATGGAACTCACACTTCTCCTTCTTAGCATACAGTTGGTGCTCAATTAGACGATTTAGAACTGCCCGGACGTGTTGAATGTGCGTTTCCAGAGAGTCTTGAGTAAATTAGTATATCATCGATGTAGACTATAACCCAGCGATTGAGCATGTCCCGGAACACATCATTGATGTAGGCTTGAAAGACGGATGGACTATTGGACAGGCCGAAAGGCATAACGAGATATTCATAATGTCCTGTGGTCGTTGAGAAAGCCGTCTTCCACTCGTCTCCGTCCCGGATGCGAATTAGATTGTAGGCACTGCGAAGGTCGAGTTTGGTAAAGTACTTGGCAGTACGGAGTTGTTCCAGAGCGGCTGGGACCAGCGGCAGTGGGTAATGGAATTTGACTGTGATATCGTTGAGACTTCGGTAATCAATGCATGGTCGTAGACCCCCGTCCTTTTTCTTGACAAAGAAGAACCCGGCTGATGCAGGAGAGGTGGAGGGTCTAATGAAGCCCTTGGCCAGCTCCTCCTCGATGTATGCTTTCATAGCTTCAGACTCAGGTTGTGATAGGGGAAATACTCTGCCTCTCGTCGGCATGGCTCCAGGAAGCAAATCGATGGCGCAATCACTAGATCGATGTGGTGGCAGTTGACAGGCCCGTGATTTGCTGAACGCCTCAGAGAGAGCTTGATATTCTGCTGGAAGGTCTGGTATGACCGTGGTTTCTGATGACAAAGGGGATTCAGGGGTTGTGACATGAAATTGGAACTGCAGGCATTCTCTTTGACAGGGTTCTGACCATTGTTGAATCTGTTTAGTGGTCCAGGAAATATGAGGGTTGTGTCTCTCCAGCCAGGGTAGGCCGAGAATTACCGGGTTTTGTGGTGAGTCAATGGCGAAGAGACGAATGAGTTCGGTGTGGAGGGATCCAACCTTAAGAATAAGGTCTTGGGTAGTGCATTTGACCAGTCCTGTGCCCAGAGGACGCCCGTCTAGCGCCGCCACTGCCAACCGAGATCCACATGGAAGGAGAGGAAATTTGTGAAAGTTAGCAAAGTTAATATCAATGAAGTTTCCTGCTGCCCCAGAGTCGATTAAAGCCTTTGTCTCAACCGTGACATTCATACAGGTCAGGGAGATGGGTACATTTAAACTATTAGTAGAACTCACCACCGTAGTATCTTTGATGGGTGGCCGAGTGGGACAGTTGGCTCGTAAGTGACCAGGTAACCCGCAGTATAGGCAGAGGTGGTTTCGCATTCTGCATTCCCTCTCCTCCGTAGATAGATGAGTAACACCCACTTGCATGGGTTCAGGTTCTGGAGCGAAAGCGAAGGCAGATGGTTGAATGGGAGAGTGTCGTGAAGGACGTCGTGAGCGCAATAGATTATCAAGGCGGATAGCTAGATCGATAAATTGTTCCAGCGTCCTTCCTTCATCGCGACAAGCCAGTTCAGTTTGAAGCTCAGTTGATAAGCCCTTGCGATATAGCAGCTTCAATGGATCGTTACCCCAACCGGTCTGGGCCGCGAGTGTGCGGAAAGTGAGAGAGTAGTCAGCTGCCGTGTCCTTCCCTTGACGGAGCGCGAGCAGTTGTTCACCTGCCTCCTTGCCACCAGCAGTGTGTTCGAATACTTCTCGAAACTGCTTAAGAAAGTTGGCGTATGAGGGAAATGCCATGCTACCTCCTTCCCATACTGCAGTAGCCCAGTCTAAAGCTCGGCCAGTTAACAGGGAGCAGATAAATGATACGCGGCTCTTGTCAATGGTGTATAACTGTGGTTGTTGATCCATAAACAGAGAACATTGTAACAGAAATCCCTTACACTTATCTGGAGAGCCATCATATTTCTCTGGTAAAGATAGTCGAGGGTTCACATTAGGGCTGATGGGCTGAGGATCAGGAACTGGTGGGTTTGGCGGTGGTGCGATAGGCGGTGGTATGGTTAACTGAAGTGCTTGCAGAGTCTTAACCAGCTCCTCCGTGACAGACGTAAGGCGTTGGAGTTGTTGTTGGTGTGACGCTAACACGGTAGCCTGAGCTGAAACCTCAGAGGTGAGATGATACACGGCTGCTGGATCCATAGTTGGCGAAGTCTTCTGTAATGATGGGTCAGAAGCATGTGGATCCATTTGCAGATAAACTTTACTAATCAATATCAGAGTCAAACAGGCAATGTTCAAAACAACAGTGGCAGGAATATCAGAGGCAGAGCAGAAACAAAAACGATACCGGGCAAAAGTCAGGGCAGGCAGCAAGGCAGTTAAGGTTCCAGAAAGCAAGGTCACAAGGGCAGGCGGCAGAGAATCAACAGAAGTCAAACAATCCAAGGTCATACACAGAAGAGTCACAGGATATCCAGGAAAATGCTTAGAAATGTCAGCCAGGGCAAAACAAGACTTCGCAATCAGTATGAGTGTGAATGCTGCTTAAGTAGAGCAAATAATGGAAAACACCTGTGCGGGTAATTAGTCTCTGTACGGGGTGCATGGGAAATGGAGTCCAGGAAAGTCAATATTCAGGTGAGGGTGCCCTCCGGTGGCCATCAGAGAGAGCCACAGAGGTCTGATTCATGACAGTTGGGTTTATATTCAGTGAGCATATCTGCATGGTCCTAGGCCATTGAATGATTTATATATTTATATGCTGATAAATAGAATTTCTTTTTTTCATAATCTATAAAATAATGTACTGCAATGTGTCAAAAACATCATACAGCTCATGAAACATTCACAGATCATTGAAAATGGCACTTATTTTTTTACAGCATATTATTACAATTAAAATGAGCCCAAAATTAACATAATCTATTGCTTTTATGACAAGATATTCTTCATGGAGAAAAAATTGCCCATGAGGGGGTGTCAAAGACTGTACAAAAAGGCTATCTCTTTTTCAAATGCTGTAACTTTTGATTCCTTTATCCAAAAAATAAATAAATAAGTATTTATTTAATACTTAAATAAATTTAAAGTATTTCCTCCAATCAGTCAGTGTAAAAGCAAGTGTGTTAAGTTTACTGACTTTGATGTCATCTAGCTAATCGCGCTAATAGGCTTCTTTTAGTGATCAAAAATGCTAAAATATATACTGCAATTATTTAAACTACATAGATAGATAGAAACGTTATTGATCCCCTTGGGATGTTTATGAAAACATGTTACATTATGAAAATATACACTGGACATGACTTTACCTGTTAGCTGTCTTATGTTTCCGATCAGCTGATCTGAGAAGTGTGAGAAAGGCTTAGCTCGGGGGAGGGGTGGTATGATATTGGGGAGGGCAAAGGTATGGGAGTGCATTGCAGCACATTTGACACATTTTACCTCATAACAAAATACAAACTAAGTAAAAGTAGCCTGATAATATTAATAATAATAACTTAATTATTAATTAATAATTAGTTAATAATAGTTCATAGTTAAAAACAACTATTTTTGCAATATCTAAGCAGTTTCTTCACATGACATCTAAAATCTGAATATGGCATTGAATTGCCCATGTAGGAAAACTTACAAAACCACATTTATTTCATGTTTGTACCTTGTTTAGTCAAAAAGATATACTGAAAAATAGATTTCAGCCTGGCGGTGGCGGCCATTTTGAATTTCTCAATTTTGAGGCATTTTGGGACATTTTTGAGCTTCATACAGCAGATTTGGATTCAGCACCCCTTAATACCCCTAGAAATGTTGTATAATGCCTCCAGCACTTTAAATAAGCACATTTTCTGAAATTCTGCCTAGTCTAATAGATGTCACTTAACTGAATCTTTATTCCTTCACAGAAATATCAAATCTTACTCTGGGTCAAGTGGAGTTGAGAAAGGAAAATAAAGGTGAAAGTATGCTTTAATGATGTTAAATTCAGTGTATACATTCTCAGCATTATACAGTAATATCACAATATTTCTTATGTTTTTCAATATCAGACAGAGAGATTGCTTTTTCAGCTTCACTGATGCAATCTGGCGATGGATATATTGGTCCTTTTACCACTGAAATCACACTAACCTACAGGAACGTCTTCACAAACATAGGGAACGCCTACAACCCAATTACAGGTAATTATCAATTAAATCATAAAGTCATAAAACTCAGTTTATAGTAATGAAAACCCTTCTGCTCCATTCAGATCTCTCTGCAGTTGTATAAAGTGTATAAGAGAATTAAATGATATGCCATCTTTAAAACTATCACAATGTGTTTAGTAATCAAGCAATGTTATTTGATTTAGGTGTTTTCACAGCCCCACTGAAAGGAGCGTACATGTTCAGAATCTCTATATATGGTCATGGTGGAACTCCAGCAACTGCAACCATTATTAAGAATGGAGAGCATATGGTTATAGCACATGATGTTCAGGCTCAGGATCGGTTACACTCCTCTAATGGAGTTGTGTTGATCCTGGAGGTTGGAGATGTTGTCTATGTGAGACTTTGGTCTGGCACGAGGATATATGATAGCCAGAGTAACCACAACACTTTCAGTGGTTTCCTACTGTTTCCCTTAAGATAACAGGAGCTTTGCAGAATGTGATTCCAATTATTCTGAACCTTCAGCATATGATTTAGGATAAAAAAAACAAACAAAAAAAAAAAACCTGTATTAATGAGGACCAATGTGTGTTTGAAGTTTGCAATGGATTAGTTTATACAAGTCTGAGATGTTTATAAATGTAACTTTGTATAAAAAGTTTCACCACTGAGACAGACTTTATAATTGAATTGAAATTTTTGACTTTAGTTTTAATAAAGTATTAAATCTAGAACGTTAAATAATATCTGTTCTATTTAAAAATTATAGTTTATTACTGATCCCTGATCTGTATATGTTCATCCTACATAAATAAATAAGAGAATAAAGAGACATTGTGGCCTTTTCCCCACATATTTTCATGAATTTCTTTCCTGTAGCAAATTAGCTCTAAAGAAATATTAATAATCAATCATAACTTGTTATAATTAATCATGAATATTTGGATCAGTTAATAGAATTAACTTAATCTTACATTCCTGGACATATGTTTTATGATGTTTCATGTGGTGTATATGTAATATTGTATGTTATTTTATTTGTCAACCTGCACAGGGACAGCAGATGTAAATTAGCTGTTAACTAACTCTGGTGCAATTACTCTTATTTGTGCATTGTCCCTGTAAAAAAAAAAAAAAAAAAAAAATTTTATATAACTAAAAAATTATAGATAGATAGATAGATCAGCAGTCGGCGTCATTACACAAAGGGAAAATCACAAAAAATCCAGTCGTTTGAATGGATTGTCGGATCTCACACTTGATTAGTATTTATTGGACAGGCTTAAAACAGGCATTAGCTATTTTCACGTGCCAGTGATTATCCCGACCTCTGATATATTTCTGCCCTCTGATATAGACAGTGTTAGGAATAATTAGTTAGATTACCCCGTTACTGAAAAAATAACGCCGTTACCTAACGCCGTTCTTTTTTTCAGTAACGGGGTAATCTAACTAATTACTTTTCCTGTCGTTACAACGCCGTTAACATTACTGGACGTTAAATGCGGTGCGTTACTATGCATTGATTGAATAAACTCTATTAGACATTCTCTGATAAACTGTGTAATCCGAACGCACACCTGGCTCACACAGCTAGTGAGGAGGTAGGTTAATAACGAGGTAAGCGATTATGATTGGCTAAGGCAGAGTCATGTCTTTCATGGTAGCCAATCAGAGCCAGTATTTTTACACACATGCCAGCACACGCGCCACACACACACACACACACACACACAAGCTAAACAGAGATTCGATGAAGCAGCAGAGATGGCGAGTCAGGAGCAATCCGATGAAAAGTTGGCATTTTCAAGGTGGAGATATACTACTTCAAATTCATTGAGGTCAAACAAAGGCAAGAACTAGGGGTGGAACCAGGGGCGGTTTCTTCATTAGGGCGATTGGGCGACGCACCACCAAAGTGTGAAAGTGAAGGGACTTTTTCAATCACATTCATAATCTCATTCAACCACAGAGTTACGCTAGCCGTCACTGTATGTTCTGCCTCTGGATATAGTCCAATCAGCGTCATGTCACGTTCTGTGGAGTACCGCCTCTTTTTGGGCGATTTCACTCTGGCTGAGAATCGCCCAGAGTCTTCCCATAGACTTACATTCAAAGATGTTTTTTTTTCGAACTGCAGGCACTGCAATGCATTCTCTATGGGTTCCGGGAGGGCTCGCACTAACGTGCTTTCGTCATCATACGTAAACTTCACTTGTGCAGCGATTGGTGGGAACAAACATACACTATTAAAAATCTTTAAGATTAAGTGACAAATAATATTTGAAACCAATTTTGAATTTGAACAACAAGAAAAAATGAAGCACTACTTTAATATCTTTATCAAATGTGATAAAAAATAAAATAAAATAAAAAAAAGAACGAGAGCGAGAGAGACTGTTGGGACATCTCGCGAGTTGAGGCGGTTGAGGCCAGTTGAACTTGAAGAACGTCATGGCGAACGCAGTTAACATTAATTCTATCGTGTCATTAAAAGAAACACCATTCAGCCGTCGTAGTAATCAGGATAAATTGTCAATTAAAGAGTTAGGGCCACCAAGACCAAATTTAAAAATAAAACAAGTATCTACAAAGGGCGGGAAATCATATAATAGAGGATTCTCGAGGAACTGGTATGAGCGGATAAAATGGCTAGCAGGTTGTGAAGCAGCTAATGCTTTATTCTGCTTCCCCTGCATTCTCTTCCATCCCGAGAACGGGACGGACATCGCATGGACAACGACAGGTGTCACCGATATGCATCATCTCTCGGAGAAGGTGAAAAAGCATGAAACGGCGAAGATGCATATGGACAGTTGCCTAAAATTGGCGGCTTTCGGGACGGTCAATATTGCCACACAGTTGGACGACAGTTACCGGATAGCTGTACGTCGTCACAATGACGAGGTTAGTAAGAACCGCCACATTCTAGGCCGTCTTATCGACTGCGTGAAGTTTTGTGGCCTGTTCGAATTAGCATTGAGGGGCAAAGATGAGAGCGAAGGCTCAAGCCACGCTGGCATTTTTCGTGGACTGGTCAACTTGGTAGCATCGCTAGACGAGGTGTTTGAGGAGCACTTGAAAACTGCCAGTCTTTAAAGGTACATCAAAGACTGTACAAAATGAGCTGTTGGATTGCATGCTGTCAGTCATCAGGGAGCATATAATGGAAGAGGTGAAGTCAGCTAGATTCGTAGCAATTCAAGCAGATGAGACTACTGACGTTTCTACACAGACCCAGTTAGTGCTTGTGTTCAGATACATTGACAGGGACCATGCTGTGCAAGAACGTTTCTATGAGTTCATCCCTATCTTGAATACAACAGCCGAGTCGATTGCCAGTGTGATTCTGGAGAGGCTGAACAGTCTTTTCACTGATGACAAAGCTAAACTCATCGCGCAAGCATACGACGGGGCAAGTGTGATGAGGGGAGAGCGGGCTGGTGTGCAGCAAAAGGTGCGTGAACATTATGAAAATGCACATTATGTGCATTGCTATGCACACCAGCTGAATTTGATCATGCAGCAAGCTACATCTCAAACTCCAGCAGTTAGAGTATTCTTTTCTGATCTGAGTGGCATTACCAGCTTTTTTACCCGGTCACCAAAACGCACTACTATTCTCGACGAGATTGTTGCACGAAGGCTGCCAAGAGCCTCATCCACAAGATGGAACTTTAATAGCAGAATCGTGAACACTGTATACGAGAACCTAGATGACCTTATAGTGTTTCAGATCTATTGCGACTGACAGCTCATTTGATAGCAACACGGTGAGGGAGGCATCTGGCTTTCTGAGGATGCTGCAAGATGAAGACTTTCAGTTTTTTCTGCATCTGTTTTATCAAATCATGCCTCACGTTGACATGATGTACCAGCAGCTGCAGAAGAAGAACATTGATGCAGTCTTCATCAAACAAGCCCTCCAGAACTTCACAATGAAAGTGCAGTCCGTCAGGTAAGATCATATAATATTGATCATACCTTCTCAATATAGGACCATGTCATTTATGTATTTAACATATTATGTTTTCAAATATTATTTATTTACATAAAATGTATGCTATATGGTAACAAGATTTAGACACTTAAAAGTGGGGAACTAATTTAATCCTCTGCATCTTTAGAAATTGTAATTACCTTGTCTGTAACAAAGTTTAGCTAGCAATTTTTATATCTTTTGAGCTATTCTGAGAAAATATATCTAAAACAGACTATTTGTGTTGCTTCTGTTTTTCTAAGACATGAATAAGTATTGTCAATGACATGAGATTATTCATAAAAACACTGTTGATCTATCTGTGTTCAGGGACCAGAGCTCATTTCAGGAGCAGGAGCAAGTAGCAACAGGAACAACAAGATCTAGGAGGGCCTTGGGAGAAGAAGAAAAGCAGAGGCTGTCCAAAGAGGTATTTATTGCTGACCATTTAAATTCTCCAAAATAGTGTTGGAAAATCTCACTTTGTTTTTACAATCAGTTTAGGAAAGGATGGTAGCAGTCTTTTTTACTCCTAGCATTGTACTTTGAATCGTTGACGTGTAGGATAAAGATTGTGTTAGTGTTCGAATGGAATGTACAAATTTCAGTCAACAATATTATTTGTCGCCACCTAGTGGAATCTTTAATAAAATAAACTATCTGAGTGGATTGAAAATACATTTACTGGTCAAAAACCCTTGTCAAATTCCATTTGAGCTTGAATTATGGTAAAATGTTAATTAACGTAATAACAGACACACACACACACACACACACACACACCCAAATCATCGCTGTCGGACAGAAGCCTTGTATGTCCAAAACTGTTACTTTTCAGGAAACGAAAGAAAACCTGTTTTTTCCCCAAAATAATTTCCAAGCTCTTTTAATGCTTTTCATTGTTTAAATATTTGTAAAACACATTGACAGATGTAAAGGGTGACCAATAATAGCATTAATGTTTGAAAATATATGGAGATATAAAATATGGATTCTGCCTGATACATTGTTGCTGTCAGGATGGAAACCTTGTATCTCCATATTTATATTATAATAAAAAAAATATTTTATAACTAAAATAAATGTATTTATTTTGTCAGGTCTGCGACACAATCTTGGTCCACACCAAAGAAAGGTTCTCCTTTACCGACCACCTTGTAAGTGCCACGCTGCTACAAGGAGAGATGTTTCAACAGCATGGCCATACATTCCCTGTTGAGGCTCTGAACATCACTGTCAGGGCATACCCTATGTTAAATAAGGCGAAGCTGAAGACTGAACTGTCTCTCATTTACGAGAGTCCAGAATTCAAGGGCTGCTGTGGTGCACTGGCACTGTACCAGGTTTTGCTGAAGTACAACCTCCAGGATACTTTTTCAGAGACTGTTGCTCTGTTGAACATCCTCATAACCACTCCCATGACAACTGCTGAAGCTGAGAGGTGTTTCTCAACCTTGAAGAGAATCAAGACATTCCTGAGAAATGTAATGGGACAGGAACGTCTGAATGCACTGGCTATGCTTTCCATGGAGAGGGAACTAGTCAGGAACATGCCTGCTTTCAATGAGAGAGTAATTGATCACTTTGCTACTTTGAAAGAGAGAAGAGCAAAATTTCAGTATAAGTAAGCAGTGTAATAAGCGAGTAATGTGACGTAAGCAGTGTAATAATAGTGAGTAGTATTGTAAATAGTGAGTAATGTGCAGGGTCCGTACGGGTGCTTGATCCTTGAAAGTGCTTGCATTTTGATGTGTTTAAGGTTTGAAAAGTGCATAGCTAAAAGTAGTGTAAATAGTGAGTTATGGGATTTCAGTTGTTTTTTTTATTAAATTGAAATTGGAGTAAACGTTTTTGGAAATTCGCATCCTGGTTGGGCTTTGTTTGAATTGATTTTGACTTGCTGCCGAATTGTTAACACTCATAGAAACAAAAAAGGAGATTAATATTAATGAAAAAAAGTGACTTGAAATAAAAGTAGTGAAGTTGCCTTTACATGCTTAAGCTGTTAATTTATCCATTGCATGGGTGGACCTTATCCTTATCAATCATCCAAACATTTGCCCCCCCTGAGAGATTTTGCAGGAGCCGCCACTGGGTGGAACGGTACTGTATTTGTATTGAACCGAAACGATACGGGCGTCGACGGTTCGGTGCATACATTTACACGGAGAATACACGGTCTAAAAATAAAAAAAAATTAAAATTAATTAATGTAATGCGGAACTACTGTTAGATACGCGGGTTCTTTATCTGTAGCCCCGCCGAACATGGATCTGGAGCAGGCTGCGATTTAAAGATTGGAATGCGCGTGTGTGTGTGTGTGTGTTTGTGTGAGAGAGGCGCGGGCGCGATCGAAAAGTCGCAAACTGTTTACATTTATGTGCGTGTGTGTGCGTGTGTGTGTGTGCGTGTGTGTGTGTGTGTGTGTGTGTGAGAGAGAGGCGCGGACGCGATCGAACAGTGAAAACATAAAAACATACTCGGTAATTTTGTTTATACAGGACATTCAAACTGCAAAGTGTTTACAAATTCTTTGACATATAGCAACTTTTTTTTTTAACAGTAACGCAAATAGTTACTTTCCCTGGTAACGAGTTACTTTTATTAAAGAGTAATTCAGTTACTAACTCAGTTACTTTTTGGAACAAGTAGTGAGTAACTATAACTAATTACTTTTTAAAAGTAACGTTTCCAACACTGGATATAGATGGTCACATGACTCTCCGGTATCCATGTGCATATCTTACAGCAGTTACCAGGTTTACCAGCTTTATGTAATGACATAAGAGGAAACATTGCACAAAATTAGTAAGTGGTGTTTACATATATAAGTGGCTATATATAAGTGGTGATTTGTGTGAAGAGTTCTGAGAGTATGAGGCATGCCTTCAGAAAATGTGTGTAAACAATCGAGAAAACCTGTAAAACAGTGTGGATTTTAACATTTCCTGCTCGGAAATTTCCATTGTAAATGCCTGACTTTTTTCTTTTTTTAACTAAGGAACGAGTTGACGTTTTTTTCTGTGGTGATTGATATCATGCCACAAATATTGCTGAAAGATGATGATGTTGATAAACTTGTGTTGAATCCACAAAATTACATAATTATTATTTTTCCCCCACATGCAACAACATCCTGTATCAACAGATGTAAAACTGGTCAACTTAAATACATTTTATGACATGTATAAAAATGTTAAATGTAATTATTAACCTGATTTACAACTTGTTGTGAAAAGAATGCCCTAGATTTTGGGAAAGTGAACTTATGCACATGATAAAGTTTACAGTAACTTGTTTCATGGTACCATAAAGTGAACTATGTTTTTAACTTTGTTAATTATTACTTACTCATAGATTCCGTCAGAGTGCAACCAATTTTAAATTCATACATTTGGCAGATGCTTTAATTCTAAGCATTTTATATTACAATTCAATTTCAATTTATTTGTACGAGAGGGAGGAGGGAGGAGGGAGGAATCCCTAAGAAATCCTCCGATGTACCCGATTTTTTTTCTCTAAAATCGGACAGGAGGTCTGCAACCCAAAAACCCATTTGTTTCGGAAGCTATAGGAATGGAATCAATCCTGTCTGCACCCTACAGAACCTCGAGTTTAATCACACATCAAACTCACTACTCCACCACAGACTCAGGTCATTAGCATTGTTTCATCTCTCTTACCCAATTCTCAGTGCCATTTGAGTTCAGTTTAGAATAAAAAGGAGGATGCAAAATAAAATACAGTGTAATCAGTCAGATGTACAGTGGCACAGTGCTCATTCAGTAAATGCACAGCTAAACAGATGTGTTTTGTGTCTGGATTTGAAAGTGACTACTGTAGGAGCACATCTGATCTCTTCTGGAAGCTGGTTCCAGCATAGTAGCTAAAAGCAGACTCACCATGTTTAGAGTGAACCCTTGGTATTTCAAGCTGATATGATCCTAATGATCTGAGTGATCTGTTGGGTTTATATTCAGTGAGCATATCTGCAATATATTGAGGTCCTAGGCCATTGAGTGATTTATTTACCAGTAATAATACTTTTAAATCAATCCTAAATCTAACTGGGAGCCAGTGTAAAGACCTGAGGACTGGTGTGATATGTTCATATTTTCTGGTTCTGCTCAGAATCCTGGCGGCAGCGTTCTGTATGAGCTGCAACTGTCTTATGGTCTTTTTGAGAAGGCCAGTGAGGAGTCCATTACAATAATCCACCCTGCTGGTGATGAAAGCATGCACAAGTTTCTCTAAGTCTTTTCTGGAAACAAAGCATCTAATTCTTGCAGTATTTTTGAGATGATAGTATGCTGATTTATAGATATTTGTATTCAGTATCTGATATTAATAATCATCAAGGGCGTCCAATCTGCGAATGCTCTGCATACCAAAGCCATCCGTGGACTCACTAATTAACATTAAAGGGGTCATATAATGTCATTTTTGTACAAGCTAATATGATTCTTTAGTGTCTCAATTAAAAGTTTGTAATATACTTTAATTAAAAATTCTCATTAGTATTGTAAGATAACACTAATTGTACCTGGTCAAAAACAGCTCTGTTTTCAGCACGCCGTTTAAGTGCATGTGTCTTTAAATGATAATGAGCTTGGTAACACTTTATTTCAATAGTCCACTTTAGACATTCTACTATCTATAAGTAACTTTGCAGCTACATGTCAACTATCAGTCATTAGAGTATTAGTAGACTGTCTACTTAACATATGCTAACTCTTTATTTTGTTGGTCCCCCAACAGATAATCTACTGACTATAAGTAGCTTGGCAACTACAAGTCAACTTATTCTCCTAACCTGAACCCTAACACCTAACCCTAACAGTCTACTGACAGTCTACTACAGTCTACTAATACTCTAATGAGAGTCAGTTGACATGTAGTTGAAAAGTTATTTATAGTTAGTAGAATGCATAAAGTGGATTATCGAAATAAAGTGTAACCATGAGCTTTGCTCACCCCGCCCCTGTTCTGTGCGTACACCGTTTGTTATAACCATAACACAATAACCATAGCGCGTTGTTCATTATAAACGTGGGATTATGAATTATATTGAGAACGTTGTATTCTTCTGGAGGTGCAGCAGGAACATGAATAGTTGGTACCGATCCTTTTTTCAGGAGCAGCTTCTTAGCAAAACCAGCTTTATACTGACCCTCGTTTGTAAAGCAGTCTGGTGTGTGAAATGATTCGCACAAACATGAAAGCATTGCTGTTGATCGTGGGGAATATTCCCTTTGAAAACAAAACTCAGCCACTGCGTCTTCAGCGGGTCGTCAAAATGATGCTGTGTTCCTTACTGCACCCAAGAACAGAACACCACAACCGCTTAGACGCCATTCTGCTCATAGACAGTGCTCCTCCAGTCCAGCGTATCAACATTGACCGCGCGGACTATGATGACTGACAGCTCGCTCACGAGCGAGGGCGGGTCTGATTTGAAACGCTGCTGTCAATCAACAATCGTGGGAGGTGCGTCGATTTTGTGACGTCACAAACTCGAACGGCTTGATTTGAGATGGGGGAAAACATATAAGAAGATTTAAAAAAAACTACACTTTTATCATTTTAGGATGGTTGTGTACAGGCACTGCCAACACACATTTCAGTACAATCAACTTGTAAAAGTGCATGTACCATTACATGACCCCTTTAACACTATAAATTACCTTTAATTTTTATCAAAAAATCTGCCAGTTACTAGTATCCATCACGGTCTAAAGTAATGTGAAGATTAGGCAAATTAGTCCGGTGATGTAGGACTGCGCACGGCTTTCTAGCTCACGCTGGATTTTGTCCTCTGCATATAAGCTTAACAAAGCCTGAACCTCGTTGTCGGTACATTGGTTGTATATTTTAAACTCCATTGTTGATTCGAATAGCAAACAACTCTTACTGCACGCACGATAACAGACTTTTAAAAATAGTGGTTGAAATAAAATGCTGCATGGAGTCAACCAATCAAAATGCTGTGTGAACTCAACTAATCAGCATGTTCAACGCCCAAGTCCTACCCCCAAAAGTTCCTGAACTTTGAAAAAGTACTACCTTGCGAGCAGGGACTTTCTGAGATGAATATTTTTACCCGGAACTTAGTTTAGACCCTGTGGTTCCTGCGGTCGAAACACGGCTCATCTGAGGCTGTAAATTAATAGTCTATGCATTTGTTAAAGTCATCTTTTTGCATTATTTTGCAACTTATTTTTAAAGAACACATATTTTACTAATATTTTATTTATAATAGGCTACTAATATTTATTATATTATACTTACTTTTAATTCTTAATAATAATAAAAAAAAACACTTCTGGGATACATTTAAATACAACTGAGCAGCTACTCTGTCTACAGTGAACGTATGCTCTAGTTGTTTTAAAGTTAAAATATATCAGCATTTGGTAAGAGAGCAAAATATACAAGATTTATGCATTTTGTTTGTCCTTTGTGTCATGTATTACCATTGTGCATCTAGCATAATACATAATCTGGTAAATGTGCAGTCCTAATTATAAATAAAACTATAAAAAATAACAATTAAAAAATATTAGGAAAAGAAAATACCATAATGTCTCTTTATTCTCTTGTTTATTTACGTAGGATGAAGATATCAGGGATCAGTAACAAACTACACTTAAAAGATATTATTTAACATTCTACATTTAATACTTTTAACAAAACACTTTTGACGTGTAATATCTGTTTTGTACCATTGTAAACCAACAATCACAGCAGTGATGAGAGTCACATGATCACTCAAAGATCATCACAAGCAGCTTTTCCACAAGAAAGTTAATACTAATATATAGAAGCTGCACAGTGTCATTCACACAAACATTAAACACCATCATGGTAACGCACATGAAATTTTAAAAATGAAATAAACATTAATTAAACAACATTAAATGTAACATAAAACCCTAATGTACATAACTGATTAGAAAAAAACGAAGAAAACTATCAAGAAACATATTTATTTCAACAAAAATACATCAAATGTGAAGTGTCACACAGGGAATTGTGGGAATGTCAGTTTACGTTTTTTCACTGTAAATTATACAATGAGTTGTTCTTTTTCACTTTCAAAAACTGTAAATTTACTAACTGCATTTTTACTGTCTTTTACCGTTAAAATTACGATCATTTTTTACAGTGTAGATAAAAGGGCCCAAATCAGTTTGAGTTTTGGAACAATGGATCCAGAAAGACATGAAGGAAGAGATTGAGGATGGATAAGAAGGAGGAGGAGGAAGGGCAAGGGCAAGGGCAAGGGCAAGAAGACAAAGAAGACAAGCAGTCTCAGATGACATTCAAGCCACTCTAGTTGCCCATGTCTTAGTCAATGGTATGACTATGAGGGAGGCTGGGCTACGAGTAAGACCACAAGCAACATAACTTACCAGTTTTGGAAATGTTGTTTTGAATTTATTGCACCAGTGTGTTAGACTATGTTGTAGTGTGTGTGATTTTGAGGGCTTGTGAGTCCTGTCTGAGGGCAAAGTTTGGTTTTTCAGCAAGAGTGAATGGTTTTGAGTGTAGAGCTTCATATTGACCTGAAAATAGGATGTTTGGGGAATTGGGTGAGACGTTATGGATTTGTGTTTACAGTTTTGAGAATACGAGGCATAGTTTCAAGAAATGTGTTTAAGCAAATCGAGAAAAACTGTAATAATGTGACGATATGTCAGTCATCGTGTGATAATGAAAATATGACTAGGCCTAGACTACTTGTTCTGAGCAGGTGTTGTCAGTGAACAGGCTGTAAAACTGTTGGCTAAGTTACAGACACTCATGAAAAACTGATGCTAATTATCTGGGAAACATTCTCTAACAGCAGTCAAGTTGTCATTTTTTTTGTATCAAACAATTGGTGAATTTGTTGTAACATTAAAACAGGACATCATGACTTTGTGCTCAAAGTGATGCTCAGAGCTCCAGTGGTTTCCTCTGTGGATGAGCGAAACTTTCGGAAGATGTTGTAGCAGAATCACGTGAACAATTCCAGGAGTTGTTTTTTTTTAATTGGTTGTTGTGTCAAATCTTACCCGGATACAATAGTGCTATTTTCTGATTGGCTATTGTGTACCAGCTTTCTTTTTTTTTGATTGGCTGATAAGTGGCAGGCTCGACTAAGAACTCCAGGGTAGACGCGCTTGATTCCTGCCTAGTGAGAGCGGCACGGCCAGAGAAATGTTGGGCTGCGTATATTAAATATATTATAAATAGTTTTTCCGTGTGAGAAATACAATGTGTGGCGGGAGTGCGTGACAAAAGACCGAAATGAGTGACTGTCACAATCAATGCATGACACTTGCAGAGCCCTGGTCCTGTCTCAGTGCTGAAACTCTTTATACAAAGTTATATTTATAGACAGCTCAGACTTTTATACACTAATCTATTGCAAATTCTATCTTTTATACTACTGTAGTGTCCATTCTTAACAATGCCTACAGTTGCTGGAGTTTAAAGCATTATTTCTTTTACAAAGGTAGGCTATTTGTAAAGGTCGATTTAAAAATCGATTTACGGGGGCAAATATTGTCCCATACTGTGCAACTGCCTACGTAGAAGGTTGTTAAAAGCCTCAGGGGGTACGCCACTCTAAAAAGTTTGAGAACCACTGCTTTATAACACCACACAAATATGAGGAAAAGAAAATGCCACAATGTCTCTTTATTCTCTTGTTTATTTATGTAGGATTGAGAGATACAGATCAAGGATCAGTTACAAACTACACTTAAAAATATATTATTTAACATTCTAGATTTAATACTTTATCAAAACAATTTTGAGTCACGTGATATTCATGGGTCCTGTCTCAGTGCTGAAACTCTTTATACAAAGTTATATTTATAGACAGCTCAGACTTTTATACAGTAATCTATTGCAAATTTCAAACACACATTAGTCCTCATTAATACAGATTCATATGTCAATGATTCTTCATGATTTCAATTAAATCATACACTGAAAGTTCAGTATTATTGGAATCACATTCTGCAAAGCTCCTGTTATCTTAAGGGAAACAGTAGGAAACCACTGAAAGTGTTGTGGTTATTCTCGCTATCTGCTATCTTGTTGCCAGACCAAAGTCTCACATAGACAACATCTCCAACCTTCAGGATCAACACAACTCCATTAGAGGAGTTTGACCGATCCTGAGCCTGAACCTGAATATCATGTGCTGAAACCACACGCTCTCCATTCTTAACAATGGATACACTTACTGGAGTTCCTCCATTACCATATACAGAGACTCTGAACATGTACGCTCCTTTCAGTGGGGCTGTGAAAACACCTAAATCAAATAACAAGAGATACAGAATCAGATGGTTCCTCTATGATTGCTTAATTACCAAACACACTGTGTAATAGTTTTGAAAGATAGCAGATAGCAACTGCAGAGAGGTCTGAATGGAGCAGAAGGGTTTTCATTATTATAAACTGAGTTTTATGACTCATTTCATTGATCATTACCTGTAATTGGGTTGTAGGCGTTCCCTATGTTTGTGAAGACTTTGTAGGTTAGTGTGATTTCAGTGGTAAAAGGACCAATATATCCACTGCCAGATTGCATCAGTGAAGCTGAAAAAGCTATTTCTCTGTCTGTTGATGAAAAACATTAGAAATATTGTGATATAGCACTCTATTACACTGAGAATGTATTCACTGAATTTAATATCTAATATCTATTTAATATCATTCAAGCACACTTTCACCTCTATTTTCCTTTCTCAACTCCTCAACTTGACTCAGAGTTAGATTTGACATTTCTGTGAAAAAATAAAGATTCTGTTAAGTGACATTTATTCTACTTATTGTAATAGATTGACTAAACAACTTATACAGTATATATAAAGTATATATAAACTAACATTTACACTTTGGAATGTATTCCATTGGTGTTTTACTTTGAGGATCATTGATAAAAGAGAGGTACCATCACTTTTCTTGTTCAGCTCTTCCTTGATAAACGTCTGTTGTTCATTCAGTCGCGTCTCTAAAGCTCTGATGTTTCCTTTCTGCTCTGTAACTGTGGCGGTCAGTTCTCTGTTAATGGTTTTCTGCTCTGTAACGGTGGCGGTCAGTTCTCTGATGTTCACTTTCTGCTCTGTAACTGTGGCGGTCAGTTCTCTGTTGATGGTTTTCTGCTCTGCAACGGTGGCGGTCAGTGAAGGGAGAAGGAAAAACGGTACCTCTCCTTGCTTTCAAACGGATTACATGAGTTGAAAACATTTGTGTTTTATATAAATTACTTCATTTAAAATAAGAGATTTCAAGCTTCATAAAGACATAACTCACATGCCTGTGTGAGAAGTATTCGCTGAGTTATGATTCATTTTCGGACGCGTTTCAGAATGGACTACACGGACAGAGAGAAGGCAGAACTCGCTTCGTGTTTATTTTTCTTTATTTGGCAAAAAGCACCACACTTTGTTTTTATTGTGAGTATACACAAAAATAATACACATTTAACAGAATCGATTGATGTATGAAACTCTTATGGAAAATCAAAGTCAACAGAGTATTTATGAGTTTCTTTTACACTGATAAAAAAAAAGCGAGCTGGTATCGCCGGCGATACCGCCGACCTCAGGGGGTTAAGGACGGAGAAATGTGAATGTTTCTCACTAGATCTCGCAGCGATGTTATTACTTCTGTGGCGAATTCAAATGCTTTCTTTACTGGATCTCTTATTAGCGCTGTGTAGTAACAGTGTCGCTTGATCACGATCGGCTCGCGCTGCTTTGGTTTAAACTGATAAACGGTCCTTCAACCACACAATAACGAGCAGTTTCATTCCACTTACTTTACGTTTGCACTAGGGCTGGGCGATATGGCCTAAAAAAAAATCCCAGATTTTTTCACAAAAAAATCGATTTACGATTTAAATCGATTTATTTTTCTTCCCTTACTTAAAATCAATCTGCAGATGACAGAAATTGTTTAAAACAAGTTCTAACTTTATTTTGTTTTGATTTTCCCTTCTGGGATTTGATTTGGATTTCCCCCTTGGGGTTAAAGTGCAATCAGAAACAACAAGCCAAAAAGACATGATGGCAGGCCCTGCCTTTGTAAACAGTGAAAATGTAACATAACATAACGTAACATAGCATGAAATTGGTGGATTGGGATTGGGATTGGGGCGGAACGTAAAAAAAAAAAAGTACATCACAATAAAGTGTATTGTGATTGTCAAAACATTTGGTAACTAAACAGAATTTTATTAAGTTTAGTGACAACACAATGTCTACATGGTACAATGACTGGTATGCTACTGTTTTTATTATTGCTTTCACAATTTTAATTAAATTCTTGTGATTTGATTCTGATCTTGATTCAATATCGATTCCTTTGGATAAATACTAGGTACAGTAGATACACGTTAATTTAAAGCCCTGTCAGATGGTATTATTATTAAAGGTTAAAAATAACATCTCAAATTAAACCATGCGTTTTTTTATAACAGCATTATAATATTTTAATGATATAGGTAAAGATATAATAAATATATAGTGTAGTTATCATATTTGGCGAAATACTCCTCTCTACAGCAATTATTTTAAAAGTCCAACTAACGTGCTATGGTCATTAAATGGCTTTCCAGAGGTAAATGCAGGCTAATGTTAAGTGACATTGTTCTCCAGATGTTATTATAGACCTCTTTCCGCAGCTGAAAAACACTGATCGATCGATTTTATTTCATTTCGGTAATGTAACGTTATCTTTCAAATTACCTACTGATCATTCGTGTTTATTTAGCCTATAATTAACTAGTAGTTAAGAGTAACCTCGTTCGATCTCGTTCATCAAAATGAACGAATCTTTATTTGAGTCATTTTGTTCATTTAAGTGGCTTTAAATGTTATACTTTTAACAGCCAAATTCCCCAAAAACATCCACCTACGCAATCTCGATCATATTTTAAATGAAGAAATCATTATAATGCAGCCAAAGATAATTTACAGGGAACATAAATATTTAATTTACCTTCCGAGTCTTTGGTTCATTTGTCATGTGACGCACGCAATGAACGGATCGTTCGCGAACGACACATCACTAAGTTCACGTGTCGCTTGAACTCTGTCAGCGATCTGTCAAGCGCCAAAACGGTGTTTATTGTTTGAATTTCGTAATTAAATCGACAGAATCTGAGAGCTGAGAATGTGTTTCATTGCAGTAGTAACCTTCTCTGCCTTGTCTGTCGGTGTCAGTGTCCTCTTTGCTTCGCGATTTTTCTCTGCGTGAGAAAATGGATGTGTGGCGTGAGAGCGTGTAAAAAGTGACGATTGCGTGAGTCTCACGGTGAATTCGTGAGAGTTGGCAGCCCTGTGGATTCAGTTTGTAAGGCTGTAGGTTGTTTTTTTGGCTGGTGTGCTTGTGCTGCCGCGGTCTAGTTCATTTGCCATGTTGTTTGTATATCTCTATGGCAAACGCGCAGGGGGAGGGATGAGCCCGTTCGGAGCTACGGGAGCCCAGAGGGGAGCGTCGGCAATTGTTAAAGAGAAAACCGATTTTCATTCAAACAAATCGACGTAAGCTACACATTCGAATGAATCGATAAAATCGATTTATCGCCCAGCCCTAGTTTGCACATTTGATGTTGGACAATGTTGTGGTCGCGCCGGCGGCTCTTTATGAGTGCGCTTGCCACGCGCAGCGCGCCTACATTTGAAATAATGAAATTTTGGTCGGCAGGTAAAATGGTCCAACGAACCGTTCAGTTTGAAAATGCGTAACAGTTACACCGAACCGAACGACACTTCCCCATGATGTCTCTCCTCTTGACTGGTTGATTAGAATGTTGATCCATTGCCCGCCAGCGCGAAAACCCAAACTATTGTTTGTGCATACTAGAAATTAGACGTTCTCTGACGTTACGCTAAACCCTGTTGAATTTTCACGTTGTTGTTGTTTCCCCCATTTCACCTTGCGTTGCAGTCTGGTTGACTTTGAATAAATAGGCTAGTATAATGAAATTTAAGACCTTCGTTTAAAAAATTAAGACTTGGACAACGGAATTTAAGACTTTTTAAGGCCTTAATTTAGGAACATGACATTTAAGACCTTTTTAAGACCCCACTGCTACCCTGATATAGAAGACAAGGTGATTGCAAGCAGTTCACATACGTTCCAACAGCACTGCATAAAAAAGTACTCACTATTTGAACAGGGTTTGAAGGGCTGGGGAGAGACCCTGGACTGCCGAGGTGCATGGAGCTTCTGTTGATCATTTCTTTTATCTGAGGTATCTCTGCATCAACAGGAAAAACGGGTGTGAAAGACTGTAGCCAAAAAGTATAAGAATAGAAGTATACTCTTTTGATCCTGTGAGGGAAATTCAGTCTCTGCATTTATCCCATCTATGTATTAGTGAGACAAACTGTTGAAAACATCACGCTTCTTATCAGTCCTTTTAAAATAATGATGTGATGATGTAAGTCCCCATATACAATTTACACCAGCCAATTTTTCTGTGTGGGATGGCAGGCCAGCAGTCTGGTCAATGAATAGGAAACATTGGCAGGTCGAGTTTTATTAGGGCTGGGACAGTTACCGCATTACCGCAATACCGCGGTCACGTGACGCTTACCGCGGGTCTGAGCTCGTCACCGTCATCACCGCAAAAAAATAATAAAAAAATAAAATAAATAAACACTGGCCTTCACATGTGTTCACGTTGTGTCTAATGACATGGATTCATTGATTCTAATGACATGGATTGTGTCTAATAACATTGTGTCTTGCATGGATTCAAGGTTTTCTAAACAAAACTTATCATCAATAGATGGAGCAAATCCGAACTTTCGCAAGTACGCAAGTTGTTCCATGACACATAATAACATTCCATTCGTAGGCTATTGACTATAACCCCTTATTTACACTCTGTGGCGTGTTACGGCTGCGACGCGGCTACCGGAGCTGATCGCGCCCACTCTAGTCAATGCTTGTGTGTTTACAACAGCCACGACGCGGTGCGTTTCAGAAGCGTCTCTCCGCGCCGCTTCGATAAAGATAGGCGCCTAGTCTATTTTCAACGGACGCCGCGTCCAAGCCGCACCATAAATAAAAAAAAGTAAAAGGACCTCAGCTTTTAATTGCACGTGCTTATTTAACACAATTCTCTCACGTGAAGACCGCATTTGTCAACCCTTGCGAGTCGCGGCAAGTGCACACTCACAGCACCAGAGAGGAATCTTGACGGCACTTGCAAGAAAATGGATAAGTAGACTAGTTACATAATCAAATTCACAAATATTACACCATTTAAACATTATTAAAAATATATAGGCTACTGAGTTACTAAAACAATATTTGTCAAAGAATACACTTGTATGTTCACAGTTTGAACGTTCTGGTTTCCATTTGTTTAATATCAAGATCTGAGGTGAATTATCCATTGTTGCTTTTACAGCTACAAAGCTGGAGCACTAAACGATATTCAAAGTCACATTGCATGCTTTTAACATTAAATAAAGCACATAAACAGTACCTGAGATTATCATTGTCACACTTTGTTTGTTGTTCCAGCCGCGACGTCGCAGAAAAAAAAAAACTGGGGGAGGGTGGTTGAGGTTTAAAGCGGTTTACCGCAATACCGCGGGAATTTCTTGCTTTTCAACCACGGTAAGAAAAAATCCATACCGTCCCAGCCCTAAGTTTTATGATCTGACAAAATAAAAGCCCCCGGTATTTAAGTTTTACTGTGTGTGTGTATATGTGTGTGTGCAGAATGGAAATATAATATGTTTACCTGTAAAGATGAATTTTTTTATTTCTAGCAATTCTTGACGCACAAGTGAGAGCTCGTTGTCACTATTTTCTGCTTGTTCTTCCAAGGAAATGGAAGCTAGGATTTCAGCCCCTTGATTGTGAATGGCAGCCTGTGGAAACATATAAATGAAATTATTTTAAATTAACATGTATACAAATTATTGCCTTAGTTATATATCATTATGGGGTAAAGAGTTAGTACATTAAACAAAAAACTCACTTTGGTTCCACTGACTGTGGCCACGGCAGTAGGGGGGTCATCCTCATCCTCATCCTCCCACAGACGTTTGGCAACACGGATTCTCTTTCCCACAATGGCGTTGTCTTCGGAATCTTTCTTCGAACGTTTGTCCAACTTTCGCTCCAAAGTATTCATGTCTATTGCAGAGAAATATCAGTCACCATTGCCACTAACACACTGATAGTACCAGCAAGGGTCTGAGTTAAAGGGATGCTCCACTTTAAAATGAAAATACTGTCATCATATACTCACCCTCATGTTGTTTTAAACCTGTATGAATTTCTTTCTTCTGCTGAACAGAAAGGAAGATATTTAGAAGAATGTCAGTAACCAGACAGATTCTGGTCTCATTGACTTCCATAGTAGGAAAAAAAATAACGTTATACTATGGAAGTCAATGAAACCAAAAACTGTCTGATGACATTCTTCTGAATATCTTTCTTTCTGTTATCTGTTTAGCAGAAGAAATTCATACAGGTTTGAAACAACACATGAAATAATGTAATGCCCACTCAATATGATATCATCACATTATTATTAATATCACAAAGTGATCACTCATATCGGTAGAACGCCGTTCATTAACGTTATCCTACATAACCTCGAGGTAGCTTTAGCAAGTCAAAGAAACCTTTTTGCCTCAGAAAAATTAAACACATGTAACATAACGTTAACTAAACACATTCCTTGACAACGTGGTTTCGTAATAAGTTATCTATTTATGTTAATATAGCTTATTACATGGCTTGGTTTAGTACTATGCGGCCTGTTATTTATTGATAACGTTAACAAACCGCTGCGAAGTAACATTACGCCGTTGCCATGAAAAACAGAGCGTTGGACGCAGAACGGACTATTTTCTTTTGCGGAAGCAATACAAAAAAATTTTAAATCAATATTTTGTCAAATTATTTATTTATTTTGTACGTAACGTTAGCCATGTAATAAGCGGGATAATGTAGCCTATAGCGAGGCGGTTATTATTGAGAATACAAGCCTTCAGGCTGATTCAAGACCCCTCCGCATTCAGCCTGTCGGGGTTGTTAACGTCTAAGTTAACAGTTATAAACCGCCTCGTATTACATTATTCCTTACATTATATCCCTGTGTAACTAATACAAAGCAGTAAAAAAAACGTTAGGGTTGAACTTACTTACCTCCAACTGATTGAACGGTAGCCATATAAATGGGGAATCCACCTTTTGGTCGTTTTCCCACACCCCACTCGACGGCAAATTCGTCTTCGTAGGTAATCACGCCGTTTACAAAACTTTCCAGATCAAAATTTCGTATGTATTTAATGTGAACAATACTAAATTTCCCCTCATCAACCCCGGCACACCATTTCACAAGCGCATACATGTCTTACTTCTCCTTGTCGTGTCTTCTTCGTTAACGGTCCTCAGGTTTACGCGGGTGTTGCTATAGTGACATAACTGGTTACCATCGAAATACTGAAAAAAAATCTCAATAAGAAAAATGTTAATGTTTTAAAAATCAAAACCAATATGTTATTGTTATTGTTATTATTATTATTATTATTATTATTATCTTAGTTTTAAAAATCAGATGGCTGTTACCGGAGGTTACGTAATCCACCAAGTAAGAAAGCAAGGTTCAAATATAGATGAAGAGATACATTTGATATTAAATTATATTTTCCAAATGAATTCTGGAGATTTTTTTTTTTTTTTTAGAAGAACTGGTTTAACAAAGATAATTTAAGTGTAGGTAAATATATTATTCTGACACACATTTCAGAAGGTGGCGGCAACCAGACGCTGTTTGCCAACTGCCATAAAGAAGAAGAAGGTGGTTCAAATAAATATTAGCTTGGGTGATTTCAGAGTCAACTATGGAAGACAGCATTTTGATTTTAAGTTCATAAATGGAGTATCGAAAATACCTTACCACGGGTGCAGCAGTTCCTGCGCGAACAGCACGTCGATGGAAAAGGTAAGTGCACTATATTGATAACGTTAGCTAACTTTAAAAGACAATTCCGTGCGTGCATAAGACATAGCGTTAGTTACCTTAGCAATTATCGCTACCTAACTTGAACTATACTGTCTATATGTGAACTAGCAAGCAAGCATGCTTCGATTATTATTATCCGTTTCTGTTAAATTTAGAAAGCGAAAAGGGAAAACTTGAGTAATATTGACCTTTTCCGCATTTCATTCATGAGAATTGTTTATGTATAACCAGGGGTGGTCCGTGTAAAAGAAAAAAAAGAAAATCACACTTTTTTTTTTCGTTTTTCATTTATTTGTTAAAAAAGAATAATAATAAATGAACGAAAAAGTACACGGAACTTTAGGTAGGTTCAGAGCCATAGGAAGATGATTCTGGGTAGGTTTAAGTTTATTGTAGCCATGCAAAGGAGACATTGACATGCAAGTTAACGTTAATGTTGGAGAACAAATGCTGCTGAATCTAATGATTGGGGGAAAATAACAATTATAAAGTATAAGTTTCTAAGTGTGTGTTTGTACTGAAGTTTTAGCAACCTCAAAACCTCAAAAAAATCCGATTATAAAAATATCTAGCCTACATATATGTGTAAACTGGACCTTAAAAAAAAATAAAAAAATAAAATCACTTGAGAAATTGCCACAAAAAAAAAAAAATCAACATTGTCACAGAGCTACCCTCTGCTCTTGTGACCCCTTGTTAGCCCTTTCAACAAACACATGTACACACATTTGGTTTGTAAAAGACTCTTTATTTACCTTGAAGTACCAGCAACAGGAGAGATGGATTAGCCACAAAAATATATACCTACAACTATACTGTTGTGTTTCAGACTGGCCACCTGAGCACTAACTCAGAGGACATTTAAAGTTTGCTACAAACTGTTGATTATCGCATGGATCAGCATATATGGTGGCGGACATCTTGATTTGAGTAAAAGACTGGAATGGACTTTTCTCATGCTTTTATACCTGTACTGTGTTGCATCATGGGGAGTGGGAGATACCAAGTGTGGTGGGAAAAGAGGGGGAATTGGTTTGATGTCATTGATGTTTATTTCCTCTAATTACTATGGAAGTTTATTTATTGAAGCTTGTACTGTTATTTGAATTTGTGTGGTGAAGGAACTGGTTACTTGATCACATACTATTGTTACTTGGAATGTATTACATGTTTATGGTCTTAATTACTTTCCCAGGTGATTATTGCTGAGAAATGGTTGTACCCAGGTGTATAAATTCTCACAGAATTGAGTGATCAGGAGGGCTAAGACTGTTGGTGGTAAATGCAGTATCTGCTGAGTACTTTGATTGAAGGAACAGACCTGATACAAGGTTCTTGTGTTTTTATATTGAAGTTTTTTTTCTTTTTTTTGAATTTTTCATGCCTTGGCACCTGTGAGCCCCTGTACTTTGCTGGCTTGGGAGAACCTAAAATAAACACTTTAATGGCATTTAACGACCTCCATGCGTTATTCTGAAGAACAGTGAATGGTCTTTGTGACAAACATAAATTGCCAAACCCTGAAGAAACGGTCAAGCTTAGTGTTAAAATACAATTCTCATTTTTTCTTATTTTCTTCTTTCAGGTCAGCGGCATGTTCAGGCTCCCCAAGGAGAAAAAAAGTAAGTCACTTTACATGTGAACACAATGAAATTCTGTCTAATTCGACACTGATCTGTGTCAGGATTGCAGGCTACCTGCTTCCATTTTTACCATTTTACCTGCACCAACTTTATAAAGTCTAACTTAATTATAATGTTATATTTGTAGTGTATTAGCTCTAGCTCGTGTTTATTCATTTTAAGTTGATAAATTATTGTACAAAAAAATCATGTATTATCAGAGATTAAGGAAACATGTTGAATTGAATACTGCCTTGAAGAATTGAATACCGCCTTGAAGTAATATTTATTATTTTCATAAATATTGGTTTCCTATTTCAGGTATGTGTTTCTGCTGTTACCCTAAGTGATCCTGCACGCATCTCCTGTGGTCCTGCACTCGACTCACTTAATCCTGATCCTGTACTCGTCTCCTGTGGTCCTGCACTGAACTCACATGGTCCTGATCCTGATCCTGCACTCGACGACATGATCCTGTACTCGTCTCCTGTGGTCCTGCACTGAACTCACATGGTCCTGATCCTGATCCTGCACTCGACCGACATGATCCTGTACTCGTCTCCCGTGGTCCTGCACTGAACTCACATGGTCCTGATCCTGATCCTGCACTCGACCGACATGATCCTGCACTCGTCTCCCGTGATCCTGCACTGAACTCACATGGTCCTGATCCTGATCCTGATCCTGCACTCGACCGACATGATCCTGCACTCGTCTCCCGTGATCCTGCACTGAACTCACATGGTCCTGATCCTGATCCTGCACTCGACCGACATGATCCTGCACTCGTCTCCTGTGGTCCTGCACTGAACTCACATGGTCCTGATCCTGATCCTGCACTCGACCGACATGATCCTGCACTCGTCTCCCGTGATCCTGCACTGAACTCACATGGTCCTGATCCTGATCCTGCACTCGACCGACATGATCCTGTACTCGTCTCCTGTGGTCCTGCACTGAACTCACATGGTCCTGATCCTGATCCTGCACTCGACCGACATGATCCTGCACTGAACTCACATGGTCCTGATCCTGATCCTGCACTCGACCGACATGATCCTGCACTGAACTCACATGGTCCTGATCCTGATCCTGCACTCGACCGACATGATCCTGTACTCGTCTCCCGTGGTCCTGCACTGAACTCACATGGTCCTGATCCTGATCCTGCACTCGACCGACATGATCCTGCACTCGTCTCCTGTGGTCCTGCACTGAACTCACATGGTCCTGGTCCTGATCCTGCACTCGACCGACATGATCCTGCACTCGTCTCCCGTGATCCTGCACTGAACTCACATGGTCCTGATCCTGATCCTGCACTCGACCGACATGATCCTGTACTCGTCTCCTGTGGTCCTGCACTGAACTCACATGGTCCTGATCCTGATCCTGCACTCGACCGACATGATCCTGCACTGAACTCACATGGTCCTGATCCTGATCCTGCACTCGACCGACATGATCCTGCACTGAACTCACATGGTCCTGATCCTGATCCTGCACTCGACCGACATGATCCTGTACTCGTCTCCCGTGGTCCTGCACTGAACTCACATGGTCCTGATCCTGATCCTGCACTCGACCGACATGATCCTGCACTCGTCTCCTGTGGTCCTGCACTGAACTCACATGGTCCTGGTCCTGATCCTGCACTCGACCGACATGATCCTGCACTCGTCTCCCGTGATCCTGCACTGAACTCACATGGTCCTGATCCTGATCCTGCACTCGACCGACATGATCCTGTACTCGTCTCCTGTGGTCCTGCACTGAACTCACATGGTCCTGATCCTGATCCTGCACTCGACCGACATGATCCTGTACTCGTCTCCTGTGGTCCTGCACTGAACTCACATGGTCCTGATCCTGCACTCGACCGACATGATCCTGCACTCGTCTCCTGTGGTCCTGCACTGAACTCACATGGTCCTGATCCTGATCCCACACGCGTCCCCTGTGATCCTGCACTTGTGTCCCCTGATACTGATTCTGCACTCATTAGTACTATATTGGTAAATGTTAATAGCTGTCTCTATAAATACTATAAATATTATATAAAATAATATTATTATATTAAATTCTAAAAACTACTCCCGGTCACATATTAAAGCTCGTTTTTGCTTATTTGTGAAATCTCAACAAACCGGAATGTTAATTGTTATGAAAGTTTTACTTTATAATAGTAAGATTAATACACATACTTTATCATGGCTATTTGGTATCGTTGGCTGAAATAAAATAACATTTTAAATTTCTTTGTGTGTTGCAGGTCTGTGAAGAACCTCCACTCTCATTCATACCACCAGTCCACCAAACCTCTACAAACACTTCCTGTGCATATGGGCAGGTACGGCAAACTGCTACTGTCGAGGATACAAGAAAACAGCATGAGTTGCTTCTTCTTGCTTTAAAACTCAAGCATGGACTGACTGATGAAGCTTTCGAAGACACACTTAAAGTTGTTAACGTTATAAGTCAGAGGCATTCTGTGTCATCTACCAAACATCACTTTTACAGAACTTTTGATGACTTGAAAAGAAATATTCAGTTTCACTACATTTGTGAGGGATGCACAATTTCTGTAAACATTGAGGGAGAAAAAGTGGTTTGTCCTAACTGTCAATATTCTTGTAGTGTAGCCGATCACATGAAACAGGGGCACTTCTTTATTGTTTTTCCACTAGAATCACAATTAAGGAATATGATGGAACAAGAGGAACTCTTCAGCCAGTTGACTAGGCCTAACAGTGGTGCTCACTCTAGTCCACTGACAGATATCACCGATGGTGAGCTTTACAAGAGGGTAAACAGAAATATTGAAGGCCAATCTAAGCATCACGTCAATCTCACACTAACCTTTAGCTGTGACGGGGTACCTGTGTTTAAGAAATCTTCTTACAGTATTTGGCCACTTCTCTATACAGTCAATGAATTACCACCTGATTTGAGAGCAAAACAAGTGATGTTGGCAGCCTTATGGTTTGGTCCATCAAAGCCAAACTGTAACACATACTTATCACCATTTGTGAAAGAATGCAATCAATTGCTTACTCATGGGTTTGAGTGGATCAGTGTAAATGGTATTCATGGCCGGTCCAAAGTATTTCCCTTGGTTGCAGTATGTGATTCTGTTGCGAGACCGATGATTCAAAATTTTAAGCAATTCAATGGAGAATATGGATGTTCTTACTGTTTACAAAAAGGTATAGTCGTTGAGAAGGGCCAAGGTCATGTAAGGGTCTATCCTTTTGAGTCTGATACTGAAAGCAGAAATCATGGTAGCAGCCTAGATTTTGCTCGAGAGGCTATAGAAAATCGCACTACTGTGAAAGGAGTGAAAGGACCGTCTATTTTGTCCTTGATCCCATCAGTTGACCTGATACAAGGTTGCGTACCTGACTACATGCACGCCTGTCTTCTTGGTGTTGCAAGATCTATGACTTATATGTGGGTTGGAAGTGACAATCATGAAAATCCATGGTATGTAGGAAGATGTATCCAAGTGATTGATCAAAAACTTCACCTTATTCAACCACCCTCCTGTGTTTCCAGAGTGCCTAGATCACTGCGAGAGAGAAACTATTGGAAGGCGCATGAGTGGTACATGTGGCTTTTCTACTATAGCATCCCAGTGCTTAAAGGGATCTTACCAGAGTGCTATCTAATCCACTGGACACGGTTTGTGAAGGCTTTGGCATTGCTCTTAACTGAAAGTGTCACTTTGCAACAAATTCAGGAAGCAGATATCATGCTTAGGAGATTTGTGATGGAAATGGGGGATCTCTATGGTATACAAAACATGTCCTATAATGTCCATCTCTCTCTTCACCTTGCACAAAGTGTGCGAAACTGGGGTCCTTTATGGGCTCATTCAGCTTTCACATTTGAGTCATATAATCACAGCCTGCTCAAAATGATCAAGAGCACACAAGGGGTCCCTTTGCAGATTGCCAAAACATTTCAGTTACAAAAGGGTCTGCCCTTATATGCCAAGAAAACACTGTCAAATGCATCCTCTGAATGCATTTCAGCCTTTGAAGACTTAGTCAGTCCTACACACACCCAGAGTGCAATAAGGTGTAAAGAGGTCATTGCACTTGGAGACAGACATGAAAAAGTAAGACTTGAGCAAGATGACTACCTTGCCCTCCACAATGTAGCTAATCACATAGAGAGAGAACTTCTTGTCAGTTACCGTGACAGGGCAGTAATTAATGGTGAAGTTACGCACTCTAAAAGACATTCGAGAGAGAGAAAGAGAAACTCGCATGTTGTAGTCCTCACAGATAACAGTATTTTCAGTGTTGATAAGTTTGTTGTTGCAGACTTAGGAAGTGGGGAACACTGCTATGCCATAGGACATTATTTTGAAACAAAGCGACACAGTTTTTTTGCTTCATTGTCGAACCCACACCACTTTGTTGCTGTTGGCAAAAAGTTGGGGCATCTGACAGCTGTTCCAGCTGCAGTTATTCAGAGAAAGTGTCTCTTTATGAATCTTCCAAACCTGAAGGTTAATTATGTTTTTATGTTTTTGAATCGTAATGAGTTGACGAATTGATTAAAAAAACGAAAGGGGTCATAGAATGGAAAACATTTTTACCCATGCAGACCAAATGGTGAAAACACATTATTCTTTATAGAGTTTTCGCTTGTCAATGAAATGCCAATTGATAGTTAAAAAGAATATTGTCTAACTCTGAATACCTTGACATGAATTGTTTGTACTTGTCAAAATGTCATGTAATGAAATGAAAGTTAATAATAGAAATGTTGTATTTACTTGTCTGAATAGTTTGAAAAGATGATACTTAATGTCTGAATACCTCAAACGCCAATATTTAAAAAAAATTAAAATGTACTGTTTTATATATTATATCTGAATGTCTATAGTTGGAGATATTGTGTCTGTATTGTGTGAATACCAAATATAGTACTTTTAGTACAATAATTCAGTGTTTTCTTTGTCATTTTTGACAAATACATCCACAAAGTACCATAACCATATGCCACCACTTTAAAAATGCATCAGTATCACATGCATGTTTACATACATATTTGTTTTCCACATATTTAATAAATGTATGTAACATATGTATACTTAATGTTGTCCATATATGCGAGAAACCAATACTATACTGTAATATATGCAGATATATGGTATCATATATAGATGAACTGAAATATTTTCTTCACATGTTTGGACACATAAATGTTCACATATGTGGCGGGCATATATTGTGTTCTCAGATAAGTCAAATATATGTAGAGATATATGTTGCAGTCATATATTGTGTTCTCAGATAAGTCAAATATATGTATACATATATGTTGCAGGCATATATTGTGTTCTCATATAAGTCAAATATATGTATATGTAGCAGGATGCAGTTGTTTGGATCATGCCTCCTAAGTGACGCTTAATTTGCTGCAGCTGTGAGTGATTCTGGGCAGTTAACTTTGAGCCAATCGCGAGGGCTTCACCCCTTTATAAACCGGGACTTTACTTTTGACAAATGATGTCACCGGTATGCGACTTGTCTTGTTTACCTGCCCAGAGACCTGATGTCTGCCTGGTTATCTGTCTACCGTAGCGCCGCAGGTATGGTTAGCTTTGTTTCTCTTTCCACTCCTTAACTTTATAACGTGGGCTTATAGGGAATGTTTCGTGCTATAGAATCCCCGGTGTGGCAGCAGCCCTTTCACCAGCTGAGTGTGCGCCCTGCGATCAGCAATCAGAGCTTAGGGCCTGTGACGCAACGCTGTTAATCATAGGTATGTTGCTATACTGAGAGTTGAATGGTTATTGTGGGACATTTGTAAATGGACATTCTTTGCATTTTAGGGAGTGCTATTTAACCGGGGGTGCGGTCGCCAGTTGGCTACATCGACGCTGAACATCTGCTGCTTTGCTTATGCTTTTCACATTACGTGTTTATGGATTTTCGTCGTACCCGGCTGCTTCTTCACACGGGACTAAGGATTATTAAACCTGTGATTAACAGGCTGTTGGCTGGCGGGTTACATCGTTGCCTGTTTAACACTGTTTGATTCTTCCTGTCATTGTTGTGATTCAGTGTTTGAGTATCGAGTGTTTGATGGACTGACACCAAGTTAATTGTTTTATTTATTTCTTTTAACTCTTGTATGGAGGCCTTTTCTTGCTGCTGATATCCAAGAGGATTGGCCTAATTTTTGATTTCTTTTGTTTGACCTTTTTATGTGATTTGTCCATGTTTAATTGTTTATTTTTGATTTATTGTGTGATTGAGTCTGTTCATATTGCTAATCCAAGTACCACCTTGGGCTTTAGAACAGGTGGCTTATTAGACCTTGGGTATTGTAATTGTTTAATTTCTATGTGTCTGTTCATTGTCCAGGTGCTGAGAACTGCCAGTGGGAGCAGTGCCCCTTGCGGTGGCGGGTCCCTTGGTGTGCTGTGGCTGCGTGTTCACTAAGTGTGGTCATATCTCTTGCTGTGTGTATGAAATTTGACACGTGTGATTGGGATGTTTTTCATGGATGCGCATTGCTCGAGCCACTAGCCTCCCACTGGTAAGATTCCGCCCTATTGCCCTCCTCCCTTGTATATGTGTGTTGCGAATAGAGTATAGTGAGTGGAGTGAATATTGAGTGTATGTGTTTTATTTGATTTAGTGTACAGTGCATGCTTGTTGTGAAATCTCAATCATTGTCGAAGTGAAAATAAAGATTATATTTTTGTACTGGAACACTGTCTCTGGCTATCCATCAACGAACTTGAGTGCCTTGGTTGAACAAAATAGTTAAATCTTTGGGTGAAATTCCCATCGTGGCGTAGTCTGCAATCTGCCTGGGCTTAAGCCCTGAGAAGTGTATCCCTTCATGCCACATATACATATATGTTGCAGGCATATATTGTGTTCTCAGATAAGTCAAATATATGTAGAGATATATGTTGCAGGCATATATTGTGTTCTCAGATAAGTCAAATATATGTATACATATATGTTGCAGGCATATATTGTGTTCTCAGATAAGTCAAATATATGTATACATATATGTTGAACATATATTGTGTTCTCAGATAAGTCAAATATATGTATAGATATATGTTGTAGGCATATATTGTGTTCTCAGATAAGTCAAATATATGTAGAGATATATGTTGCAGGCATATATTGTGTTCTCAGATAAGTCAAATATATGTATACATATATGTTGAACATATATTGTGTTCTCAGATAAGTCAAATATATGTAGAGATATATGTTGCAGGCATATATTGTGTTCTCAGATAAGTCAAATATATGTATAGATATATGTCCTGCTATTTAAAATATAAGTACATATATGGCCATATATTACATTTTTGTATGGGCTGTCAACAGAATACTATCAATTAAACAGGATAGTGTCG
This sequence comes from Rutilus rutilus, assembly GCF_951802725.1. NCBI lineage: Eukaryota > Metazoa > Chordata > Actinopteri > Cypriniformes > Leuciscidae > Rutilus > Rutilus rutilus. Next base: position 35,962,317 of record NC_140212.1, read on the forward strand.
CAGGTAGCAAGGAGCTGGAAATTAGAAAAAAATCTATTCTTGAATAGACTTTGTGGGCTCCTGAATAAAAAGTATAGTCTCTGTCCGTTGGGTGGTTCAACCTCCACACATCTATTAGGCCCATAGATGAACACATTCTCTTAACCAGTAAGACAGAGTCAGGCATTCTACTTAATGTTGGTTTACTTCTATCAAGGAATTGATCTAAGACAAAATTTAAGTCTCCTCCCAAAATTATGGGGTACTGTCCAATATCATGCAACTTACTTTCTAAGTCTATGAAAAAGTTAGGGTGATCAACATTGTGTGCATATATATTGGCCAGTATCAGAGCATGTCCTTGTATCTCTGCAAATATTATAATTATTCTGCCCTCCTCATCTTTAACCTCCCTCCTGAGCCTGAACTGTAAGCCTTTGTTAATTAATATAGCTACTCCTCGACTTTTAGATGACCCAGCACTAAAGGAAACATGTCCTACCCAGTCCCTACATAATTTAACTGATTCCTGGGGACAACAATGTGTTTTCTGCAAGAATACTACATCTTGTTTTTTAGTTTTCAGATGTCCCAGTATTTTCTTCCTTTTAATTGGACAACCCAGGCCATTCACATTCCAAGTTGAATAATATAATCAATCTTAATGTATTTTAGAGTAGAATAAGTGGCCATTCTATTATAACATAAAACCCATGGTGCAACATAAATTATACACATTAACAAGAAAAAAAAAAGAAAGAGAAAAAAAAGCCATAATATCAACCAATAGTGATATCAATAACCAGCAGACTGTGAACCATTCTGGCACAAAGAACAATAGACCAAGGAACATTGTTGAAATAAAACAAAAAAGTGAATCTCTTAGGTCCATGACTTGTGGAACAAGGGCAACCCGAAGGCCCACCGTCCTGAGTATAATATACAAAATTGTGTTCAGGTGTAAGGTATTAGTTTAAGGAGAACATAGGGATTTCTATACAAAAATAAAAATTGTTGGCTACACCTGCCCCGGCTATGAGAAATATAAACTCAAAAAATCAGCATAGCCTGTAATTTGACCTGATATATCCATGTCCAAAAAAAAAACAAAAAAAAACAGAGGTCTGCCAGTTCGCATATCACCCACTATCTCACATACCGTTACTTTCCCGAATGTACGGACACAGCAAGATCTTTCCAAGGCACATCCATAACGTATCCGGATCGCATATGACGTACTAACAGAGTGTCAGACATGTACCTCAGCGTCTCTCAATGTACTCCATTGCTTTATTTGGGTCATCAAACACCCGTGGACTCTGTCCACTGATGAAAATCTTCAGAAGTGCAGGGTAGAGCATGCCAAATTTAATCTTGCGCTCATGGAGAGCTTTCTTGCAGCGGGAGAATGCTTCTCGCTTCCTTTGCGTCTCCCTCGAATAATCCGGGAAAATCATAACTTGTTTGCCGTTCCACGCCAAGCGTTTCTTTTCCCGTGCTGCTTCCAGGATGGCTTGGCAATCTTTGTATCGTAGCAAGCGCGCCACAATCGTTCGACCATAATTCTTATCCCCCGCTTCCAGCCGTTTCCCAATCCTATGAGCGCGGTCCATCTCGATTCCTCCCGGGGTTGGATCAATGCCAAGGGTCGCTGAGATAAACTCGTTCAGGAACGCGGTAACATTGCTCTTTTCAGCCCCCTCCGGTATCCCCACGAATCTGAGGTTGTTGCGTCGAGATCTGTCTTCGGCTGTGGCCAACCGATCTATCAATAGTTGTATGTCCTCTTTAGTGGCTCCCATCGGTCTAGCGTTTATGTTAGCTTGCTCGTCCTCTAGCTGACTCACCCGATCTTCCAATTCCGTGATGCGGGAGATGAGAGAGGAAAACATTTTTCCTCTAATATCTTGCTCAGCATCCCATGAATCTGAGCCATGTCAGGCTGGTCAGGCTCCGTGGTAGCGCTAGCTGTGGCTTCTTTGCTAGCTGTTTCTCCCCTCGTGCACATGTTGAGCTGAGTCTGTGTGGCTGAGCGAAGTTTTCTTTGTTCAGTGTTACAGCCAGAAGACGAACTTTTGCCTTCTTCTGACATTTTGAGGTCCACGTAACATATAAAAGTAAAATACCTATATCTGAACGTATTTTAGGATATAATAAGGATATAAACCCAATGGACAGCGGGAGCATACGTTTCAAGCTGCCATCACTTATCCCTGCGTCACGTGACTCGCGATTTGCAAAGATTAATATAAAGATTAATATAATGGTTAATAAAACGTTACACTCACTTCAGTTATTCTGGAGGTGCAGCAGGAACACGAATAATTGGTACTGATCCTTTTTTCAGGAGCAGCTTCTTAGCAAAACCAGCTTTACTGACCCTCGTTTGTAAAGCAGTCTGGTGTGTGAAATGATTCGCGCAAACATGAAAGCATTGCTGTTGATCGTGGGGAAAACTCAGCCACTGCGTCTTCAGCGGTTCGTCAAAATGACTGCTGTGTTCCTTACTGCACCCAAGAACAGAACACCACAACCGCTTAGACGCCATTCTGCTCATAGACAGTGCTCCTCCAGTCCAGCGTATCAACATTGACCGCGCGGACTATGATGACTGACAGCTCGCTCACGAGCGAGGGCGGGTCTGATTTGAAACGCTGCTGTCAATCAACAATCGTGGGAGGGGCGTCGATTTTGTGACGTCACAAACTCGAACGGCTTGATTTGAGATGGGGGAAAACATATAAGAAGATTAAAAAAAACACACACTTTTATCATTTTAGGATGGTTGTGTACAGGCACTGCCAACACACATTTCAGTACAATCAACTTGTAAAAGTGCATGTACCATTATATGACCCCTTTAACACTATAAATTACCTTTAATTTTTATCAAAAAATCTGCCAGTTACTAGTATCCATCACGGTCTAAAGTAATGTGAAGATTAGGCAAATTAGTCCGGTGATGTAGGACTGCGCACGGCTTTCTAGTTCACGCTGGATTTTGTCCTCTGCATATAAGCTTAATAAAGCCTGAACCTCGTTGTCGGTCCATTGGTTGTATATTTTAAACTCCATTGTTGATTCGAATAGCAAACAACTCTTACTGCACGCACGACAACCGACTTTTAAAAATAGTGGTTGAAATAAAATGCTGCATGGAGTCAACCAATCAAAATGCTGTGTGAACTCAACCAATCAGCATGTTCAACGCCCAAGTCCTACCCCCAAAAGTTCCTGAACTTTGAAAAAGTACTGCCTTGGGAGCAGGGACTTTCTGAGATGAACATTTTTACCCGGAACTTAGTTTAGACCCTGTGGTTCCTGCGGTCGAAACACGGCTCATCTGAGGCTGTAAATTAATAGACTATGCATTTGTTAAAGTCATCTTTTTGCATTATTTTGCAACTTATTTTTAAAGAACACATATTTTACTAATATTTTATTTATAATAGGCTACTAATATTTATTATATTTTACTTACTTTTAATTCTTAATAATAATAATTAAAAAAAAACACTTCTGGGATACATTTAAATACAACTGAGCAGCTACTCTGTCTACAGTGAACGTATGCTCTAGTTGTTTTAAAAGTTAAAATATATCAGCATTTGGTAAGTGAGCAAAATATACAAGATTTATGCATTTTGTTTGTCCTTTGTTTCATGTATTACCATTGTGCATCTAGCATAATACATAATCTGGTAAATGTGCAGTCCTAATTATAAATAAAACTATAAAAAATAACAATTAAAAAATATTAGGAAAAGAAAATGCCATAATGTCTCTTTATTCTCTTATTTACGTAGGATGAAGATATCAGGGATCAGTAACAAACTACACTTAAAAAGATATTATTTAACATTCTACATTTAATACTTTTAACAAAACACTTTTGACATGTAATATCTTTTTTGTACCATTGTTAACCAACAATCACAGCAGTGATGAGAGTCACATGATCACTCAAAGATCATCACAAGCAGCTTTTCCACAAGAAAGTTAATACTAATATATAGAAGCTGCACAGTGTCATTCACACAAACATTAAACACCATCATGGTAACGCACATGAAATTTTAAAAATGAAATAAACATTAATTAAACAACATTAAATGTAACATAAAACCCTAATGTACATAACTGATTAGAAAAAAACGAAGAAAACTATCAAGAAACATATTTATTTCAACAAAAATACATCAAATGTGAAGTGTCACACAGGGAATTGTGGGAATGTCAGTTTACGTTTTTTCACTGTAAATTATACAATGAGTTGTTCTTTTTCACTTTCAAAAACTGTAAATTTACTAACTGCATTTTTACTGTCTTTTACCGTTAAAATTACGATCATTTTTTACAGTGTAGATAAAAGGGCCCAAATCAGTTTGAGTTTTGGAACAATGGATCCAGAAAGACATGAAGGAAGAGATTGAGGATGGATAAGAAGGAGGAGGAGGAAGGGCAAGGGCAAGGGCAAGGGCAAGAAGACAAAGAAGACAAGCAGTCTCAGATGACATTCAAGCCACTCTAGTTGCCCATGTCTTAGTCAATGGTATGACTATGAGGGAGGCTGGGCTACGAGTAAGACCACAAGCAACATAACTTACCAGTTTTGGAAATGTTGTTTTGAATTTATTGCACCAGTGTGTTAGACTATGTTGTAGTGTGTGTGATTTTGAGGGCTTGTGAGTCCTGTCTGAGGGCAAAGTTTGGTTTTTCAGCAAGAGTGAATGGTTTTGAGTGTAGAGCTTCATATTGACCTGAAAATAGGATGTTTGGGGAATTGGGTGAGACGTTATGGATTTGTGTTTACAGTTTTGAGAATACGAGGCATAGTTTCAAGAAATGTGTTTAAGCAAATCGAGAAAAACTGTAATAATGTGACGATATGTCAGTCATCGTGTGATAATGAAAATATGACTAGGCCTAGACTACTTGTTCTGAGCAGGTGTTGTCAGTGAACAGGCTGTAAAACTGTTGGCTAAGTTACAGACACTCATGAAAAACTGATGCTAATTATCTGGGAAACATTCTCTAACAGCAGTCAAGTTGTCATTGTTTGTATCAAACAATTTGTGAATTTGTTGTAACATTAAAACAGGACATCATGACTTTGTGCTCAAAGTGATGCTCAGAGCTCCAGTGGTTTCCTCTGTGGATGAGCGAAACTTTCGGAAGATGTTGTAGCAGAATCAAGTGAACAATTCCATGATATCCTTTTTTTTTAACTGGTTGTTGCGTCAAATCTTACCCGGATACAATAGTGCTATTTTCTGATTGGCTATTGTGTATCCCTTTTCTTTTTTTTGATTGGCTGATAAGTGGCCGACTAAGAACTCCAGGGGAGACGCGCTTGATTCCTGCCGGGTCCATAGTGAGAGCGGCACGGCCAGAGAAATGTTGGGCGCTGCGCATATTAAATATATTATAAATAGTTTTTCCGCGTGAGAAATACAATGTGTGGCAGGAGTGCGTGACAAAAGACTGAAATGAGTGACTGTCACGCTCAATGCGTGACACTTGAGAGCCTGGATCCTGTCTCAGTGCTGAAACTCTTTATACAAAGTTATATTTATAGACAGCTCAGACTTTTATACATTAATCTATTGCAAATTTCAAACACACATTAGTCCTCATTAATACAGATTCATGTGTCAAAGATACTTCATGATTTTTCAATTAAATCATACACTAAAAGTTCAGTATTATTGGAATCATATTCTGCAAAGCTCCTGTTATCTTAAGGCAAACAGTAGGAAACCACTGAAAGTGTTGTAGTTATCGTGGGTACTATCCTCGCCTTTGGCCAAAGTCTGACTTTGTTTTGAGTTTTGACACAACTCCATTAGAGGAGTTTTTCGTTCCCTGAGCCTGATCATCATGTGCTATAACCACATGCTGTCCATTCTTAACAATGCCTACAGTTGCTGGAGTTTAAAGCATTATTTCTTTTATAAAGGTATTTGTAAAGGTCAATTTAAAAATCGATTTAAGGGGCCAAATATTGTCCCATACTGAAAAAGGTGCAACTGCAGAGAAGGGGGTACATAGAAGGTTGTTAAAAGCCTCAGGGGGTACGCCACTCTAAAAAGTTTGAGAACCACTGCTTTATAACACCACACAAATATGAGGAAAAGAAAATGCCACAATGTCTCTTTATTCTCTTGTTTATTTATGTAGGATTGAGAGATACAGATCAAGGATCAGTTACAAACTACACTTAAAAAGATTTTATTTAACATTCTAGATTTAATACTTTATCAAAACACTTTTGAGTCACGTGATATTCATGGGTCCTGTCTGTCTCAGTGCTGAAACTCTTTATACAAAGTTATATTTATAGACAGCTCAGACTTTTATACATTAATCTATTGCAAATTTCAAACACACATTAGTTCTCATTAATACAGATTCATATGTCAAAGATACTTCATGATTTCAATTAAATCATACACTGAAAGTTCAGAATTATTGGAATCACATTCTGCAAAGCTCCTGTTATCCTAAGGGAAACAGTAGGAAACCACTGAAAGTGCTGTGGTTATTCTGGCTATCAAATATCCTCGCGCCAGACCAAAGTCTCACATAGACAACATCTCCAACCTCCAGGATCAACACAACTCCATTCGAGGAGTTTTCCGTTCCCTGAGGCTGATCATCATGTGCTGAAACCACACGCTCTCCATTCTTAACAATGGATACACTTGATGGAGTTCCTCCGAAACTAAATACAGAGACTCTGAACATGTACGCTCCTTTCAGCAGGGCTGTGAAAATACCTAAATCAAATAACAAGAGATACAGAATCAGATGTTTCCTGTATGATCGCTTAATAACCAAACACACTGTGTAATAGTTTTGAAAGACAGCAGATCCTCTAATTCTCTAATACACATTACACAACTGCAGAGAGGTCTGAATGGAGCAGAAAGGTTTTCATTATTATAAACTGAGTTTTATGACTCATTTCATTGATCATTACCTGTAATTGGGCTGTAGGCGTTCCCTATGTTTGTGAAGACGTTCCTGTAGATTAGTGTGATTTCAGTGGGAAAAGGACCAGTATGTCCACCGCCAGATTGCATCAGTGAAGCTGAAAAAGCTATTTCTCTGTCTGTTATTGAAAAACATAAGCAATATTGTGATATATTACTCTATTACACTGAGAATGTATTCACTGAATTTAATATCTAATATCTATTTAATATCATTCAAGCACAGTTTCACCTCTATTTTCCTTTCTCAACTCCTCAACTTGACTCAGAGTTAGATTTGACATTTCTGTGAAGGAATAAAGATTCTGTTAAATGACATTTATTCTACTTATTGTAATAGATTGACTAAACAATTTACACAGTATATACTTAACTTTAAACTAACATTTACACTTTGCAATGTATTGCATTGGTGTTTTACTTTGAGGATTGTGGCGAGCAGGACGAGGCCGAGGGCCGTGAGAGGGCGGCACGAGGCCGGTGGCGTGATTGCTGATGAGCGACACCTGCGCGACGCACCGGTCTCGAATCTCTCACGGAGGAGCGGAAGCATAAAGGAGGAGCGACGACAGTGAAGAGCGAGAGAGGAACAGGCCTGTGTTTTAGTTGATGTTTTGTTTTTGTTTTGTGTGGCCAGCAGTCGTCCGTGAGGGGCTGCTGGCTTTTACTTTCATTTTGTATTTGGTTTATTTTTTCATTAAAAGTCTTTCAATGTTCGCCGGTTCCCCCCTCATTCTTCCCGTAACAACATACCTCGTTACAAGGATCATTGATAAAAGAAAGGTACCATCATTTTTCTTGTTCAGCTCTTCCAGGATAAACGTCTGTTGTTCACTCAGTCGTGTCTCTAAAGCTCTGATGTTTCCTTTCTGCTCTGTAACTGTGGTGGTCAGTTCTCTGATGTTCACTTTCTGCTCTGTAACGGTGGCGGTCAGTTCTCTGATGTTCACTTTCTGCTCTGTAACGGTGGCGGTCAGTTCTCTGATGTTCACTTTCTGCTCTGTAACGGTGGCGGTCAGTTCTCTGATGTTCACTTTCTGCTCTGTAACTGTGGCGGTCAGTTCTCTGATGTTCACTTTCTGCTCTGTAACGGTGGCGGTCAGTTCTCTCAGCGCTGCATGGATGTCAGTGAAGAACAGATGGTAGTTTTGTTGGCTGTCAGTTGAAGCTTCATCTCTCAAAGTGTCTGTTTGAGGTGGATTCTGTCTTCCGTCCTCAGATCTGAGCTGTTGACTGATCTCATTCTCATTGAGTCCTCCATCTACCTGATGCTGTACGACACACACAAAGGTTTCCAACAGCAGCAGTAAACATACTAAACCCTTCATTCTTCACTGATGTTTGTTTCCAGCTCTTGCTCTGTCCTCCTCACAGCCTCTCGTGTTCCTTTTATAGTGTCCTGATTTACTGTCTTTTGCACTTTTGTATCTATATTGCTCCAGATAAATAAATAGTTCAAGTTAATTGTTAATCATAATCAAAGGAATGTTCCGGGTTCAGTTAATGTTTATCTCTAGTCACAACATTTGTGGCACTATGTTGATCACAACAGAAAATAACTCTGATTAATTTGCCTCCCTTTAAAAATATTTTTATTACAATAATTATCGTCATTATAACACGCGAAGGGAAAATCACAGAACACCTCCGGTCACATGAATGGATTGTCGGATCTCACACTTTAATATTTATTGGACAGGCTTAATAAAACAGGCTCTGTGAGGAATGATTACCTCAAAATGTACATCCAGATGCAAGTTTGAGTGACTTTATTTAAATTAAATACATTAGCTATTGTCACATGCCAGTGATTATCCCGACCTCTGATATATTTCTGACCTCTGATATAGATGGTCACATGACTCTCTGGTATCCATGTGCATATCTTACAAAAGTAACCAGGTTTACTAGCTTTATGTTATGACATAAAAAGAGGAAACATTGGATATAAATTTACACAGACAAAATTAGTAAGTGATGTTTATATATAAAAGTGGCTATAGTATTAAACCACATGCAACAACATCCTGTATCAACAGATGTAAAACTGAATAAATGCATTAAACTTGTCAACTTAAATTTAATATCATGTATAAAAACTTAAAATGTAATTATTAACCGGATTTACAATTTGTCATATAAAAGAATGCCCTAGATTTTGGGAAAGTGAACTTATGCACATGATAAAGTTTACATTAACTTGTTTCATGGTACCATAAAGTGATCCATCTTTTTACCTTTGCTAATAATTACTTATAGGTTCTGTCAGAGAGTGCAACCAATTTATACATTTGACAGATTCTTTATTCCAAAGCATTTTACATTTGGCAGACACTTTTATCCAAAGCGACTTCCATTGCATTTCAAAGTACACATTTACATTCTTATCAGTTCTTGCTTTCCCTGGGAATCAAACCCATGACCATGGTGTTGCAAGCACCAGGAAAACTTTTATATTACAATTCAATTTCAATTTATTTGTACATCACCTTTTACAATGTACATTGTTGCACAGCTTTACAGAACACAGAGAAGAATATATCAATAAAAGATAATAGTTTTTTAAAACACAAGCAGCCAAGCTAACCTTATATTCCTTAAGATTTCTTCGAAATTAATCATTTAGAAATGTTCCATCTTGAGTTGTTGTTGTTGTCAGCATTTGTAAATAAATGTGTGCACGTATCATTTGATGGGACTGCATTGGTGCAGATAGCTTATTATGGGGTATGCTATGCATTTATCTTGATAAGGTGGTTCTGTAAAAGTTTTCTGTTTTAGTTCATAGTGCAGAGTAGTCTGTCTAAAAGTGCACTGTATGTAATACTACTGTTTGTATGTGCACATCTATTTCCTATTCTTAATTTACCCTTTGTTTGCCACCGCCACCCTGGTTGCTTTAGGACAATTTAAAGCGAGTAAATGATGACAGCATTTTCATATTTGGGTGAACTATCCCTTTAAGTAGGGTGTTTTATGACACATCTGTACCATTTGCTTCACAGGACATGTGCTTTTCACTATTTATCTACTAGTGTTTTTTAAACATTCAAGTATGTTGTGTATTGTAACTTTAGTTATCCTAGCATTAAGTTTGAATCCTGTATTTTTCTAGAAAGTCACCTTTATTTATATAGCACTTTTTTACAATACAGATTGTTTTCAAGCAGCTTTACAGTGATAACAGGACAATACTGCAACAAAGTCTGTTTCGGCTGTACAGCAGCTCTAGAAGAAAATAGTATCATTTTCCAGCTTATGTAAGTTCAGTGTTGATTCATTTCCATAGTAAAAATCATTAGTTATTCATTTAGTTAATTTGTACAGCAGCTCTGGAAAAAAGTGATGTCATCGTCCAGCTCGGTTCAGATCTCATAGAATGTTGTCAAAGCAGTCAGATCAAGAATAAGAAGTGTCCCAAACTAAGCAAGCCTGTGGTAAGAAACCAAAACTCCATCAGGTGACAGAAATAGAAGAAAACCTTTGGGAGAAATCAGGCTCAGTCTGGGCCAGTTCTCCTCTGGCCAACAAACAAACAAAAAGTGTATGATTATGATTCAGGTGACATCACACTTCAGTAGTCAGATGGGGATCGAAACATTACAAATATTTAATCCAGTTCCATCTGGTTGAAGATCGGATTCATCACACCAGTATAGAGGCGGGTTTGTTGAGGATCAGTGCCGATGGCTGTCGTGTCGATAAGGCATTCACAGGGCAGAGTCTAGTTAACACAATCTGCTGACATTCAGGGATGCGTTGTGGTTGTGTCTAAGTTAGGGATGGGTACCGAAACCCGGTATTAAACAGGCCCCGGGGCTGAATTTTGAAAGACCAGTGTATCGATAAGCTCGGACTTTATCGGTTCTAATGTCGGTACTGGAGAAATTAAGAAAATACACATACTATTTATTATTGCTATAAAGACGTTATTTAAAAATAAATAAATAAATAATAATAATAATAATATTAAACCATTTGTCTGTGATGCATTTTTGCTATTCACAGTCCAAGAGAGAGAGAGAGAGAGAGAGATGCCACAACACGCACATCACTACAGCCCTGCTTAACGAGTGACGACGGAGGACAGAACTAAACATTCAAACGTAGCCTGGTTACACTTCTGATCTGTGATATTAGTCTGATTTTATTTTAGATTGCGGCTTCCAAAGATTATAAAAAGAATACATTGAGGTAAAACCATTAAAAACTAAAACTATTGTCTAGCGCAACTTCCTTCCCTTCGCAGCAGCTGTCATTTCTCCCTAAAACTCAAACTTCACGACAGAATCAGCATGATCGGTAATTGTTGTAAAATGCAGTCTAGCTACTGTTGCTAAATTTCGGGATCCGTTTAATAATAAAAAGAGCTATTAAAAGCACAAAAATCTGAGTCCGAAACAGACCTGCGCTGTAATGTGCGCTGTAACAGTCACCAGCTGGAGTGCCCTTCAGAGCCACCAGAGGGGACTCCACATCAGACTATTGCCATTCCCCCACAAACTACATCTCCCATAATTCTCTGCCTGGACTCATCAACACTCATTATCACATTCACCTGTGTCTCATTATCTTGTTTAGCTCACCCCATATAAGCCTGGTACATCCCATCACTCACTGCAAAGTTTTGTATGTTATTACGCTGCATCTCTGAGCATTCTACCTGGTTTCATTGTCTCTTAGTTTTTGGATGTTTGCCTGTCTCTTGGATTTCCTTTTTGCCTCTGACCCCTGCCTGCCTGTTTTTTTTTTTTTTTTTTTGCTTGTTTGTTTGCCTTCCTGTGTTTGACCCTTTGCCTGGGTTTGTTTATGATTCTGGATTACTTTAATAAACTGCATTTGGATCTCAACCTTCTTGTCTCGGAGCAGTTCGTAACATGCGGGCAATTCCATGCAAATGTCAACCTTGCCATGAAAAAATAAGTTATCATAAAAAAATCAAAACCCTTTCTAAGTTGTCCATTTGGGTCTGTATTTTATTGTATTGATGTGTTGTCATGTAAATTTTAAGGAAATGTCTGTGTTTATTCACCTCAGATAAGGTGTGTGCACAGATACTAAAATAGCTTTTTTATACAAACCTATTTCATGCTTTAAAAAGAGGGATCAAAGACTCCTTTAATTATACTTTATGTTGACAGTAAGCATTTTGCAGAAAGATGGGAGCATGACTGAGATATAAATACACTCACTTTGTTATAACTGCATTGCCCTTTAAATTTATAAAGGCTATATTTAGGAAGTCACGACGCTTAAGTGCTGTGTCACGTCCGTAACGATTTAAAGAATAAGTTTATATTGTATAATCATTATTATTACAATTAATTTGAAACTTTATGTACAAAGCCAAAATATGTATATTCTAGTTATGATTGACAATTCATCTCACTTATTTGCTCTAAACAACCTAATTATGCGTTACGGACGTGACCGTTACGGACGCTTCATATTAAATCATGCATGATTTGACCAGCGCATATTTGTTTAATTAATTTATTAATTTATTTATTTCAAGCAATATAATGACACATAACAAAAGGCAATCAAGAAGCATTCTGATTAAATCAAGACGAAAAAATAAATTCATCAACTTTACAATTTTTTATTACAAAATATCAATGTGAATAACAGTAATTAATACAACAACCAATAATAACAAATACATACAATAACAAATAAAGAAACAATAAAATGTATTTATATACATCTCATCCTACAGCGAAATGGCAAAAACTAATACTGAAAGACAATGTACATTCAGAGAGAAAAAGAGGAATAATGAAAATTTCAAGGAAAAGGAAAGGAAAAAAGCAGAAAGACAAAGAAAGAAAGAAACACAATCAAACCAAGAGGCAGAAACAAGACAAAGGCGTCTTCTAAAGAAGTCACAGGTTCCTGGAGTCCCCACAAAATTCACCTTTTAAAACAAGACAGTCACTATAGGCAAGGCTGTAAACAGGCACTCCAAGCTTTACCTAGCAGCCCTCGAAAAATATGTATAGTTATAAAAAAAATTGCAACATCACTGTGCCTTCTTCAAGAGAAAAAGAAAAATAATAATACCACAACTACAACATATGATCAAGTCAAGGAGTTCTATGAGAGAGATGACATCTCAAGGCAAGCACCGGGGATGAGGGATGTGCTCACAGTCAGAGAGGGAGGAGTAAAAAAGAAAATCCAGAAACGACATTTAACAATGTCTATTCTAGAGGCCTACCGCGGCTTCAAGAGTGAACATCCGGAGTTTATAATTGGGAAATCTAAATTTGCTGAGCTTCGACCATCTCATGTACTCTGGTGTTCAGATACTCCGAGAAATGTTTGTCTGTGCTGTTACCATGAGAATCTTAAATTAGCCCTGGACTGTGTGCAACGTGTCATCCCAAGGCAAGCATTCCAGAGCACACAGGATTTTATAAAAGCTGTGGCCTGCAATCCAGACAGTCCTCACTGCATGTTAGGCCGGTTTGCTGAATGCAGGAGTGGAAAGCTGCTGGAAATCAGTGTTCTTAGTCACATTCCTGAGGAAGACAAACAAATTAAGGTGACCTGGTACACATGGGAAGCAACAGGAGCGCTGCCGAATAAGGTCCAGAAGAGTGGCACACTAGGTGATGTCCTAGATTCTCTGAAGACAGCAGCTACACAATTTCTGAATCACTGTTTTGTGAAGGCCAAAAGAAAGCAGTCAAAAACAGACAAGGAAACTGTGGTGCTGCAGGTAGATTTTGCAGAAAACTATACGGCTGCTTACCAAGATCAGATCCAGTCAGCATACTGGCATCAGAAACAGGTCACAGTGTTTCCCTCTGTTCTGTGGTCTGATGGAGAACCAGAGGCATATGTCATAGTGAGTGACAGCTTGGAACATGACAAGAGGTCCGTGGCAACGTTCCTCACCAAGATTGTCCTGGACGTTCAAGAGAAACGTGATGCACATTTTTAGCGATGGAGCTGCCTCTCAGTTCAAAAACAAATTTATCTGGTGTTTCATGTCAACCACCTTCAAGGAGTTGTTTCCAACTTTACAGTTTTTCTCGATTGTTTACACACAAATACTGGTACTTGAGACACAATGACCACAACATGTAACTCATTCACCAACCCCCTGAACCAATTCTGCTAAACTACAAGCACAATTCCTGCTTTACACTCAAACTACAGTTCTAAAACACACCTTTTTCAAAACACTACACACAATTCTCTGCTTTTGGCAACACTGGATTTTTTTTTTTTTTTACTGTAACTGTATACAGTCAATTCTTCTGTTGTTTTGTATGTAGACCACTGTATATGTACAACTTTGTGTTGGTTGGCATGTACACTGTGTACAATGTTTTTGTGGGGAAAAATTAAACATATTTGTTACCGTGTATTTGTGTGTTCTGAGTATAAAAACAATATTCTCAAATATTTTACAACACACTTATGTATGTACTGTCTGTAGTAAGTGGAACACTGAACCAAAAAAAAGGCCTAAGTCATCATGATGAATGGAGAAGAAGTGTTTTCCATTCATCATAGTGTTTTACATTGAGCACATCAGTGTTCAACTGGTTCTTATAAATGTCTATTCATATGATGGTTTGTGTGTGTCATTTGAAAACAAAATACCATTTTGAGAAGAAATAATATTGTTTTGAATGTAAAGTTTCATTTTGCAGGAGAATTGAGGGGTTTTGCCCATTGTGTGTGTGTTTTTTGATTTGTGTGTAGAGTTCTGAGAATATGAGGCATGCTTTCAGAAAATGTGTGTAAACAATCGAGAAAAACTGTAAAAGTGCAGTGGCACTTCTTTGCCACAAGCCACGGCAAAGGTGCAGTGGATGGTGTGGGAGCAACAGTGAAGCGTGCGGTTAACACTGATGTCCTCAGCAGACAGGCTATAGTTGTGACAGATGCAGCTTCGTTTGCAGATTCTGCAAAGAAGAGTTGCCCAAACATTAAAATCAAGATGATTACATCCACCGAAATCTCTGATTTTATAGAGCATCATAGGCTGGCTGATAGATGGGTCATTACCACAGCTCTTTCAGGCACTCAGTCAGTTCATCATTTTGAGCCAGTCACCTGGGGAGAAGTGCGTCACAAAAATCTACTCGGAGGCAGAGCAGTCAAGTGTCCATAGATTTTTGCCCTCAGAAATTACATCTGCTGAAAGTCCCGCACACCAGTCCTCTGAGCTCCACCCAGCAGCTGCAAAGAACATCAAAACTGGAGACTGTGTCTTGGTCCAATTCAGGGCAAACAAATCTGTCAGACAGTTTGTTGGACTTGTCAACAACCAAGACCAGGTGGCACTGGAAATAAGGTTTTTAAGAAGAAATGACAGTGCTGGATTTGTCTACATCTTACCTGTGATGGAAGATAAGGCTTGGGTGACACCTGACCAAGTGATTGAGACTTTCAACCCAAAAATAGATAACAGAGGAAGGTATCACTTTGCAGAGGCGGTCTTTGCAGAATAGGAAAAGAAGAAAAGTCATCTTATTAATCAACATTTGTCCTCGTTTGGGACATATTTTTCATTGTTTGTTGTTTTCCCTTGATTGATGCTTTAAATGATTTTAAATTAGATGATTTGAACATATTTACAATATTTAATGAGATGTAAAAAGTTAAGATTCTGTCTGGAATTCATGTAATTATTTATTTTATTATCTTAAATTTATAATGATTCATGTTCATAAGGGATCAATACTGTATTCTTACCTCTTGAATGTTTATGCTTACAGAATGTTTAGCAATAATCAGTTAGATGTTGACCTGTAAAAAAAAGAAAAAAAAAGCAATTATTTATGTTCACAGTCTCTTGAATGAATAACTTCAGCTTGAATAAGCATTAATCCATCTATGATCTATCTATGATAAACTATGCAGTGTTGTTTTACATTTGATTACTTTATTAGATTTCTTTTTAGACCATACCTGAACAGTAATGTTAGTAGACCTTCCTGAAATTAAAGCACTGTGTAGGCCTATTTAATGTGTATCTTTGTTTAATTGTTTCTCTTTTGTTTATCTTTGTTTAACTTTTTGTTTAAATTTGTTGAGTGAGTAGCTCTGAAAAGAGCCGTTGTTGCCTTTAACCCTCTGGGGACTAAGCCCTTTTTGGTCCGTTTTCTCTATTTTTACATTTGGGCTTATAAACCATATGTAATGGAGATGGAACACCATGTGTTTGGTATCTATGGATTCAGAAGACCCTAAGCTAACATAAGAATGCATGTAATGTGTTTATAAAGCAAGTAGGAGTAAAAAATTTACAATATACTAGAGAATTTCAAAAACGAAAAGTTTATTTTAGTCATTTATTACTGAAAATCACACCTCACAACAACAGTGAACAGTTTTTGAACAAAATATATATTTTTCAAAACCTTTGCTTGACATAAATTTGTAATTGTTCAATCAAAAGTGTAAAGAACAATGAAATAATGAACTTTATATACAAACAGTCCCAGGCGTTTTGTCAGCTTCGGATTTCTCCTTGTCACTTTCCAGTAATTGTTCCAGAACTTGTTCTGAGTTAAATCTTTTACTGCTTGCCATCATAAAAGTGCTAAAACAATAAAATAATAATGCTATAATTGCTATATATATATATATATATATAATCGTTCTGTCTCTCTCTCATATAAATCTGTGTGTGTAATTCTCCACTCGCTCTCTGTCTCCTTCTCCACTCGACGCTGTTTGCGTCATATCACTTACTATAGTAGCGAGACAGTGAATGTGGGCGCCAATTCGACGGCACACGGCACACAGATCGCTTAACACAACCCGCGCTGTCAGCCGGCAGCTCGACAGCACGCTGAAACCTTAATGAGAAAGGCAAGACGAACAACGTGCCGACGTGGTCATGCTCTCAAGAGAGAACAGAATGATTTCAGTGCCTGCACCACCTGAGGGTCTCCCCAGACAGAGCATGTGACGTGACTGTTGCCTGCACAGTGCTGCACAATATTGCCAGCCTAAGAAAAGAAAGGGCTCCCAGAGTTGCTTTGGATGTTGATTGGGACAATGCTGCCATATTCCCAGATAACAGAAATGGTAGACTTGTTAGAGAACAATACATTGCAAATTATTTCAGTTAATTTAGTTTTGATTTAGCCCATCCCTTAATAAAGGATAATGTAGGCTATATAACTTTTTCATGTGTACATGCATTTTATTTGGCATCGGTAGCACACACTGTGGTTATCTTCCCAAATTCTAGTTCCACTTCACTGGATCAATAACTATAAAGTGTACTTGACATTCATAAAAAAAGTTACAAAACTACAATGGTTTTGGAATATTTTTCTTTATTATTTTGCTGTTATCACTTGTCAGCTTGGAGCTTTGGAGAGAAAAAATTATGATGAGTTTCTGGATTTCCAGGTCTAGTTTCCTCAGTGTCTTGCGTTTAATTTGCATCTCAAGGTCCATGTCCTGCAGCTTTCTTTTGTTCACATCAATCTTGACTTCTGTCAGCTCGATCTGTCTCTTAAGATGCGTTGTGTAGAGATATCTGACAGTTTGTGAATTCTGTGAACACCTTTTAGTTAGCATAGCAGAATTTTTGCATAATGTAAATTTACTTTAGGCAATACTCACTATGTTACCAGGCTGCCCAATGTCAGGATCCTGTAACAAATGATATTTTCTATTAGTACCACTTCCCTGACTTCTTATCTATTATGAACTTAAAAAAAGTGTCTATTTCCACAAAATTGACATGATACCTCGAGCCTTCTGGAGTCCAGCGACACGGACTGCTGTAGATGTGGCTTCCCTCTGCCATATTCAATACTTGTATTGATATTTTTGACAGGACATGCAAAGCCTATGATTTAATAAAGAGTACTCAGCGGCGAATCATAGTCTGGTGGCTCCAAAAGTGTAAGGGTGTTACCAGCCACTGCAAGGTAAGGCAAAGTCACACAGTCCACATAACAAAATATATATGGATTTCAATATTTTCCATGTGCAGTAGTATGGCAAATAATGTACCTTGTATGAAGAGGCCAGTATCCCTTGCTGGGCCAGAGTCAGTGGCTGTCCCTCCCTGGATCAGGGAGGGACAGCCCTTAATTTGGCTTCCCTTAATTTAAGTCCAGGGCCAGCTCCTCTGCTGTGGTGAAGTCTTGGGTTGGAGGGCCACCCCCGTACCAGATATATGACTTTTTTTTTTTTTTGCTAAAATCAGCACAGACAATAAAATGTCAGCAAACATGTCACCTATGTTCTCCGCAAACAAGTCACTTACCAGCCTGCAAAATATTCTTGTATTTAATCTTGACTTGCTGCCAAGTCCTTTTTTGGCCAGACATGTTTGTTCTTTACGAGGAATAGATAGATACAAATGATAAAATAGATTAGATGGATAAAAATAGAGCAAATTATCTGATTATAGATTACATCAAATCAATTAGAAACAAAACCTACATACAAATAAATAAGAATAAAAAGATTAAACAGATTATAGACAAAAAAGAAACTAAATAGATCAAATAGATGCACATAGTGGGTAAGTGTTTGCAATTATTCTTCATGTTAAATGCGTGTCCACTGGTCACATTTAAGGCAAAGTATACAATTATTTTTGAAAATGACAAGTAACTCCTTGAATTGTAATTATGAGGGTTTCAGTGGAGCACTGGTTATTTGGACTACTTACGCATTCAATCGGTCCGCTATTGTTTGCCAGGCATTCTCTCTTTGTTTTATTACAGCAGCTGTATTGCCTTTTTTTCATATTATTTGTTTCACTTCTTCATACGTTTCCATAAGAAGCTGTTGCTCATTAGGCGAAAAGTATGCCGCACGGGTTTTGTCCATTTTTGCATCGGTGATTCTGTGATCGATTTTGTGATCTTTTTAAGAATGCCGTGAACGTGCATTTATCCAAACTATATACACCTGGCTTGACATATCCGCGCGTTTTCATCCTGGCTCAGCAAACGTGCAACGGATTAAGCCAGGATGCACTGATTAAACTAGGTCAAGCCGCGACTGTTCTGTTATCCTGGCTTTCTTAATTCTACTTTTGTGCAATACCCCTCAGGAGAAATTTCCACCTGTTTTTATGAAGAGTACGAAAACTCTTTATTATGCAGTGTTTCCAAGGGCTGCAATAGTTTTATATAGATACTGATTACCAAATGGTTTATTGAAAAGTGCAGTCTTCATTGCCCAGAATAAACTAGTACACTACCTGTTCTGTAGACACTACTTTCGGTGGGGAAGGCTCTGTATTACTCTGTGGCAAACGTTGTCCACCTTCAAAGTCAGAGCTGACTGATGACGACGTTGGCGAACGCTGACACTTCAGGGCCATTTTCACGTCATTTATCATATTTGATAGCTCTAGCAAAAAAAAACAAAAAAAAAAATATATATATATATAAAAATAAGATATGATAAAGAAGTAGCTTATACTGATTTACCTACTCAACTAACTCCTATGTGTACATATGCTCATACATGTTACAGAGGTTGAATGTTTTAGGTTTCTTGTCATATACTTGGTAATAATGCAATTACCAGTAATTATGAACTATTAACAATTATTATTGTTTTTGTCTCAACTTTACATACCAAGTTAAATAATAATATTGAAACAGAATGGCAGTTCAACAATAATTTAAAGTCCTAAGTGCAAAGACACTAAAAAATAAACCAAGTTAAGGTTCAAATCTATACCACCAAATAGTTTGATAGCTGATTCACCACAACAGGGAGTAACTGTAATACATGCCTTGAATGAGCATTTTTCTCAATTGTTCGTTGTCATTTCAATTTTTTTTTTTTTTTCTTCCTCCATTTCTTTTAGCTGCCTCTGAGTCTCCGTCAAGGTGGTGTCTTGGTACTTATCCACAACCAATTGGGCAACATTTCTCTGTTTTTGGGGAATCATTGTCATTTTCTTTTGGGTCTGTCAAGAAACAAGAGATGGAGATGATACATATTTGTCTTCTTACCTCTATAAATGTAAACAGACTGACACAAAATTACTGGCCAGGGGTGCGTTTCCTGAAAGCATCGTTAGCTAACTATTGTCGCAAGTTCTATCGTTATCAGCATTGTTCAACAAGTCGTTGTTTCCCGAAAACATCGCTCCAACGAACATTCGCAAACTGCATAGCAAAGTTGTGTGGTTAGAACGTCAGCTCGTGGAGCGACTGAGCGTGATCATCTGTTCCCCTTTAATAGTAACAGAATAAACGTGAATGAACATCTGAGGGTATATTGAAAGATGCAGTACAACTTACTGAAACGTATCATATCTCTTCTAATCGCTCATTTCGCGTTTCAATAGCGGAAAGACATCAATAAAACAGCTGGTAAACTATAGGCTATGTCACATAGCATTTACCTCAGGTAAAGTCATTCAATGTTTACAGCAGGTAAGTCACTCTTTCACTTAATATTATGCACTATATTAGCCTATATATTCATTATATTTTAGTTAAGCTGTTAGTGATGTCTTGATTATTTAATGTATGTTTAAATAAATCTGTCATGAAAATTACAGCCACTGTGTATAAATGATTATATTTCAACAACGAATTGGAGTAAAAATATAATTTTATAATT
This sequence comes from Rutilus rutilus, assembly GCF_951802725.1. NCBI lineage: Eukaryota > Metazoa > Chordata > Actinopteri > Cypriniformes > Leuciscidae > Rutilus > Rutilus rutilus. Next base: position 35,982,875 of record NC_140212.1, read on the forward strand.
AGATTCAGAAGTTAATGCAAAAACTTAAGTGCAGTTCACATGTTTGCATACAGTGTGTTATTTGGCTGTTGATATTAGGCCCATATTTAAAAAGTAAATAACAACTGAATTTAGGCCAATTATAGGCCTGTTCTAAAGTGAAAGTTATATCCACATTAATTATTGCACTAATTGAGTGATATTTAGGTTTATTGGCCTAGAATAAGGCAATAATTATGGCTAAACTGCTAGACTGCAAATATTTTAAATGTATTATTATGTAAATTGGTACTTAAGTAAATGGTGTGTGATTATGTGCATGAAATTCATTCAGTGACAGAAGAATACAAACAGTCTTACCGGTGTATGCTCAACATCAGTTTCATCTGAATCCATATATCTTGACGGCGGGACTGAGGGCCTGTTTTTAGGCAGTGGGTTGTTCATTTCATCAGACTCCAACCGTAGAAATTCCTTAATTTTAGAATTAGTATGAAATCGATTGCCTGAAAAAAAATTTCAAAGTTGGAGGATAGATCAGATTAAGGCACTTTACAGTAAAGAAAACAAAATTTAGTGCACTTAATAATTTTTGTGCATATAGGGCTGGGCGATATGGACCAAAAGTCATATCCCGATATATTTAGGCTGAATATCGATATATGATATATATCCCGATATTTTTTCTGCAAAGTGAGACCAAATGTTCAGTCAAAGTCAAAGCCAAATATGACATGTCACAAGTAGTTTTATTTATCTATTTCAGTGAACAGTTGCAAAATCAAATGAATAAATAATAAACAGGTTTCTTCACCTTAGGGCTGCACAATTATGACAAAAATCATAATTGCCGATTATTCCCTTGGAATTGTAATTGTGATTTATTAAGGCAAGGCAAGTTTATTTATATAGCACATTTCATACACAATGGCAATTCAAAGTGCTTTACATAGAAGAAATTAAAAAAATTAAAACATAAAAAAAAAAAAAAAAAAAATACAGTACAGTACAAACAGTCGGACGAACAGTGGCACAGTGCTCATTCAGTAAATGCATAGCTAAACAGATGTGTTTTGAGTCTATTTAAAAGTGACTACAGTAGGAGCACATCTGATCTCCTCTGGAAGCTGGTTCCAGCTGCGGCTGGCATAATAGCTAAAAGCAGATTCGCCATGCTTAGAGTGAACCCTTGGTATTTCTAGCTGATATGATCCTAATGATCTGAGTGATCTGTTGGGTTTATATTCAGTGAGCATATCTGCAATGTATTGAGGTCCTAGGCCATTGAATGATTTATATACCAGTAATAATACTTTAAAATCAATCCTAAATCTAACTGGGAGCCAGTGTAAAGACCTGAGGACTGGTGTGATATGTTCATATTTTCTGGTTCTGCTCAGAATCCTGGCGGCAGCGTTCTGTATGAGCTGCAACTGTCTTATGGTCTTTTTGGGAAGGCCAGTGAGGAGTCCATTACAGTAATCCACCCTGCTGGTGATGAAAGCATGCACAAGTTTCTCTAAGTTAATTATGATTATCAAAATTTACATTGAATATCGTCACCTTCCTAAAATAATTGCCTAAGTCATTTTTTGACAAAAATGATTTTTTTTGCATAAGTCATCTTCTCATGATGCTGGCCACCTCTGGTAAAATCACCCACATCCTAAGTTGAACAGATCATGCAATTCTACCCCTATAGTATAATCGCCTATGTCAAGTGTGTGACTTAGGCCGTTTTATTTTGCCTAAGTCAAAAGGCAATGAGACTTAGGCAATTTTACAAGCAATTTTACAAGCTTTTCAAGATGGCAGGTGCATCAAGAAGACCGAAAAGCTACTCAACCTCTGAAGTTATTTCCATGATTCAAGGCTCACCCACTATTGGTAAGTGATGAGGTTTACTATAATATAGGCTAGACTATAAATATTGCATAGTTTTTTGTCTTTTTATTGAGTCTTTTTAGTCAGCATTTTAGTCAATAAAAATAGCTAAGTCAATGAAGCTAGCATTAGGCTTTCTGTTAGCTCTTTTCTGTCTATTTAAACAATATTTCATCTACAGTTTTTGTCTAATTTTTTCCACATTACATGATCTAATATAGGAAGATTTGAATAGGCTACCGTATTGTAATCAAACAGCTAGAAATTATGTGTATATAATCTGTTTGGTTGTAAAATGCATTACCTGAATGAAATGAAATCGAATGTATTGTCCTGTGGAATCATTCATTCACAGACAGCTTACGAAGATGTTCAACTAATAAAGATCTTCATCGCTGGCAAACAAAATAATTAATTTGCAGATTTACTTTCACTTGACTGTACTGTAGGTCCACGGCCAGTACAGTCGGACGCTTGATGTTCTTAAATCGTCCTGTTACGAGTCCGAGTGTGAAACCGCTTCAGATTCAGTGCGTGCAGGAAACCGAACAAATCATTCAAACTGATTCGCGAACCGATTCAGACAGTTATGCCAACTTATTTGATTAAGTCTTTGAACAGAATCGACACAAAAGAGTGAATCGTTTGTCAATTGAGTATCACTCGTGCCCAGAAAAAAGTATTTGAACAGAATCGACTCAAAAGAGTGATTCATTTGTGAATTGAGCATCGCTCATGCCCAGAAAAAAAAAGATACAGCGTGCTTGGAATAAACTACGCATTTAACAACTTATTTGGTTAAAATAAAGTAACGAGAGGAACGTTGCCCAATGTAAAAGAACAGTTTTTTTTATTGGAAATGTACTCGAGTTAAAGTAAAAGTACCCACATTTAAATCTGCTCTTAAAAGTAAAAAAATCCCAAATAAATACTTAAGTAAATGTACTTCGTCGTTACTACCCACCTCTGACCACAAGACAATTAATGTTTTTCAGAATGATCACACATTTGTGACCGTACACCTCAAAGGGTTGAAATGTTTTTTTTCTTTTTGTAGGAGATGCACTTGACAATCAGGTCAATAGCAGGTCAAGAGCAGGCAGGAGAAATTACATCGAGACCATAACTCTAATCCTAGATTATGTAGATTATGTAACAGAAAATGGAGACGAAAATACCTTAAACACCTTAAACACTCCCATTGATGTTGCTGAAGATGCCAAGCAGATACATTCACACAATGAAGAGGACATATCTGATGATGTCATAAGAGATCCAGACTATACCCCATCCTGTGATGAGTCCTCTGCCCCTGAAAATGAAGACAGCCTAACCATGGTGGCAACAACTCCAGAACAGCAGGATGAGGATGAGGATGTTGCTTTAAACAAAATGGTCAAAAGGAAAAGAAATAAATGCCTTAGTATGGGAACATGGAAACAAAATTAATCCAAGGAGAAACGTCTCAAAGGAATATCATACAACAGCAAAGGTGGCAAAGAAATAAGTGCAAAGGCTATGGGTCCTCCCTGCAACTCGAAGTTCTGTCAGCGAGTCTCAACTCGAGACTGCCAAGTCCTTACAGAAGAGCAGCAGCAGTGGATATTTCAGAAGATTTGGGCAATGAACACCTGGGAAGAATGTCGATTATACGTCACCACTTTGGTCACAAAGGTTAACATCAAGCAAAAGAAAGTTGGTGAGGGTTCCCGACGCAATTCATCATTGTCCTACCAACTGAAGCTTCAAGATGGAACGATTCTCAAAGTGTGCAAGGCCCTTTTTTCATCTACACTTGGTGTCCCTGAAAGAACCATTACAGACTGGCTGAACAAAGACACCATCGACCATGACGAACAAGCAGCAGTGCCTCTGTCTAAATCTGGACCTATGAGTGGCAAGCATGCAAAGCTTGAAGCTGATGTCAAGGATTTCCTTAAGGACTGGTTGAGGGACCTGCCCACTGTTGATTCACACTACTGCAGAAGCACAGAGACTTACAAACACAAGAAGTTCCTTCACCCAGGCACAACTATCTCCCAACTACATCGGGAATATCAACAAGCAGCTGCAACTACTGGAGTGAGGGCCGTTGGAATACGATATTTCACAGATGTATTCCATGAAGAGAACTATTCTGTATTTATTCCGCGAAAAGATCAGTGTGATGTTTGTGTTTCATTCAAGCATGGGAATATCAGTCAGGCCGAATATGATGCACATGTCACCCAGAAAGATGAAGCGAGGCAAGAGAAATCCTGTGACAAGGATTCTGCGAATAATGAGAAGTCCGTTTGGACAATGGACTTGCAAGCTGTGCTGCTGTGTCCAAAAACCCAAGCCAGCAGCCTGTATTACAAAACGAAACTGCAGGTCCATAACTTTACCCTCTTCGACTTGAGATCAAAAGAAGGATACTGCTACATTTGGGACGAATCGGAGGGTGACCTGAGTAGCGAGGTATTTGCACATCTTCAATATAGCCATTTTGAAGGTGTGATCAAAGACCATCCAGAACTCAAAGAAATCATAGTGTGGAGTGACGGTTGCGGTTATCAGAACCGCAGTGCAGGTGTGGCGAATGCATTCTCTGAGCTTGCGAGGAAATATGGGGTACTAATAACACAGAAATACCTTGTTGCAGGCCACACACAGATGGAGTGTGACAGCATGCATAGTACTATTAACGCAAAATAGTTACGGATGTCTTTACACCGAGAGACTACGTCATCATACTCCAGACTGCAAGAATCAACCCATCATCTTACCATGTGAAGGTGCAAAAGCATGATGAATTCCTGAAAATGAATGGATCTTACTTCACTAGCATCAGACCAGGCAAAAAGGCTGGAGATCCGACTGTGCATCATTTGCGGGCTATTCAGTATGTATGGCAGTGAAGGCAAGGTCCATTTCAAGCTTTCCTTTTCGGGGGACTCTGTGTGGGAAGAACTGCTACAGAGGGTGCAGGTGCCAAAAGAGCCGATACTATGGATAAGAATGTTTCCATGTGCTCTGCCAATCAAAGAGAGAAAGTTCCACGACCTCCAGTCAATGAAACACATCATGCCTGTTGAGTGTCATCACTACTTTGATAATTTGCCACATTAATAGGCATCAGGCAAGAACCCAGCAAAGAAGAGCTGGAGGTAGAAGTGAGGAGATGCACATGCCTCCTCAGAATGATGTTTAGTTTGTTTGTTAGTGTTTTATTGTTGACAGAGGTGAACATCTAAAATTGCCTAAGTCACAAAGGCATGTTCAAAAATCTGCCTAAGTCATTTATTCCTGTTACGTTACATAATTGACATACATTGTTATTAGTATGTCAATAGTCATCTTCTGCCATTACCTTTTTGAGTGACATTATCAATAAATATCATATATTCAATTATTGGTTAAGTTTTTTGTGTTTTCTGAGAAACTTGAAAAAATGACTTAGGCAATTATTTTAGGAAGGTGACGATATATATAAACAAATTTTGTGTAAACGTGTTATAATTTGCCTATATATATATATATATATATATATATATATATGTATATGTGTATGTTATAATATATTTGCCGATATATTTTTTATATCGATATATATCGCCCGTAGTTACACAACTGTCATAACTTCACACATCATAACAGCTTCACGTTATTTATTGAACCTGACACTGTAAAAACAAAATGCATTAGATAGGTCTACTTACTGCTCACAAACTTGATAGAGTACTTGATAGTACACTGGCCAGCCATGTTTTGGCTTTTTCCCTTTCTGCCATTCCACAGCAGCTGAATAGTCAGTTTGCAGGTATCCATCGTCATCCATCTTGGTGTCATCATATTTACGAATGGCTTCAGTTTTCACCTCGCTATACATCCCAGCATCCTCCCCACTGACCCACTGGACCACTGCAAACTTTCTCATCACACCTTGGGCATTAAAAGAGTTTGGCTTTTAGTGAATTTAGATTACGGCATATAAGGTTGTTTCATCAGATCTCACATGGGAAGGTCACATTTTTATGTCTTGTGAGTCTGATTGTAGCATCATGGGCATCATTTTTGCTTAACAGTTTGCCAGACACAGCTAACGTTACGCCAGCTAAATGTCAGCTGTATGCAAGTTAGCTGCAGATCTGTGAAAAAGATCAGTAACTTACAATAGATAATTAGGGCTGTTGATTTAATGCGGTAATCTGATTAATTAACGTTAGTTGTGAGAAAATAACGCGATTAAAATATTTGAACTCAAGACCGTTTTACCGCTCTCTGGGTGCTTAAATTAGTCAGTGATCTGGATTTCTATTGGATCCCGGGCAGCAGTTCAAACATCAACCAATCGGCGTATTTTATGGTCATATGGACCTAATTCACTTGCCTACATGTAGGTATGTGTTCAGAAAATAGGCTACTTTTATATTATGCAAAATGCCGAAACGAAAATGTTATTGCTTTAACAGTTGCCAAGGAGAAGAAAAAATTATTTCTCGTCGTACTCGGAACAGGTGGAAAAGAAGGTAAAACTTGTTTTTCCAGCAAAGTTTTGGCCCTAGAAATGTGTGTATTAAATATGATACACTATAATATATTCATAAATAGGCATTATGCTTATTGTTTAACATAATTTTACAAATAATGTTTAGTTTAAGTTATGTTCCCCTGGTTTCACAGACAGGGCTTAAGACTAGTCCTAGACTAAAATGTAAGTCTGAGCTTTTTCCACTGAAATAAACTTGCACTGACTGATCTTAAAAATATATCAGTGCCTTTTTAGTTTTAAGATGCACATCGGTAATGTTTTTTTCTAAGCATGTTTATAAAAATTACTTAAATGTCCTAATTGATCTATGGTCTAATCCTGGCTTAGTCTAAGCCCTGTCTGTGAAACCGGGCCGTTAAGTTATAGTTTTAAGGTTTTATGAATTTGATTAAAATGTTGTAACATGCATTGCCAAACAATTATTCTTTTTCCAATTAATTTATACCCCCAAAAGGGCGACGTATCCTGGGTGATAAAAACCATTTACAGACAGATTATGAAAAAAAAGTAAAAATGTAATTCATAACATTCAGTCATAAACGAAAAAAGCTAACGCTTAACAACAACTTTTTAAACATGTGAGTCCCCTCCAAAAATTGTAAATATGTGAAATATATTGACTTTTATCTGAAGGCGAGTAGATTTCCCACTACAGGTGGTCATGTTGTTTTTAAATGCTGCCCGTGAGCTGAACAAAGAATGTATGAACGAAGTCACATATCTAAATATTCACAACAAACACCCCTTCAACATGAAACCAAGAAACGAGACCAATGCTTTCACTGCTCGCCATAGCGTCTATGTTAGTATCCCTCAGCAGGATATGTCGCCAATTTTAGGTTTACAGGCATTCTATAAATTAGCAGCCTGGCATTAGTAATGTCAGTAAAATATTATGCATGGCTATTCATTTTATGTCATTAGTCATAATAATATATTCATCTGTAGCCTATGGAGATGGCTTCCATCTCAAGACAACAATATAAATCTAAGCACAACAGCAATGCTAAAATGTAATTTATTATTCTGTCTGTAAAAGTGAAAGGAGCATACAAGTAGATGGTGGGGTGGGTTGTGAACACTAGCTTTAATCTTGATGAACTTCCTGGGAATTAATAAAAGTCAAAACAGCTTGCCATATTGTTGAACAAGAATATCAACATTTAGAGTAAAACATTTCTTTTGGTACACACTTTGCTTATGATCACTCATATTTGGATTATTTTCCATTTGTTACAGAATACCAACTAATCGAACCATGCGTCTTCAGGTCCCTCAAATGACCATGTCACAGATGCCAGTTGGCTGAACATCCTCGCATTTTCCATGAAGCACAATGTAACAGGGGCTTTAATGGAGGACCTACTGAAGCTGTTAAGGTTATGTAGTGGGGATGCTGTAAGCATCCCAAGTAGCAAGTACATGCTAGAGAAGGAGATTAAAGATTATGTAGACAAATCAGAACACCATCATTAGTGTGGTGTTTGCAGCTCTTACATTGGCCTCTCAGTGTTAAAGGACGGTTCGTTAAAATGTCAGATTTGCTCATCAACCCAAAATGTGAGACAAAGTTTAGAGTTGGGTAAAAAATTTTTTATTTGTATACCTTTGAGGAATCAACTTAAAGCTCTTTTGGAGAATGAGCCTATTCCATATATTTACAATGACCAAAACAGAGATGGAATACCAGATATTTCAGATGGGAAGTTGTACAAATATCTAAAATCAGTTAGTGATTCATTATTTTCCCTGTCATTCAATTGTGACGGAGTGCCAGTGTTCCAGTCATCTAAATACAGCATATGGCCCTTACTATGCTCTGTTAATGAACTACCCCCAGAGGAAAGAGATAAAAATGTCATACTATGTGCCTTGTGGTCTTTTCCCGAACTGAATTAATCAGTTCAGTGTGTCTAGAAACAGGAGCGCCATGGCAGAGGGAGATTGCCACAAAAACGAAAGTATAAGATACATTTTACGCCAGACTACACGAAAGTGTACCCTTGTCTTATAAGAGTAAAACATAATGACAGTCTTGCACGCTGTACAGTTTGTAATAGAGATGCGCGGATGGGCTATTATTTCATCCGCAACCGCATCACAAAACTCATCATCCGTCCGCCATCCATCCACACCAACGTTTTTGACCAATTTTCAAAACCGCACCCGCCCGCCATCCACTGATTGGGCGATGCAAGGTGCTGCTGATGACAGCCGCGAGACTAGAAAGCTCTTACCTCAGAATATCAGCAGTGAACTCCGTCTCCGATCGGCGCACAGGGACAAAAATTAATAAATAATTTAAATAAATAAATTGCCTAAATTAAACGCACTTCGGCAAACCTGACCTTATCTGATAGGCTACTGTACAATATTTTCATTGTAGCCTAATAGAAAACGCATTTTGGCACATAATTTATAGGCTTTTTCGTTGGTGCCTACAAAAGACAGATGAAATCTAATATTAATAATTGATCCATGTCGGTATACACAGCCTAATATTTTACACTTATAATGGAAAAAATAGCCTACACAATCAAGATAGCCTACCTACTTTTTATTTATTAAATCCAGGAAATTGGTTAATGAAACATGGATTAAAATGAAGATACAATACGAAATTCGAAATTTGCTTTAAATTAACCTGTTAACCGTTGCCAGAGCGTGGGCGCACTGAAGCGGTTTTATTTATATATAGTTCAAAGTTACTATCAGATTTAATGTTATACCTTGACAAACTATACATCATTAAAAAGATATAATACTCAAGTTTCAGAATTTGACCACTATTGTATTCTGAGAAACTTATAGCGACAGTTATTTCTTAATTTGTGTCAGGAGTTATGAAATGAAAAAATGAGTCGATACCTTTGATATGAATTATGCGCGTCAGCCGCTTTCATTCATAAAAAACTCTGTGCTGTCGTCATGACAGCGATACACAAAACAACGTCCTTCAGGGCTTTTAGCTAAAAAATTTGCAGATTTGGAGAAATATTGATATATTCTCATAGGTTTACATCAGATTTCTATAGACAGGAATAATATTTATTGAATTTATACCCAAATGCGTCGATGTAATCATTATGAGCGTTTGCATACTCTGTTAATGTGTTTTCAATTCATACCAATAGCCTGAGGGCGCCCTCGCCGCCCTGTGCACAGTATTAGAACATGAAGAAGTGCCATAATCATGTGACAATCCAGGAAGCCTCGAACACACACACAGCTAACAACAGATCGCGCTGTAGCTATGGCTGTAACATGCAGATACAGACATTTTGAAGACAATAAACATGTTTGCTATGATATTTGAGTTACCTGTGTTTTTCAATCCATGCCAGGTATTTCCATAATAATAGATTATATTTATAATGTAATGCTAATCTATATAGAATCGTTGTGCAGAACACTATCCAATAGTATATTTTCTGTCTGATTTTTTATCTGAAGCCAAATTAGATCACAGAAAATTATTTAAAATACTCGATTTGCTTTATAAAGTAAGTTTATAAGCACAAACATTGTTTTAATCTCATAAATTCTCGTGTATTGATGGTGTGCTAAGCTAACATGCTAGCTAGCCCTAGGTGCACCTGCCACCTAGAAGTTATATTTTTATTATTTTTTGAATGCTTACTGAAATGTTTATTTATTCAAGAAATGCATTAGATACAGTTTAAAATGTAAGGGTGAACTTTGAGAAAAGAAATTGGTGACTGAAACCATATGAATAGCCTGTGAATAGCCAGTCGTTAGTAACTATAATGCAGACAAAAGAAATGCATATTACGAGCCATAACCAGGCTGGAGAGGTGTGAATGTGTGCAGGGGGAGACTGAGACTGAATGGGGCTCGTTTGCACCACAAAACAATAAAGAAAATATACTGGATAGATGGTTAGAAGATGGCAATAAACATCAGTAGCATTTTAGCATCAAATCAAAATAAAGTCACATGACATGGTCTTGAAAAACATTTCACTAAATACAGAGTTTTGGACTTATTATCTTAAGATTTTAAACATAAAATGTTTAGACATGTGGCATTAGCTGTAGTGCATTTCTAGATTGCTCCAGTGCCAACTTCAATTTTATTTTCATGAGGATATTTCATAAAAAAATAATTTCTAATAACTTTACAAAACTTTGAAGCTATTTATAACAATTTTTGTCATTATGACAATAATTAATTCTACATTTACAATAAACTGCCAGGTGTCAGCTTTCAAATGAGATCATACTTGTGCTTTTAGTACAAAGGGTTCATGAACTGTATCTGTTTCAGTTTGGGTATGTCATTTCTTGGGATTTTTCAAAAGTGGGGTTGCAGCTTAACAGGTTAAGGCTTTGTGCTTTCTGTTTGAGGTCTCTGTGAAAGTTTGAAAGTCTTTTTAGTGCCGCTTTCAGAGTGGTCGCGTCCGTAATGGAGAACTGTCACGTAACATTGTTTTTTCCCTCATAAATGCAAACATGAAAAACAAATGACAAAAGACTTTTTAAAAAAGACAAATTTATAGCGTTTTGGGGAAAAAATGAATGGACGACCTTTTATTTCCTTTGTTTTTAATTCTCCTTTTTTGAGTTTGTCACGTAGCCTACCTCCTTCGCCGGCGTTGCCATCTCTGATAATAACAAGCAGTTTGCATAGACTCGACTAGGCCATATTACTGCCTGATGAAAATTTGACTATTTCAAAGAGTGCTCGATTTTTTTGGGGGGGGGGATGTAGGTATAGTCAGATAACAATATTTAACAATGTATACATATATTTTTCATTTGATTGGTTCAACCACCCGCCCGAATTTAATTAAAATATAATTTTTCGTCACGTCATCCGCCCGATCCGCGGTTTATCCGCGGAGTCTGCGGCTATAACCGCCAACCGCGCATCTCTAGTTTGTAACAGTGACTTCCGCATTGCCCATGGCGGGTTAAATGATTGTAAAAGACATGTTGAGGTGAGTTCAACAAGTTTAATTTCATGTGCATATGTGACCAGTCACGGAAAGTAGGGACACAAGTCGGTTCTGGGGCATTTTGAGTTATTCACATATTCTGAAAGTGTAGTATTCAAGCTTTCCAACGATGTGTAACACATGGAAATCTGATAATATTTGGAGAAGTTGTGGCCATTTGAAGGTAGGCACTCAAAAAAACTGAAATGGTAGAAATCTGCTTCTAAAGATTGACAAATTCTCACCCTTCTGGGAATGACAATAGGGCTCATTTACATCTCATTTAGATAAGTCATACCCCCTGTAAAGCTCCCCCGTCTCCCCCTCCCCCCTGAATGTACCAATTCTACAAATTCTCTAAATAAAACATCTCCAGTTAACTGGCAGAGCATTCATTTCGTTCGTTTTTTAAATAAGATACCAGCGCTGAAATGTGTTTTTTTTTAATCAAGTGATCAAAGTGCTCGTTGCCGCTGCGATCAGTGGCGCAGATACAGTGTTTACTCGTGTGGCTCGCGCACACACTGCATTGTCTTCACTCGACGCGCGCTTCAATCCGTTGCGTTGCGGTCGGATACTCTCTATTCGTTCTGTTGAAATAACAAAATAATTCAAACGTTTGTGTGTCCCTGCTTGATATACAACCACTGATGAACATAATCGTTTTGATGAGAGAAAAAAAACTATACGAGAAAAAAAAAAAAACCTATACAAGGGCGGATTTGAACTCTCAACCTCTGACACGGCTGGCGAAAGTTCTACCATTGTACCATTCATATACACGTTAATTTTGTAGGCGGATCTATTTATTGGCACTGACAACATATTGGGCTACATCTCATTAAACGACAAATATTAAACCCCATGTAACCTACTATTTAAATCGATTGCTGGACATCGTAATGTTATTGGCGTCCATCTTCATTGAATTTTGAAATCAGATAGAGCCGGCCAGAGCGCTGCATAATAAGTAGCCACGCCGGCTTATTCAGTATGGAAATACGCACCGACAATGACACGCCCCTACTGCGTGCTAGAATCTCCGAAAAACAAGCCGATTTCAACATCAAAATGTACGCTTTTAAATATACCAATACTGCTATCTCAAACATGGAGAGGCTTCTTCGTGATCTCAACTAACAGATTCTGCAAAAAAACGAAAATCACCAATTTTGAAAAAAAAAACGCTTCTTTCTCATTTTGCTCGAAAGTTGTGCTGCCGACTTGTGTCCCTGGTTTCCTTGACGGGTCACATATTATTCAGGCCAGCTAGTTGCCAAGGCTACATGAAAACAACAAACTCCTTAGACCTGTTTAAAGTTCCAATGCTTGGAACTTTATTATGCTTTAACTGCTTTTTGTTCTGATTATTGGTTCAAAATAGCAGCACAAGCTTTAGCTTTACAAAAAGTCATTTCACCTCATTTCACCTCCCTGAAATGACTTATTGCAGGTGGGATGTCTGAGCTTTTAGCCTTACATCGAGTTAATAATTATATGTGTGGTTTTCCTTCACATGCAAAAACATCCTAAGTTCTGCACAAGCACAAGCTTTTAGCCTTACACCGAGTTAATAATTATATGTGTGGTTTTCCTTCACATGCAAAAATACCCTAAGTTAAGGGAAAGTGGGAGAATCTGCACTTTTGATAATGTGTACATTGACATCTACTATACTGAGATATCAGTTCTAAAAAGACGAATAACAACAACTTACATGGAATCAGGTTAATTATATTGGAGTCAGATAAATAATTGAATTATGCACGTTATGCTTCAACTGCTTTTTGTTCTGATTATTGGTTAAAAATAGCAGCACAAGCTTTAACTTTACACAGAGTTAATAATTATATGTGTGGTTTTCCTTTACATGCAAGAACATCCTAATTCAGTGGTTCCCAAACCTGTCCTGGAGTACCCCCAACACTGCATGTTTTCTTTGTCTCCTTAATCAAACACACCTGATTCAACTCATCAGCTCATTAACCCATGTGATAATGAGCTGATGAGTTGAATCAGGTGTGTTTGATTAGGGAGACAAAGAAAACGTTGAGTTATGGATATAACTACTGTTCCCAGAAGGAGGGAAACGAGGTACAACACATGACTATGGGATATCGCGCTCTAGCGCCATCTGCTGAAGACACCTTTATTCACGCCTGAAAGGCTAATGACGCATGCCGACGTGGGCGGTGCCACATGCCCACAGCATATAAATGCAGTCGTATGCGTCATTTCCTTTGTTTAGTCCAGAGGTGTTGTACCTCGTTTCCCTCCTTCTGGGAACAGTAGTTATATCCATAACTCAACGTTCCCATTCAGTCGGTCAACTCGGTACAACACATGACTATGGGACATATATTCACGCCCTGCCGAGTCGCTGAACTAAACGTAAGAGGCCAGCACCGCCACATGACCCCTTTTCAAGAGAGTGACGGTCCTTGGTCTGAAGTCCCCGCAGTAAGCACGGACCGCGCTACTGTCAAAGCAGTGACATCTAGTCGGTAAAACCGAACAAATGTGTGTGGTGATGCCCAACTGGCTGCCGCACAAATATCTTCTACTGACACCCCTCTAAACCAGGGGTTTTCAAACTTTTTGTGTGTGTGGACCACTATTTGTAATCAAGAATTTTCGCGGACCACCTCATAATACACATAATAAAATATGTCTACACACACCTGAATTAATCCGCACCTCTAAATAGGCTTACTGGCACTAAAACTATATCTGGTCATCACATCAGTATATACGGCTTGTTAAAAGAAAGTTTACTGCTCACAACAGTTGCCACATATTTTATTTATTTATTTACTCAAGCGCCCGAGGGCATAATCAGGTTAATTTGAACAGGCTTATTTCCATAGCAATGGAGTATGAAATCTATACAGTAGTAATAAGAACACTTGGATATAGTCAACATTTCAAAACCTTTGGCGATTTTAGGGTTTTACAAGTCCTCAAAAAGTAACGTTAGGCTTGAGTTTGTTCACTTAACAAGCACATCCGCAAAACATTTCAGAAACGTGAGGTCAAGAAACTAACTGGAAATTAAAATAATAACAGGCCTTATTCATTCCATTTATAAACATTTCGTTTCATAAACTGCCGATAAACTAAAGGCTATGCATGTGATGTGATAATGAGAACATATCTGCCTCTGCCACTTTTCTCTTCTTGCTACTCACCGATCCATGTTGTGGTTCTAACGGCACTGAACTTGAACGTCACGGCCGAGCGCCACTAGCCTATTTTAGTAATCACACAATAACTTGACAAGTTAATTTAAATTGTATATCAATATAGGCCTACATATTCTTTTTATTTTTTTAATGGGAATTTCCTGGTAAAATGAAGGTAAAAAAAAATAATTTTATATTTTATTTTGCCTTTCCACGGACCACCTGCAGTACCCTCACGGACCACTAGTGGTCCGCGGACCACAGTTTGGGAATGGCCGCTCTAAACAACGCCCATGACGTTGCCATGCCTCTTGTAGAATGCGCCCGCACCTGTCGGTGGAGCTAACCCTTTACTCTTGTATGCAATTGAAATCGCCTCCACGATCCAATGTGAAAGACGCTGTTTAGACAGCGGTTTCCCACGAACTGGGTTGGTAAAACACACAAAAAGCTGGTCGGACGAACGCACTGCCTGCGTCTGCTCGATATATCTGCGTAAAATTTGTACAGGGCATAACGCTTGGAGTCTCCTGTCTTCCTCTGAGTCAATCGAGAGATTTGACAGAGCTGGCAGCTCGACTATATGCCCCTGACATGACTTTTGGTGTATACGCAGCGTTCGGGCGCAACACCACTCTAGACCCATCCAGTGCAAACTGGATGCATGAGGGATGCACTGACAGCGCATGGAGATCCCCAATGCGCTTTGCTGATGCCAGCAATGGCCTGTTTTATAAGACAGCATCCTCAGATTCAATGATTCTAAGGGCTCGAATGGAGGTTTACACATAGCCTCCAAAACCACAGTTAGGTCCCATGATGGTACCATCGACTTTGTAACGGGTCTCAGTCGCTTCGCTCCTTTAAGGAACCGAACGGCCAGCAGGTGCGCGCTCGGCGCGGCCCCATTAATACCCTCGTGACAGGCCGAAATGGCCGCTAAGTAAACTTTTAGTGTGGAATGTGAGCTACCCTCTTCGAACAATTCCTGCAGAAAAGTTAATATTCCCGCGATCGGGCATTGAAATGGCGATAAAGACTTTTGTCCGCACCATTGTTCAAATATGCGCCATTTCGACGCGTAGAGCCCCCTTGTTGATGGTGCCCTAGCACTCTGTATCGTGGCTACTACATTAACTGGGAGCCCTGCTGCCACTAAATTCACCCTCTCAGCGGGTAAGCCCATAGATGCCACAGTTCCGGCCGGGGGTGTAGAACCTGTCCTTCTGCCTGGGACAGCAGGTCCCTGCATTGGAGAAGACACCACGGTGTCCCGGACAGCAGCGTCATGATACATGCGTACCATGTTTTCGTTGGCCAGCGCGGGGCCACTAAAATTAGTGACAGACCCTCCTGAGGCACTCTGTCCAGAGTGGGCTGTATCAGTTTTACCGGCGGAAACGCATACAGTAGAGTTTTGGGCCATGCATGAGACAGCGCATCCACCCCCAGCGGGGCGCTGCTGTTTATTATCGAGAAAAACAGCGGGCAGTGCGTTTTTTCCCTGGATGCAAAAAGATCGACCTCGGCCCTGCCGAACCGATCCCAAATCTGCGCCACTATTCTCGGGTGCAAACGCCATTCCCTGACCTGTGGTCCTCCCCGGGATAGCAGGTCTGCTCCGCCATTCAGGTGGCCCGGGACATGCACTGCCCTGAGCGACGCTAAGTGTTTGCTGGCCCATATTAGGAGTGTCTGTGTTAGTTGCAGCAGTGGAAGAGAGCATGTGCCCCCTTGTCTGTTTATATATGACATTACTGTTGTGTTGTCCGTTCTGACTAACACATGTTCGCCGTGCAGATGCTGCACAAAGTGTTTCAGTGCCAGAAGAACTGCCTGCAACTCCAAATAATTTATATGACGCTCCTTCAGCGTTGATGACCATTCTCCTCTTACAGAACTCCCCCGGCATAGGGCTCCCCACCCATGTAGGGATGCATCTGTCGTCACTACTACACGTGACGTAACTCTGCCTAGGGGGATTCCCTCTGTCAACAGACTCGGGGATTCCCAGGGAACCAGAGCCCGAACGCACGCTGGTGTTATCGTCACTTGTCTGTTTAAATGCCATGTGACATTCAGACCAGTGCTCAGCGCCCATCTCTGGAACGTACGCATAAAGAGGAGACCGAGCCGAACGACTGTTATTATTGAGGCCATCAACCCCAGCAGCCTCAACACTATGTGAAAACGCACTCGCCTTCCCAGTCGAAACCGACTCAGGCAGCTGCGAAAATTCTCAGCTCTTTGAAGCGACAGCATAGCTGTGTTCTTTATCGAATCTATCTCTAAACCGAGATATTAAATCCACTGACACGGAACCAGGGAGCTCTTCTTGAGATTTATTAAAAATCCCAGATCTCGTAGGTGGGAGACAAGGGTCTGTGTTTGCAATACTGCTTGTTCCCTGGTGTCTGTGGCTAGGAGTAGATCGTCCAAAAAGGCGAATACTCTCATGCCTTGATGACGCAGCGGAGTCAGTGCCGCTTCTGCACACTTCGTGAATGTGCACGGCGCTAGGGACAACCCGAACGGCAGGACTTGAAATTCGTATGCAGTCCCCTCGAAGGAGAACCTCAGAAATTTTCTGTGATCCGGGTGAATTGTGACATGAAAGTACGCATCGGTCAAATCTACCGATGTGTACCATTCCCGGGGACGCAGAGAGGATAGTAGATGACGCACTGTGAGCATTTTGAATTTGTAACGTCTGAGGTGTTTGTTCAACTGCCGTAAATCCAGAATCGGGCGTAAGCCCCCACTTTCTTTGGGAGGATGAAGTAACGGCTGTAAAACCCTTCCTCCGTTTTTCGCTGTGGAACCACCTGTATTGCAGCTTTGCTGAGAAGAACCCGAATTTCTTCTCTTAATACTGGGGAAGCCTCCCCAGACACTGACGTCGTGACGGGGGGGGGGGGGGGGGGCATGAGAGGAACTGCAGCCGATAACCGCACTGAACTGTGCGAAGAACCCATGGTGTTGGTGCGCATGCGCATGTGTCTTTATTGAAATTGAACTCAAAACTGAACCCACTCTTTTGCAAGGTTTCTTTTCCACTGAGAGAAGGCGGCGGCTGCCTCTGGGCCGATGATCCTCCCTCGTTTGCGAGCTTGCTGTTTAGGTTGTGGATAAGTTCGCCTAGGTCTAGCCTCCCAAGCATTGGGTCTCGGCGCTGCCGCTGCAGCAGCCGGCCTCTTAGCTGGTGGAGGTCGAGATGACCCCCTAAACCCTGGCTGAGCAGCCGATTGTGTTGGTCTGTTAACCTGTTAACCGTTGCCAGTGCGCCCGCGCACTGAAGCGTTTTTTCATTTATTTAGTTCAAAGTTACTATCAGATTTAATGTTATACCTTGACAAACTATACATCATTAAAAAGATATAAGACTCAAGTTTCAGTATTTGACCACTATTGTATTCTGAGAAACTTAGCGACAGTTATTTCTTAATTTGTGTCAGGAGTTATGAAATGAAAAAATGAGGCGATACCTTTAATTTGAATTATGACCGTCAGCCGCTTTCATTCATAAAAAAAACTCTGTGCTGTCGTCATGACAGCGCTTGACAAAACAACGTCCCTCAGGGCTTTTAGCTCAAAAATGTGCAGATTTGGAGAAATATTGATAGATTCTCATAGGTTTACATCATATTTCTATAGACAGGAATAATATTTATTGAATTTATACCCAAATGCGTCGATGTAATCATTATGAGCGCTGTATACGCTGATTTACTGTGTTTTCAATTCATACCAGCAGCCTGAGGGCGCTATATGCACAATAATAGTCCATATATGGAACATGAAGAAGAGCCATGATCATGTGACATTCCAGGAAGCCACGAACACACAAAAACCTATCAGAGATCGCAGTAATATGCAGATAAAGATGTTTTGAAGACAATAAACATGATTGCAATGATATTTGAGTTACCTGTGTTTTTCAAGCCATGCCAGGTATTTTCATACTATAAAATAATATATTTTCTGTCTGATTTTTTTATCTGAAGCCAAATTAGACCACAGAAGATTATTTAAAACACTCGACTTGCGTTATAAAGTAAGTTTGGAGCACAAACATGGTTTTAATCTCATAAATTGTCGTGTATTGATGGTGTGCTAAGCTAACATGCTAGCTAGCTCTGGGTGCACCTGCCACATAGCCGTTATTCTTGTATGATTTTTTTTCTAAATAGGAATCCTTACTGAAATGTTTCTTTATTCCAGAAGGGCATTTGATACAGTTAGATACAGTGAGAACTTTGATAAAAGAAATTAGGGACTGAAACTCTATGAATAGCCTGTGAATAGCCAGTTGTTAGTAGCTATAATGCAGACAAAAGAAATGCATATTTAGAGTCATAACCAGGCTGGAGAGGTGTGAATGTGTGCATGGGGAGACAGAGACTGAATGGGGCTCGTTTGCACCACAAAACAATACAGACAAAAGACTGAATGGATGACTTAGAAGATGACTAAACATCAGTAGCATTTTAGAGTCTAATCAAAATAAAGTCATGACATGATCTTGAAAAACATTTAACTAAATACAGAGTTTTAGACTTAACATCTTCATATTTTAAATATAATATGGTCAGACATATGGCTTTAGCTGTTCCGGCAGGTTCGCCAGAGTCAACCACAGATGGCGCTGAGCCACCACCGTACTGGCCATCGCATGACCTAACGATACCAACGCGCAACGTGTTGTACACAGTATATAATCAGCTGTGGATCTCACCTCCCCCATAAGTTCGTCACACGATCTACCCTCTGACACGGCATCGCTTAGTTCCCCCAAGCAAATAGCCTGATATGTTTCTGACAAAGGAGATCAGAGTTGCTAAAAGAAGCTACTCTGAAAAGCTGAAAAACCAGTTTTCAGCCAACGACCCGGCATCAGTCTGGAGAGGCCTGAGGAACATCACCAACTACAAGTCACCATCCCCCCCATCTGTGGAGAATCAACAACTGGCTGACACTCTCAATGCATTCTATTGCAGGTTTGAGAAGCCCAGACTCACACCTCACACCCGCCCTGATGTGCACTTCACACATCCACCATCACCTCCTGCAACCCCTCTCCTCCCCCCTTCTGCCATCCAACCTGAGCTTAAGGTCTGTGTGGAGGACGTGAGCAGAGTCTTCAAAAAACAGAAGACTAGGAAAGCTTCAGGCCCAGACGGCATCTCATCTGCTTGTCTAAAAGCCTGTGCTGACCAACTGGCCCCAGTCTTCACGCAGATCTTCAACAGATCATTGGAGCAGTGTGAAGTTCCCTGCTGCTTCAAACGCTCCACTATCATTCCGGTTCCCAAAAAAACAAAAATCACTGGACTTAATGACTACAGACCTGTCGCTCTCACGTCTGTGGTCATGAAGTCGTTTGAAAGACTGGTGTTGGCCTATCTGAAGGACATCACCGGACCCCTGATGGATCCCCTTCAGTTTGCTTACAGAGCAAACAGGTCTGTGGATGATGCAGTCAACATGGGACTGCACTATATCCTGCAACATCTTGACAGACCTGGGACTTATGCACGGATCTTATTTGTGGACTTCAGTTCGGCCTTCAATACCATCATCCCTGATCTTCTCACAGCCAAACTGACTCAGCTCTCCATGCCATCCACAATCTGTCAGTGGATCTCCAGCTTCCTGACGGACCGGCAGCAGCTAGTGAGACTGGGGAAACTCACATCCAGGACCCTCACCATCAGCACTGGCGCCCCCCAAGGGTGCGTTCTCTCCCCACTGCTCTTCTCCCTGTACACTAATGACTGCACTTCTAAAGACCCCTCTGTCAAGCTCCTGAAATTTGCAGACGACACCACTGTCATCGGTCTCATCCAAAATGGTGACGAGTCTGCTTACAGACTGGGGGTTGAACAGCTGGCTGTCTGGTGCAGTTATAACAACCTTGAGCTGAACACACTCAAAACAGTGGAGATGATCGTGGACTTCAGGAGAAACACCCCAGCACTCCCCCCTCTCACCATCATGAACAGCACTGTGGAAGCAGTGGAGTCATTCAGGTTCCTGGGCTCTACCATCTCCCAGGACCTGAAGTGGGCAAATCACATTGACTCCATTGTGAAAAAGGCCCAGCAGAGACTGTACTTCCTTCGCCAGCTGAAGAAGTTCAATCTGCCACAGGAGCTGCTGATCCAGTTCTACTCAGCCGTCATTGAGTCTGTTTTAAGCACTTCCATCACTGTCTGGTTTGGTTCAGCTACCAAATCGGACATCAGGAGACTACAACGGACAGTCCGGACTGCAGAGAGGATTATTGGTGCCCCCCTGCCAACCCTCCAGGACCTGTACTCTTCCAGAGTGAGGAAGAAAGCAGGTAAAATCATCACAGACTCCACTCACCCTGGACATCCCCTGTTTGAACTGTTACCGTCAGGACGGCGAGACAGATCACTGGCCACAAGAACTTCCAGGCACAGGAACAGTTTCTTTCCACAGGCCATTTCCCTTCTGAACACTTAACATGCCCCCCAAAGCATATGCCTGTAAGTGCAATACTCCCACTGTCTAGTGCAATAAACTCAGGTGATATTTATATCTATATTATTCATACTACTCAAAATACTGTAAATATGTTTATAATCTGTAACATGCACTAGACTCCCACTGTCTAGTGTAATATTCTCTAATTCAGGTGATATTTATATTATTCATACTACTCAAAATACTGTAAATATGTTCATAATCTGTAAATGTTTATTCAGACTAAACCCAACTGTGACCCTACTTTTTTACTTTTATACTATTTTTATTTATTTTTTATATATTTTCATTCTTAGAATTTGTATTACTATGTTCTTGTTGTATTTGTATTTGTATATGTGCACTGGAAGCTTCAGTACCAAGAAAAATTCCTTGTGGGTGCAAGCACACTTGGCAATAAAGCTCTTTCTGATTCTGATTCTGATTCTGATTCTGATTCTGATGTTTGTAGCAGGGACATTGTGCTCAAGGCTCTAGCCGTGCAGGCTTGATCACTATAAATCCTGCTAAGCTGTCTGTACGAGAACCTACACGGTTCCGACGGGAGAGTGGGGATGCCCGCGATACTGCTATTTTGCATTGGAGCCAAGTAAGTCGCAAGCGAATGCTCCATTGGCGGAGCTGATATTAACCCTGCTTCCTGTGCTCCTTCGAGGTCGGTGAACTTACTCATTCCCGGCACCGGGGAAGGAGAAGACATGGGTTTTGACCATGAAGCTGTAAGCTCTGCCATACAGTCTGGGTAAATCGGCAGATGTGTACTTACCACAGTTTGAACCTGAGACAAATAGAACCCACCGAAACGCGAGCTTTTTTGAACCGGTGGAGGGGCAGGCCATTCCACTGACAGCTTTGCTGCCGCCCTTCGATATAGTTCAAAGAAGGGCTCCTCCATGAACTCGGCTTCCCCCTCCCTCTCCGAGGCGATGGGGGGAAGTGTGACCTGCTCCGGCTGAAAATGATCTTCAAAGAATTCTTCGCCCGCTTCCAGTGAGACAGAGTCCTCCTCCCGACACTCCAACAAAGCCATCAGGGTAACATTATTAAAATCATTCATAACCTCCCCGGCTTCCATACGGTCGCCCCACGTACCTGCCTCAAAACCGGCTAGTGTCGTATCTGGAGCAGCACCTGAGGACAGAAGCGGGCCGTGTCTGTCCGCTGTACTCTCGAGTACTCGTTCAACAAACGCTATACGTCGCTCGAGTGTCGAACGACGAAGCTGTCGGCAGTGTATACATGTTCCCGTGTCGGAGAGAGCCAGCTTAGCATGGACAATCCCCAGACACACCGGGCAGTACTCGTGTGTATCTTTTTCAGACAACAGGTACCCACATGCCATTGGGCATGAGCGAGAATTCTTGTTGTTAGCCATTTTTCCCCCGAGAAAGAGACTTATTAGCTTTTAGTTAGCAATGCTAAACTTAAACTTTTAATACTTTTCTCTGTTTGTGCCTTTCAATAGGAATCACCACCGTGGGCTTTTCCTATGAAGATTGTGGCGTGATGGCGTTCTAGCAGCACGGTGGAGAGCTGAAGAACAAAGGGAATGACGCATACGACTGCATTTATATGCTGTGGGCATGTGGCACCGCCCACGTCGTCATGCGTCATTAGCCTTTCAGGCGTGAATAAAGGTGTCTTCAGCAGATGGCGTTAGAGTGCGATATCCCATAGTCATGTATTGTACCGAGTTGACCGACTGAATGGGAACGTGCAGTGTTGGGTAGGGATGGGGAAATGAAGCCTTGTGAATCACTGAGGCTTTCCCCTGACTGTTCTGGGAAAAGATTCAAAGCTTTGAGAGTGTAGAGAACAGCGCCATCTGGTGCTTATTTAAAATAAAGCAGCCAGAAGCCTGTGTTAGAAGCTCTGGCAGATGAAGCAACCACAACACGAACACACTCCATAGTTTCAATGTTATGTGTACAAATAAAAGCCTTACATGTTTGTGTTTGATTTGTTCATTAAATAAATTCATTTTCTCTCCTCACAAACACATCAACCAGACTGAGCCAACAATGACACGTTAAATAAGATCTGGGCTTCGAGCCTTCTGACACCCAAAGCGAAACGCGCACATGATTGGACAGAAAGTGAGGCTTCATTTGTCGTCGATCACGTGACTCTAGTAAACCAATACACACGGCGATACGGGGCTTCACTAGAAATTGTGTCACATGTGCGATATGCACATCGAAGCTTCAGTGTCATACGTGACATCACTATTGTTGGGGGTACTCCAGGACAGGTTTGGGAAACACTGTCCTAAGTTATGGGAAAGTGGGAGAATCTGCACTTTTGATAATGTGTTAATTGACACATGAAATGTCTGAATTTGTTGTGTGGTAAAAACATTATTTTTTTATATGGTTTGCTTCATCATAGGTGCCAGCAGGGTAAACCACCATAAAGTTTATAGTGGTAAATCAATAATGAATGTATATTTTTTGACACGTGCAGAAGCAAAAATGACATTTAGGCTGTTATACAGGCCTACAGTAAAAGCTTCAGATCAGACCTAAACACACACACCGATTTATATCAGAATGACTGTGCAAATAAATAGTTATTTATTTCTAAATCTGGATTTATTCAGATTGAATAACTGGAAATAAATTATATATTGCCTATAATTATCACATATTAACTAAATGATCCTTCTTATAATCTTACAGATGGAAAAAAATACACTTATGTAATAATTTCTACAACAGACTTTAGACTGAACTGAAATGTACTGAGTTGCGCAGGGGGGTCTTGTATCACCCTGAAGAGGCTTCTTTTGCATAACAATATAATGACTGTACACTACCAAACAGACCAGGTTGACTGGCCAGAAGCCTTTGAGGTGGCATCCAGTTGTGCCGACCAGAATTTCAGAGGAAAAATGAGAGCTGAGACTACAGAACAGGCTGAGGCCTTAATCACAGCAGAGTTAGCAGAAGCTGAGTCATTGACAATACCACACGTCAGGACTGAAACACAAGAAATTGAACCCTCACACATATGCTGATGTGACATAATCTGGGGTACGCGCTACCACTCCTGTTTTGGCACCCATACCGTCCACAACAAACATTGTTTAGATCCAGATGGGTGCATCATATTGAGGTTCAGACCTCGCCATCTTTAGTGGCAAGAGGTAGAGTAGTTGATTCTCCTCTAAATAGAGGAGAATGGTCCTTTGACGAGGAGTTTCCTCCTGGGGATCTACAGGTAGCACATACTGGCTTGAGCGCCCTAATATGGGGAGAAAATGATTCCACTGTAGCTTAACCTCAAAGAAAAAATGTGTCATCATTGGTGACTACAACATTGTTAGGCAGTTCAAAACCCATTTTAACCTGCCCTGATCTCCAGGTGGACAGCTTTCCTGGCGCCAAACTCCAACAAACCTTATACAAAAAGGTACAATTGCTGTCAAACCGAAGAAAAAAAACTATTGAATTTGGTTTCAATAACCGACAGATGAGATATAGAATGTCAGCAATTGCAGAACTACCGATAGTATACAGAACAGTCAGAAAAAGATGACCAGATACAGTGGTATGTTTTCTTCTCGTTCATTTTTGAGAACCCTTCCTATGGGAGCAACTCATGCTGGAGCACCTTAACGGACACATTAAAGGTCCCATATTGTCAAAACTGAAATTACC
The DNA here is from genome assembly GCF_951802725.1 of Rutilus rutilus. Lineage (NCBI taxonomy): Eukaryota > Metazoa > Chordata > Actinopteri > Cypriniformes > Leuciscidae > Rutilus > Rutilus rutilus. The sequence goes on from NC_140212.1 coordinate 36,007,580, forward strand.
TGGCTTTTTTCATGATAACAGAGGTCTCAGGGCTATGTAACTACCATATAAGTTTCAAAACAGTCAATCCACAGACAAATGCACAACGCCTGCATAAAGTAGCTGTGCCTTTTCACAAGCCATTGTGACTTCCATAAAAATGTGACTTCAGAACTACTCAGTCACCGCCTTCAGTCACCAACCTGCCAAGGATGCATCGATCCGATACTCTGGATTGGTATCGACGCCGATCCAAGCTTTTTGAATGGATCGGATATCAGTGATGCGTGACCGATCCAAATTCGATACCGTGTTACCAGTGGTTGATGAATGAATAGCAATAAACCATGGCCTACTACTGTAAAAACTATAATAAATCTTATAAGAACTCAATTATTTATTTTTAAACATTGCCTTAAAAAATTAAATACATTTAAAATATGTTGCGCTGCTTGCGCAATCACATGTGAGTGTGACAGGCAAGTTGAGCGGGAACCTTTTACATTCGAAGTACCTCAGCGCGTTAAGGTAAATCAGAAAACTTGGCACGAGATTATTAAGGAGTATATATATAATTAAGTATAAAGAGTATAATAAAGATTTGTGTGAGAATACTGAAATGGAGTACATATGACTCAGACTTTAAAGCAAATACATTAGACAATCGTTTCAAATTGTGGTCTAAGAAAGCGATTACAGCCTATTGTTCAATAACGGACAAAGGTCAATTATTAGATTTTCAGTCCTTGAAAGAAAGATTCAATTTAGAATCTTAGGACTTCTTCAGATATCTTCAACTGTGACAACATTTCTATCAGAAAATTAAAAAAGCATCCAAATAAGATTGCTTTAGTTAAAATAATCACCTCAGCGTATAATGCTCAACGAATGGGGAAGACTATTACTAAATTATATAAGGCATTGACATATTTTACAAGGAGATTCATCCCTATATATTAAGGAGAGATGGGAAAAGGAAAGCATTTTGGTAATAACAACTGAGGATTGGGAAAAAATATGCAAACAACAATGGGCAACTTCCCGCTCCTTATACTGGAGATAATTTTGCTGTAGAAATATTATCAGTTTTTTTATTACTCTAATACAGAAAAACAAATTCAGGTAGCGCAAATTGTTGGAGACAGTGCGGTTCTCAGGATGCCAACCACTTTCACATATTTTTGGATTGCCCTAACATCAGAGGATTTTGGAAAGATATACACAGTATACTAGAAAAGATTGTATATCTTGAAAAACTGTTTCACCTCAGTTGATTGCAGTTTTGAGACACTTTATTTGAGCATTGTGCCGATGGTCTCCTGGGAAAGGAGGAACAAATACATGTTTAGAATAATTCTTGCATCAAGCAAAAAAGCAATAACCAGATACCAGATAAACCTAATCCCCCACAAATACAGGATTGGATTGATGTTTTAAAATAAATTTTCAATATGGAGAGAATTACATTTTATGTGAATTTCAGAAGGATTTGTTAATCAATTTCTGGTCTAAATGGATTGAGTACATAACTCCTATTGAACCAAATACTTTTTTTTTTTAGAGTTTTGTCTGTTTTTTTGTGCTTTTTTGTTTTGAGTGATGAGATTACCTCCCCCCTCTTTTGTAAATAGTTTCTGTGTTAAATCTGAAGAAAACTGTAAAGGGATACGTTGAGGTGTTTTATTTTTTGTCACTGTCACTGCCTGGAGAGGTTTGCTAGTCCTGTTTAACAAATATTTATGTAAACCGGTAAAGCTGTAAAAGTGACAAATGTGATCAGACGTGAATTGTATCCCTTCCCAATAAAAACTTAAATAAAATAAATAAATAAAATAAAGCCAGCAAGACAGTGAGCCCCAAGTGATTCACACTGCCAGTGATTTTCCGGAATCAGAGAGTGCGTTCATGCACAACCTGTAAAAATCCCGTAAAGACACGTGACATCGATGTGACTTGTAATGTCTCAGCAGCGTAAAGCATTAAATATCGGTTCTCAGACTCCCCTATCTCCCAGGCCGGCCTCATCGGCGACGCGGTGGAGAAATTCGCCCAACAGTTCTATGCTGCACAGAAAAAGACGTATGCGGTAAAGCGTTCATTTTTGGGCGAACAACCACTTTAAAACAACTTCTGTTTTAAAACAACATTTCCATCAGACCACCTCAACAACAACAACAACAATATATGTAACAATGGTAAAGAATACAGCATTACAAAACTTAAATAAGATGTTATACATGTACAAGCATTTTCTTAATTTAACGAATCAATTAATAAAATATTAATTTCATGCACAAAGGTAACTTTACACTGTAACCGTTACCCCTTTTGGGCTTAAGTTAAATATCAGAGTAGGGATGGCAAGGCTTGATGTTAACTTAGGTATAGATAAAAAACTAGTTTGCTTTGGTTTACCCAGCTATATTTCTGAAGAATCAGACCCAAGCTTTACGCTTATAATGTATTCACCAACCCAAAATCTCAAATGTTTACATTATACAAAAAAAATAAAAAAAATAATAAAAATAATAATAAACAAGGTAGAAAACAGGAAAACATCAGTTACATCAGTCATCAAACAAGAAAAGTTAAGCGTTTGGGGAATCTGGACTGGAAAAGTGAATGATTAAATTTAGCTGATGGTGAAGCCAACAAAGCTTGGTAATGGATGAAATGTCCTTGCAAAAGTCAGCACTTTTAATTTGATAGTCCCAAGGTTGCAGATAGGAAAATTGTCCTCCTGTATTCCACAAGTGCAATCCAAACCCTCTAGTGTTCACATTAAACGTCCAAGCGTCATAATGCAAGCACCAAACCACAAAGCAGAAAGTTAGCTGAAGCAAGTACTTTCACCCATGTAAGAAAGCACAGGAATAAAAAGGTCCATCTAAATACACGACACGGTCACAATTAGCATGAATAGCCCAATGCTCAACACACTCAATATCATAGTTATACATTAAATACATGTACACTCTGGTTTTGGTAATATTTGTAAAAAAAAACATACTACTTACTAGTGATGTGACATTTGAACTGAGGCGTCGGAGCTTGTGTCGAGAAAAAATGGGCGTGCCAGATGAAGCCGCGATTCGAGGCTTGTGTTGTTAACGTGAAAATCACGTGACTAATGACAAACGAGGCCTCGGTTTGTGCGGATACGTCATCGGTTCGGTCCGAGTGTTGCTTCCGGATAAAAGGCGGTTCGAAACTCGCGCCACCTTGTGGCTGTTGTCAACAGTAGTAGAAGCAGTTGTAGTAGTGTCAGAGAGTCAGAAAGTTAGATAACTATCATTGTCATTGTCGTTATTGTGTCATATACTGTATGTGTTTAAGGCTGTATATTATTACATTATCAGGTTAGAATAGTTATAGTATATTGTTATTATTAATTATAGTAGCTATATTATAGTCTTGTTATATTAATTAGATAAGATTATTTGGATTGCTCTGGATTTTTGGATCTGTACTGGACTGCTTTTTGATTTGGATTGCCCTTTTGGATTTGTTTGCTTTTTGTGACCTCTTCCTTTTTCCTGGTAATGGAGCCAGTTAGAAAGAGGAAAGAAAGAGGCTCAAAAGAAGCATCAGTATCCTCATTTATACCAGCTGGCACTGCCATTTTTATGTTCCCCTGCATCCTCTGTTCCTTGTGAAAGGATCTTTTCCAAGGCTGGAGAGATTTTGTCTGAGAAGAGGAATCGTCTAAACCCCAACACACTTGAAATAATTCTGTTTCTCAATAAAAATCTATTGTAATCCTTCCTTCCAGACTATTCTGTTGCAGTTTACTTAAGTACACTCCCTCCAACATAAGCACTGCACTCAACACAGTGTCACTGTTGTTGTTCATACTGTCACTATCCAAACAATTTATGACTAATTAATTAACTGTGTGTGTGACTCTGCACAAGTAAATTCAGACAGAGAAAGATACATATTTTATATTATACACAGGTAATGGACAAATGTCTGCTCATGTCTTTTTATTATTGCAAATGAAAGGTTACAGACATTAACAGTGAGTACAAAATAATAAAATAAAAATATTTTTATAAAATATACATTGAAGCTGAAGCAATGGCTGAAGCAATGGACTGCGAGGTCTCAGTGGTTCAGGAAGCCTCATTTTGCCATCACTACTACTTACTGATTGACCAAAAAGGAAACACATTCCTCAATCACAGGACCTTATAAAAAGTCAAACGAAATAGCCCAAGAAAGCCATTGCTTCCTCTATCCACATGCTTGCCTCCTTCTTCAAGTATAGTACCTGTCTAAATACTCATCTATGAAGATGATTAGCGCCCCCTAATGGTGTGGCAAAACATAACCCCTAAGGTAACAGAGTTAAAGCTGTTACAACACAAAGGTTACTTTACTGTTAAGTGCTTTACATAGAAAAGGAATTAAAATAATCACAACAGATGCATAAGAAATAAAAATATCATGCATAAGAAATAAAAATAACAAGGAATCTGGTTCCAGCTGCAGCTGGCATAATAGCTTAAAGCGAACTCATCGTGCTTTGAGTGAACCACTTTGAAGTGGTATTTCTAAGTGACTTGATCCTAAAGATCTGAGTGATCTGTTAGGTTTATATTCAATGAGCATATCTGGTCCTAGGCCATTGAGTGATTTATAAACAAGTACCGGTACTTTAAAATCAATGTTCATATTTTCTGGTTCTACTCATAATTTTCCAGTTCTTTAATATTCTCATATTTACAGATATTATGCTGTTAGGAGCACTGCATCAGAATTTTACATTGAATGGTTACACATTTTTGATACATGTTACATTTAAAATAAAATAATTACATAAATCTGAGAAACAGAGTGTGTTTTTGTGTGTTAAAGATTTATACAATTTTAATTTTATTTATTTATTTGCAACATCTCTGTTTTTGCTCAAAGCTTTTCAAACTATAACAGAGACACTGAGGAGTTTAAGCGATAAACCCAAAATCCAGCATAGAGGAACTGAGTAAACGTGGAGGTGAATGTGTGCAAGTGTATGAGTGTATGTGTGTCAGAGAGGCTGTAGAAGGACAGAGTACCGGCTGACACATCCACATACACTCCAACTCTTTTTAAGGAGCCTGAAGGGACACGTATGTCAGTTGACTTTTTATCATGCCAGACAGTGAATCTGTTATCAGAGCAATTCAGACTCCAGGAAAATTCATTAAGTCCAAACTGACAGTCACTCCATCCTTTCCTGTTGATTCCTTTATATGTCACTGATATATCAGCCTCTCCTCTCCATTCAGCCTCCCAGTAACAACGTTCAGAAATACTCTCTCTACACAGAACCTGAGGACACTCATCAAATCTCTCTGGATGGTCAGGATAAGACTGTTTCTCTTCCAAACATGTCACTTTTTTGTTCTCATCAGAAATAATAAGTTCAGTGTTTACTGTGTTTGGATCCAGTGTGAGATTACAGGCATCTGAACACAAGAAGAGAAAACGTTTACAACAACAACAGTCACTAAATATGTGTGTGTGAGTGTGTGAGTGTGTGATTGTAGACATACATTTTTGTAGTCCTGCTGTAATCCTGAATTCTCCTCCATGATCCACACTATGAAACACACAGTGTCACATTCTGCACATCCAATGCAATCAACACACACACACACACACACACACACACACACACACACACACACACACACACACACACACACACACACACTTACTTGAGTTTGTCCAGTGTGCAGTTTGGATTGTTCATTGTATTAGAGAGCAGCTTGACTCCTGAATCCCCTGGGTGATTGTAGCTCAGATCCAGCTCTCTCAGGTGTGAGGGGTTTGAACTCAGAGCTGAAGACACATAACCACAGCCTTCCTCTGTCACCATACATCCAGACAATCTACAAACACACAGCAATAGTCCACATGACATTAGTTTGTCAATCCGACATCACTATCACAGTGACCTGTTTGGTTAATTTAGTTCCAGATGGAGCTACACTTTCCTTGAATCCATGTGATTTTAGCTTCTTTACTGAAATCAATCAAGCAGTATAAAATCAGTTAAACAGTTTCTTAAGGCGAGACACTACAGGTTAATAGGGTAAATTTTTTAACTAGCAGATATCACCATGAAACTTTCCCAGTTGATTACCTACATTAAGATGAGAAAAGTTTTCTATAATTTAATGTTTAAGTATGCAAATTAGGTTATATCTAATTAAATATGCACTAATTTGCATATATTTAAAAAAACGAAATTGAGTACTGGATAAAGCCAGGTTAAAAATTATTTTTTCACTGTGTTCACATATTAGATGGCAAAAAAAATGACAGAGGCATTTATGGATATCTACTTTTGTTATCCTGTAAATCAGAATATATTGTCAATAGCCTTAAATAAATGATTTTCGGCATGTTTTTGGAATAAAATGTTATAGAAATCAGACTAGGAATAATATATTTACAAATCCCTCTGTAAATGTCTTCATAATATAACTAGGTAGGAGCAGCATGTTGATTAAGAACGCCAACGTTTGTTTAATTTATGAGAAATCTACAGACGCAAACAGACAAAATGTAGTAAAATAAAGACCTAAATGTGTATTTCAGACTTTTTTTCACCACAAGTCTGAAAGAAGACACGTTATTGAAGACAAATATCCAAAAATCTCAAAACTGACCAGTAAAAAAACAAAACAATGTTTTTGCCTGCCGTGTCTCGCCTTAACTCAAATTTAATATAAGGGCAAGGAAAGAGAGTTTGGTATAATCTCTCTATTTCTCTGTTTTAAGACTGTGCTCTGAATGTGCATTGCCCAGTCTCTCTCTTACAAAAAATGGACTGCAGTCTGATTGATGTATCATTCAAGATGCCCAAACCTTTTGTGCTTATCCATGTTTTTTTTTTAGACTTACTGTCCTGCATAATCACAGCCTGTTCTGTACTTACAAATCCTTTTAACTGCAGTACTGTAGTGCAGTCTTCAATGCTTGTTGAAGTCACATAAATAAAAAAATGTATAGTACAACAACGTATGGCTGTTTAATAGCATTTAAAAATGCATAATGTGAAGAGAGCTTACATAATTGGGACTAGACTGTTTGGCCATAAGATAGCCACATTAAAACAAACTTTTAATACATGAAATGATAGTGAATACATTAAGTAAAAGTAAATTTAAAACACATATGTATATGAAAGATCATGACCATTTAAAAACTAATTTTAAAACAATCATATCAGAACATATTTTTATATAGTTGTCATAAATTGTTTTTGAAAATAAGGCATTACTTAAAAGCCTTAATTCAAAGATTGCAATTCTGTGTCTCTGCGGGTTAATCTCTATAATTCTCTTCTGATTGGCATTACTATTCAAATTCGCTGTATTCTGATTGTATGTCTCCATCATATGCAATACCATTCAGTTTTTTACGTCCTCATTTCGTGTGTAGAGATGTTATGGTGAAATTACTGCATCCCAGATTAAAAATCAGACAATTCATTAAAAAAGAAGCCCAATGTTTTCAGTTAAAGACTAGAGCAAATAAAGCAACTGGGTTATGATGTGATAGTACAGGCTCCCATGAAATCAAGAGCATAAAGTTACATATTTAATTTGATCAGAGTATTTATCTTCATTCTTAATTACCTGAGTATGTTCAGGAGACAGTGCGAACTCTTCAGTCCAGAATAGAGCAGCTTCACTCCTGAATCCATCAAGGCATTGTTACTCAGGTCCAGCTCTCTCAGACAAGAGTTTAATAATTGTAGAACTGAAGACAAACTTTCACAACACTGACCAGTGAGATTACAGATGGCCAATCTAAACAAAAATGAAGCAGAAACTAATCATCACCAATGTCAGAAAGATAAGATATAGGGTGTTTACATGACAACAATGTACCAAAATCAGAAAAGATTTTCTTTAGCAGATTTTGTGTACAGACGGCAACGCTGTCAGAACAATCCCCATTCACACAGCTCTGTAAAAACGATTAAAAACATTGTATATTCTACAGCAGGGCTGGGCAACTCTGACTCTCATGAGTCTTTCCTGCAGAGTTTAGCTCTAACCATGGTAAAACTCACCTGCCCGTAGCTTTCTAGTAATCCTGGGGTGTATTCCAGAAAGCAAGGTTATCTTACCGTCAAACATACCCTGAACTCTCGGTTGAGTAAACCAAACCTTGCTTACTCGAGGTATGCTGGTTCCAAAAATGCATCCAGAGTAAGTTCATCCAACTCAGACTATATTCATGGATAACACACCAGAAATTCTAAACAGAGCGACAAATAGACGAGTCACCATGGAAACAGACGCTAAGAAAAAGCGCCATACTACTTTCTTCTTCTTTTGTTAAATGTTGATTTACACACACAGTGCATATTGCCACTTATTTGTGCAATAATTTTTCAATCTTTTCATTTAAAAATCTTTAATCCCTGTGAATAAGAACTATATCGTTTGTTTGATGCTAATTATATAATAAAAATAAAGACTGATTAAAATAAATACAGTCAGTACTACTATACTACAGAGTGTGGTTTGTATGTGTGTATTGAACACTTTATGTGTGTGTGTGAACAGTGAAAGAAAGAAAATCTATTGTACTGGAAATCACAAATCCCACCCAATGTAATTGAGTCAGACCCTGCCATGTGAAAACTATAAATAAAGTCAAGAAGTTACTGAGTTTTTAAGATTTTTTATTTGTTATTGTTTTTGTACAAAGATAAAAGGTGAGCTTAATTTTGATGTAGAAGTTCAGAAGACCCTCAACACCTTGATTTTATTTTCACCACAAGAAAATAGTGATTGTTTTGTCTGGTAAGTTTTAGTTGACACAGGTGCTCTCAGAGCCAAACCTTTAAATATGTGATACTTGAGGGGACTTGTCATTCATAGTTTGTAAGATAAAGATACGTTTCACAGCAAGGGAAGCTCTGGAGCTAGTTGTGCCCACTCAGTGAGCACCCGGGTACATGTGAAACTGATGAAGAGTTGACTTCAGAGGAAGTCTAGTTGGCGCTGGAGTCTTACCCCTCTGATAGCTCGTGTTCCTCTGATGACAGCACTGTGAGGACACAGAAGAGACAGCAGATCCTCAGTGGAATAAAAAAAAAGGGTAGATTCTCTTGTCTTCCACTCACACTGGGACGCTGAGCTACAATCCTGCCAAGGGTATGACCCCGGGTCCCACACACCATGCCACTGCCCGCATCACAACTGTGCTGTCTTGCTTCGACCTCTTCATCACTGAAGACATCATTCAGCTTCTTCTGGAAAACACCAATTTACAGGGGAGGCGTTCTGTGACAGATTGGATTGATTTCGATTCCACTGACATTCAGGCATACATCAGTCTGCTGATTCTGGCCGGTGTGTACAGGTCCCGAAATGAATCGACAAGAAGCCTGTGGGATGTGGAAAATGGACATTCCATTTTCCAGGCCACCATGTCCCACCGTAAATTCAACCTCCTAAGCTCCACCCTGAGGTTAGATGACAGGATGACACGACCTGCACATTACACGCACGACAAGCTGGCCCTAGTCGGTACGATTCACAAAAAAAGAGAGCTTCCCCCATAGCTTATGCAAACAAGGCATAGAGCACTCCTGTCCTCCCTCTTTGCTTTCTCTATGACGCACACAGCGGTGTCTTATATACCCAAACAAGGGTAAAATGTGCTGCTCCTTAGCACCAAGCACCGCAACACTGTGAGCGACACTGAGAAAAAGAAGCCAGTGATCATAACAGACTACAACCGCTGCAAAGGAGATGTGAACAAGCTGGACACGGTATGTCTCATTATGCATTAGTTACACACACATTTATTCTTACAGCATAATGCTTTTATTATTCAGTATTTCTTGTAGTTTTGTGAATGATGAGGACAAGAATATTTTGTTTATTTTTATTTTTGCTGCATAGTTCTTTTATAAATCAGTATTTTTTGAATTTCTATACACAATGCTATATTTTTGTGAATAATGTAGATGTCCTCTAGACCTTGTAGATGTCTCTTCCTTCAACTCATTTGTACTGTGGTCAGCCGTGGATCCCTCCTGGAACCAGGGCAAAACATTCAGACGGAGGGTGTTTTTGGAGGAACTGTGGAAAATGTTTGTAATGCCATAAATGCCATATCTGCCTCCACCATGATAAAGGATCAACAGCAGGGAGACCCAAACACCAAAAAGATGCAGTTAAGCGAGTTCTGCACTGACAAAAAGAAAAAAATTGCCTACACCTGCAACAAGTGTGGCAAGCATATTGTCACATTGTTGGTTTATGTTCCCTGGTGTCCACTAGAGGTCCTCTTTCCCCACGGTGTCATTCACTTTAGGAACTGCATTCCCCACAATCCTTTTCTACACTCATCACTGTTCATTGCACCCAGCTGTTCCCCATCATGATTGTTAGTTTCTGTGTGTATAAATACCCTGCCTGTTTAGTGTTTGTTACGGAGTCCTTGTTATTCGTCACACCACTTTTGAGGTCTGTTTCCGCTCTGGTTTACCTGTTTATTGTTTTGTGTTTGGATTGCTTATTTGGATTTTGACCCCTGCCTGGACTGTTTATGAGTTACAGATTTCCCTAATAAAATATCACTGCATTATTGGATCTTCCCTTGTCTCTTTGAGTGTGGATCGTGACAGAAGGACTCCGTCATACAAGATCCAGCGGTATGTTTTCCAATGTCTCTTCCCCAGCCACCGAGCGGGAGAGAAGACAATTTTTGGTCAGATTTCGCGGGACCCGTGGAGGCCGCAGTGGAGGAGGTGGTCGAGAGGAATCCCGACACCATTCTCCACTCTGGCCCCTCTTCGACCCTGGGCTGGTGATGTCCAGCCCAGAGCTCCATCCGCCGCTGATTCCGCCCAGCCCAGAGCTCTGTTCGCCACGGTTCCCGTCCAGCCCAGAGCCTGCACATCGCCATCAGAAACAGCGGAGGAGGAGGAAGACCTCCAGCCTCCCCAAAGACCCGGAGGCCGTGCCCGAGCAGCCCGCTGCCGTCCCGGAGGCCGTGCCCGAGCAGCCCGCTGCCGTCCCGGAGGCCGTGCCCGAGTAGGCCGCTGTCTTCCCGGAGGCCGTGCCCGAGAAGCCCGCTGTCTTCCCGGAGGTTGTGCCCAAGCTGCCCGCCCTGCCGGCGCCACCCCAGCGACCTGGCACGTCTGCCGATCCAGAGACTGTTCACGTCACGTCTGCCGATCCAGAGACTGTTCACATCACGTCTGCCGATCCAGTGTCTCCGGACAAGATGGCCACCGCTGAGCCTGTGTCTCTGGACAAGATGGCCGCCGCTGAGCCTGTGTTTCCGGACAAGATGGCCGCCGCCGAGCCGGTGTCTGTTCCTGAGCCGGTGTCTATTCCTGTTCCTGAGCCGGTGTCTGTTCCTGTTCCGATGTCTGTTTCTGTTCCTGAGCCGGTGTCCGTTCCTGTTCCTAAGCCGGGGTCCGCTCCTGTTCCTGTGCCATGGCCGCCGGAAGGGTCGTCTCTTCCCTGGCCTCCTGAAGGGTCGTCTACTCCCTGGCCTCCTGAAGGGTCGTCTCCTCCCTGGCCTCCTGAAGGGTCGTCTCCGCCCTGGCCTCCTGAAGGGTCGTCTCCGCCCTGGCCTCCCGAGGAAAAGTCTCCGCCCTGGCCGCCAGATGGACTGTCGTCTCCACTCTGGCCGCCCGATGGACTGACATTTCCGCCCTGGCCGTCTGCACAGCCTGCTCCGCCTTGGCCACCCGATGGACTGTCTGTTTTGCCCTAGCTGCCGGCTAAACTGTTCCCCCCTGTTCCTGTTCCCCTCCATGGACCTGGCAAAGTCCACACAATCACATACTGCAGCTCCTGCTGTGAGTGAATTCCCTCTCGCTCACTTGTGCATATGCCTATTATTTCTGTTCTGGATGTTCTTGAGTTTTGAACAATAAATCTTGTTCTTGATCAAAGTGATCTTGTATTTTTGCATAAAAAATATGAATGCATTAAAATGAATGTTGTTGTTAAACATATTCAAGGCTGTAATATTTAGTATATGGAAAATTATTTTATAAATATTTTTATAAAAAACAACGCTGGTATTGTGTAAAGAAAACGGTGTTTAATGTGTTAAAAATGTGTTAACTGATCCTGGTAAAAAAAATCTTAAGTCAGTGAAAGTGAAAAAGAACTATTAACGACACTATTTTGACAAGGACATTTTTGTCCTTTATTGAACTGAGTGGTAGTTTTTTCTTTTTTGTCTCACATTGCACAAAAAAATATGAATGCATACAAATTAATATTGTTGTTAATCATTGACATATCCAAGACTATAATAATCAAAGAAAGAAAATCTGCTTAGCATTTAGTAAAATGAAAATAATTACTATTACTATTTAAAAAAAACATCTGTGGCATTATGTAAACAAACCAGCATTTAAAGGGTTGCAATTCTGAAAATGAATGAATGTTTGGTAATTTTGATTAGAACGATGTTGGTTAAATAAAATGACGTCAGTTAAAGTGGAAGAAAATATAAATCTATAATATTTTGACAGTTTTTGGACATGGACATTTTTGCCCACTATGAACCTATGTGTAACTTTTTTTTTAATCGATGCATAAGGGTTAAATAAAACACTCTTTTATTTTCTTACAAATAGTCCATTTGTCAGTTATCAGATGCTGCTGATTTAAAATAAAATTTGATCACTACAAAACACCTATTCATACACATATTTGAGTATATAGTGAAGTGAAAGTCACACCTCAGTATGTTCAGTTGACAGTATGAACTCTTCAGTCCAGTAGAGAGCAGCTTCACTCCAGAATCCTGCAGGTCATTGTTACTCAGGTCCAACTCGCTCAGAGGAGAGTTTGATGATTGTAGAGCTGAAGACAAACTTTCACAGCACTGAGCAGTCAATCGACAACCTGCCAGTCTGAACAAAATAAAGGATTTGGTAATTAAAATGTCAGAATTAATTGACATATGTCATTAAATATTTACATACCTTCCTTGTTAAATGTCTTATACTATCAATAAGCCATCAATCCTATTGTATTTGAACCTTTGTATCCATAGCAACTAAGCATTCATAACCAAGCGTTCATAACAGTTTATATCTGATTTATAAGGGATACTGTTTTCCACACAGAATAGATTTGCTACAACATAATATGCCACACATTTAACTATATAGGTCACACGTTGCAGAAACGCTTGAAGCCACCTGAAAATTTCTATAATATTTAAGTAGTGAGCATGCAAATACACCAGAGCAGTTACAATACAGTAAAATAACTCCATTATTGACATATAATAATAAAAATATTCCTAATTATCAGCCAGTAATACATTGACTGCTCATAGGTTGTGCATGTCTAATAGTGAATGTGAAGGTTAAACCTTAGTATGTTCAGTTGACAGTGTGAACTTATCAGTCCAACTGAGAGCAGCTTCACTCCTGAATCTTGGATGTCATTGTTACTCAGGTCCAGCTCTCTCAAATAGGTATTTGATGATTGTAGAGCTGAAGACAAACTTTCACAGCACTGATCAGAGAGACCACATCCAACAAGCCTATTACAGAGGATAACAATGAGGAGGAGAGGGATGTTAAAATGTTTTCAATGTTTTGTGCTTTTAATGATCACAAAGCTTTCAGTCCTGGTCCTGGGGGTCCATAGAACTGCATATTTTAGGCGCTTCTCAATTTGAAGGCTGCATCCACATCAGAGGTGGAGTGGTGGTGGTGTTCCCACAAAGCATATTTAAACTGTCTGGACGTTCGCTTCATGAGTTCTTGTCACCCAGCAGTAGTGATTAATTGACTGTGTTGCTGATCATACTGTGTGTAAAATTGGACTATTTCGATTTATGTACTAGAACACAAGCCTTCCAGTTTTCAATACAGAGACCCAGGTAGGGAGGATGTTTCATGTTTCGTCTGTCTCTTCCCTGTGCCTATAGTGGCTTTCACACAGAGTAGTTATAGTAACTTAGTTATAGGAACTATCCACCAGGGCAGTCCCCAGAGAACAAAATGTTCCCCTAGAACCATTTTCCTGGTTGCATTTGCACCGTCAGTTGGAACTTTGAAATGACATTAGCTATCACTTACTTCCTGCCACTCTGGTTGTTGTGCGGGCCTTTAATTTTGACAGCACGGCAGACTTTATTTTGATAGCACTGAGAACAGCTTAGCCAGAGCCTAAAGGTGCATTCACGCCATGTCGAAATTATCGCAATTACGTGATTTCAACTAGTACAAAGCGTTCACATCCTCGTAGAGTTCATGAGCTTTGAGCTTGTAAGATGGGAATTGTCTGAGAGCTCCTACTTGTACCACGTGACTTCTTTACCACCTAACCTCTGCAGATTCATTAAAGCGTTGATAGTGGTGCCATATAAATTCATAATTCCCAGTTCGAGGATGTGAACAGCTCCAAATATACCATCATGTGTTGTCATCTTGAGACTACGGTAATACAGCATGGCTTGAATGCAGCATGAGCACACAGTGCTTATTCTCTGTCTTCATTCATTTACAATCTTTTTAACAGTCCTATCTTGCACAGTATTAGATATAACTGTTAAACGAAGAAAGTAGATGGGATACAAAAAAGTATTATAGTGTTTACCATCTAATTGACATCCAATGTTGCTAGCTGAGCAGAAATACATAATCATGTTTCGCTTAGTCCCTTCAAATTCATGCTGGATTTCCTCCTTTGCATGAAGGTTGCGAAGTGCCTGGATTTTGGCCTCGGTCCATCTATCGTTGATTTCCATGTTCATGGAGTACTTACATACATTTGCGTCACTGTTAGTTCATATTATGCTGGGTTAGACCATACTCTGAAGATGGAACTAGTTTAGTTCCCTCAAAAAGCGTTCCTAAAACTAAAATAGTTCCCAGTTCCTTCAATGCAAATACACCAAAAAGTGGATATTTCTGCCATTAGTTATTGGGACTATGAAAAGGTTCCACAGGTGTGAAAGCCCCTTTGTAGTGAAAGTATGTGTGTGTTCTCCTTTTTCAGCATGATTGATGTGCACTCCTGACAAAATAATAAATGACTGTTACTGCAGCATTTTTATTATAAATCATTGGTCAAATATCTATGCTGGAGTCTTATCTTTAATAAAATACCAACCATCATGTTCATTTAGCAATCTATCTAATTTTTTTTTGTCAGATATGCTAGAGCTGGTGAAATGGAGGGGTTGTGTGACGTTGCTCTATGGCTACTGGCCCAACACTGGAAACGCAGCTTATTTTGGCCTCGGTCCAAGGCTTTTGTCCCAGTCAGGCTAGTTGTTTGTCATAGTTCGACAGTGGAAAAGCAGCTATTTTAGTGCAGAGCTGGGATTTCTGACCCTCAAGATCCACTTTCCTGCACACATGAACAAGCTAACCAAGATCTTCAGGGGGTTGGAGCTAAACAACGTACCAAATCCTGTCCTGAAAATCGACCCACCTGCAGAGTTCAAACACACTACTACTGAAGATCTTAATATTTGGCTTTAGTTGTGTTTAATCAGGGTTAGACCTGAACTTTGAATGGACGTATATCTCCAGGAACAGAATTGGCCACCCCCCCCCCCCCCCCCGCAGTATGTGGGTCCCCAGGGCCAGGATACAAAAAACTGCCAAAGCTAATACACTGTTTGACATGAAGCTCTACAAACACTAATGATTGATACATTAGCTGTCTGAAAACCCTAACCAAAAGTAACCCAATACATTAGATAGAGTCCGAATATGGAGGTGAGCTGAAAGTATGTGATGCAGAACAGCTGGAGACTTGTCATTCTCATCACTGTTGCATTTAGACTCAAATTACACTGGTGTGCCTCCAGAAACAGGGTTGGGAAACAAATGTACTAAGTAATACTAAGTAAAATTGTGTGCTTTATATTCTGACTCTGAGATTATAAACAGTTTCCACATGGCTGTGCTTCTACGGTCTACTCTTTAATGTGCTTCAACTGTTTATATCCTTTCCGCTTCAATACAAATAGGATAAATGCAATTATTTCCACACTTGTATTCTATTAATAAATATAGGGTTATTGTTCTATAGATTAATTAGTTTGAATCACAACTAAATAGAAATATGTTTATTTTGTGATGCCATGAATGAATACTCACAGAGCTTTTCTGCAGTTCATCACTGCTGGTATGAGTCTCCATCTACCCTCATCTGATGTGTTGTATTTCATGAGGTCAAACTCATCCAGCACCTCTTCTAACATCTGAAGCATGTAGGCTATTGCTGAGCAGTGAGCAGGAGAAAGTTTATTTTCTGAGTGTGTGCCTGATTTCACAAATTCCTGAATCTCTCTGTACAGAGTCTGATCATTCACTTCCAGCAGACAAAGGAACAGATTGATGGATCTGTCAGCTGAGAGACCATAACTTCCTTTGATTTCATCTTTAATGTACTGTGTGGTTTCTCTAATGCTCTCTGAGCTGGTCTCTGTGTGTGTCAGTAGATCCTTTAAGAGTTTCTGATTTGACTCCAGTGAGACACCCAGCAGGAACCGCAGAAAAAGATCCAAGTGTCCATTTTCAGTCTGAAGGGTTTTATCGACTGCCGATGATAGTAGTGCAAACATGTTTTTCGTAGATCTGTACTTCTCATGTTTGTCATTCAGAAACAACTCCAGTGGCTCCATGTTCTTCAACAGATGGCAGTAAAACACATAGAATGCAGAGAGAAACTCCTGAACACTCAGGTGTATGAAGCAGTAGACTTTCCTCTGATGAATTGCAGATTCCTCCTTAAAGATCTCAGTGCAAATCCCAGAATACACTGAGGCATCAGTGACGTCTATACCGCTCTCTCTCAGGTCTTCCTCATAAAACATGACATTGCCCTTCATCAATTGTTTGAAAGCCAGTTCAGCAAGTTTTATAATCACTTCTCTGTTTGACTGCAGGAGTTTCTCAGGATCTCTTTGTTCATACTTCTGAGTCTTCTTGTTGATCTGAATGAGCAAGAAGTGGATGTACATTTCAGTCAGAGTTTTAGGGATTTCTTCACTCAGATCTTCTTTCAGGAGCTTCTGAAGCACAGTGGATGAGATCCAGCAGAAGACTGGTATGTGGCACATGATGTGGAGGCTTCTTGCTTTTTTAATGTGTGCAATGATTCTGGTGGCTTGATGCTCATCACTGATTCTCTTCTTGAAATATTCCTCCTTCTGAAGCTCATTGAATCCCTGAATTTCAGTCAGACGGTTGATATATTTGGAGGGGATCTGATTGGCTGCTGCTGGTCTAGAGGTGATCCAGATGAGAGCAGAGGGAAGCAGATCTCCTTTCATGAGGTTTGACATCAACAGACTCACTGAGGAAGCCTTAGTAACATCAGTAACTTTCTCACTGTCTGAAAATATCAGTGTCATTCTGTTTTCATCAAGTCCATCAAAAATGAACACAACTTTACACTCCTCATAAATCTTTGAGTCCAGATCTTTAAGTTCAGGATGAAAGTCCACCAGAAGATTGTGAAGACTGTATTGATCATCTCGAATCAAGTTCAGATCTCGAAATGGAAGCACAAACATGAAATCTACATCCTGATTGGCTTTTCCCTCTGCCCAGTCCAAAACAAACTTCTGCACTGAGACGGTTTTTCCAATTCCAGCAATGCCTTTAGTAAGAACAACCTTTATTTTGTCCTTCTCATCACATACTGGTTCAGGTAAGGATTTAAAAATGTCATTGCAGAAGATTTGAGTGTTATGCGAGTTCTTTAATCTGGGTGTTTTCTCCATCTGTAAAACCTCATGTTCTTTGTTCACTTCTTCAAACTCTCCCTCTATGATGTACAGCTGTGTGTAGATCCTGTTCAGGAGGGTTTGATTCTCTTCAAGTTTGATTCCCTCGAATAAGGTCTCATACTTGTTCTTCATGGTGATTTTGTGTAGGTCTTTGACTTTCTGTAGTTCATTATTTACTGGTTGGTGAGAATCCTGCTGCAGGTCTTCAATCTGATAATCTCTATTCACACTGCAGAAACAAGAACAACAACACAAAGAATGAATGAGAGCAAGATCTTCTAGGAAAGCCAGCTGTCATTTAAAACCAGCTGAGATATAATAAACAACTCTTTTTAAGAATGTTTTATTCTTCAAATAACATCTCACAAATGTCTCTTCGTATTTGTTTCAACTGTGACAGTGTGTTTATAAAATGATGACTAACAAGCTCTTGTATTCTAATGACCTTCACTCCTGCAGGAACTGATACAACAGAGTGTTGCATGAGACAAGATTTGATTGGTGAGTGTGGGTTTGGGCAGTAAGACACGTGTGTGTGTGTGCGGGTGTGTGTATGTGTATGTGTGTGTGTGTGTGTGTGTGTGTGTGTGTGTGTGGGGGGGGGGGGTGTTGTGAGAGACAAAGCAAAAAAAACAACTAAATTAAAATGAAAATGATTTACTGGCACAAGCATAGGCAGAGTATTGTGAAAGGCTTAGGCTTCTCTTGTCTGCTGCTGCTTCTGATTGCATTTAGAGTTAAACCTGCTAATACATTCTGGTCTAGTGTCAGTTCCCTTTTGAGGGAACTCAAACACTATGGGGAAAGCCTCAGTGTGACACGTGTGCAACTATCCCAATCCTGATTGGTGCTTTCACCTCGGGAACCAGGAGCCCACTTTGCAGCTTCTTCTGTCCCGAGTGAGAGGTGAATATCGTGAGCATCAAGGCAGGGGATTTAGACAGAGATGGGGGACTCGAGTCACGACTTGACTCGAGTCGCAAATTTAAGGACTTGAGACTTGCTTGACTAAATTAAGAAAATGACTCGACTTGACTTTGACTTGAGATCCAATGACTCAAGACTTGACTTGACTTGAACTGTATGACTCAAGAATTACTTGATATACATTTGTATATTGTTACGACCGCAGCCATAACACAAGAGAGGACATAGACAACTCAGCTCGTACAATAGGGGATTTATTGCCAAAATTATATAGACATAACGATAGAAAAACCGGGGTAAGACACAACAAGAGAGCACAGAACCGCCGCCGAACACCCCGCCCGCCGCACAGATTTGGCCAAACATACAGGATCCACAGGTGCCGGCAATCAGTCCCTAATAAAACAAAGACACACAACATACTCGCCCCCTAGAGGACAAATAGATCATAACATAGAACAAACGAATCACAAATACATAAATACGTACGATATATAAATCATCGCAACATCAATTGATGAACAAAATGAAAGCAACGGAACCATTGACGCCAGTCATCAGATTCTGCGCAATTGCGTGACACTGCACAAGCCCAGAAAAAACATACATCGCGGTGAGCGCGGCAAATACAAAAACATCTCCCAGCATCGTTTCTTTTTGGATATAAACACTAGAAATTGACCATATTCATACAAGAAGATTTGCTGTACGCATAATAACAGGCAAGGGATATCGGACGACCATCACAACCTCGAACAGTCGAACTTCATTCACCAAGTAAAATTAATTCTAAAAGTAGCCTAAGCTATGCCTTGTTTAACCTGTTTGTTATAGTTAATTTCACTATCTTTAAATCTAGAGAGAATATTGGTCAAAACAGCATGCCTCTTTATACACAATTATGTTTTCAAATGTAGCTTAATGTTGTCAATATTCAAATGATAATTAATGATGGCATATGTTTTGAATAACATTTGCCAAATTTTTTTCCAATCATGCTTTAAAGCCAAATATGTCGTTCTTTCCAATGACGAAAAACAACATAGAAAACTGTTAATGTTTTGTTGTGTTTTATGTTTCTCTTAAAGCAGGGTAAGATGTTATCAGAGGGTTGGGGGCAAAATGCCAGCAGAATTAATATGCACCCAAAATTCAAAATGTGGTGGAAAAATTGCCCTAGTATGAGTTATTTTTATAATTATAACATATGATATTAAAAAAATATATTTCCAGAATATTGGCGCGATTGCAAATGTGATAATGATTTTATAAAACAAAGAGTGAATATTGTGATGTGACATTTTAGACATAATATTCCAAATATTCTCTGTTTTTGCTCTATTTCTCCAATGACAATAGTTCCAAACAAGCCACAGAAAGAGTTATGCGTATTTGTGATTCAGTGACCTAGTTGCTTAGTTCCAGACCGAATCTGCCGTTTTGAACAAATCAGTTGAATGAATGCTTCTATGACTCGTACATTAAGACAGTGATTTGGCGCCACCTATTGGTGGTTTTAACTTCATAATTAAAAATACATAACTTATATAAAGGGGATGCCAGTTTGAAGAATGCCATTTGGTGGCATAGGAACAATTATACTTGAATTGTGAATTGTTTAATACCTTTTAATGGTCTTCTGCAATGTTTGAGGCATATTTATTTTTTCATGCTTTAATGTTGGCCTAATTTCAGTTACATTTACATTTTAGGCTATGTAGTTTGAAATTGTATTTATTTTTTATTTTTTTATATTTTTATTGTAGTAACCACTCAGCTGTATGTGGAAATGCATATTTAAAAAAAAAAGCAAATAAAACCATAGTCCACAACTTCTGTAGTTTTAACTTATTTTAATATATAAATTCAGTGAAATCATCAAACGTTTGTATGACTTGCCAGTGACTTGTGACCCAAGCTACGACTTGACTTGACTTGCTTGACATAAAGCAGTGACTTGACTTGACTTGCTTTTCACAAAATTGACTTGGACTTGCTTGAGACTCGAAGGTTAAGACTTGAGACTTACTTGTGACTTGCACATGTGTGACTTACTCCCACCTCTGGATTTAGATGATCCGCCACCTCTATCCCCTGCTTACGAGGAGCTGGTGGAGGTTGCCACTTTTTCTGTGGCCAATTTAAACTGTGATTGGCAGGCCAAGAAGCAGGAGGCGCATTATAAAAGCATGCTGGACAAGCGGTTTTTTGAGTGTAATAAATTGTGTTCTTTTATTTTACTTGAGATGAATTCAACTTCGCTACATTTATTTTTCAACAAAAGTAAAAAGTACAATAAAGGTAAAGGTGCTGATGGAGCAACAGGGCAAGTTGGCATTTGACGGGCACATTTACTGTGGTAGACCCCTGTGCATAACTGACAGGTCTGACTCAGGTGCAAAACCAATGAAAACTTCCAGTCCAGCTCGTGGCGGGGCGTTCAAACTAACGTAGTATCACTAACGTTTGGCAGACTGCTTACATTCACTATCTATTTTAGTGAATGTAAGTGAGCTATACTCATATTCCAATTTTTAAGTTCGCAGTTTTGGAAGCTCATGTGCTCATCAGCTGTAACGATATCTAATGCATTTGTCCATTAAGGGATTTCCAGGAGCTTTGTAAAATGTATGGCTCTGCGAGTCTCACTGATGGACTTTATTCATGAGGGGGCCTTCTGGCTTCCAGTATGAATGAAACAGACATTCAATTAGAGTGTTTAGCACTCAATGATGCTCACATCGACTCATTTTGGGTAAAAATAGAAAAATAATACTGAACTACTTTATAACGTAGTAAAGTTTACTCTTACTTGTGTCATATTATTTTATTAGTACTTCTACTTGTACTTACTCTTACTGGAGTCATATAATTTTTCAGTACTTCTACTTGTACTTAAGTAAATAATTTCTGAAGTAGCAATTCTTTTACTTAAGTAAGATTTTTCAGTACTCTTTCCACCACTGCTAATGACAGAGCTGCGTTGGGCCACAGACCTGTCTCTCTGGGACACCAAGGAGACGGCCTGTGCCATGGGAGAAAGACAACTTTTTTAAAATCTTTCTGGAATAAAAGAGAAAGATAAATTGTTTCTCCTGGATGCCCTACTGTCTCCTCCTGGCCTTATCAGTGATGCAGTTAGTTTGGTCATCACTGTTATAAGATTCTATATTCTGGAACTGGACTATATACCAGGGTCGCCTGAAGAGCTTCACACTAGGACAGGCATTTGTCAGTATGGAGCAGTGAGTAATTTCATTTCCCATATTGTTCACATCAGACGCATACTGCTCACTGGAAAGGAAACGACTCAAGTCACAATTGTAACCATGGTTTCCTGAGATAGGAACAAGACACTGCGTCACCCTGCCATACTTCCTGCATGCCTGTGAGTGGATTCAACCAATTTAGAAGCTAACAATACTTTGTTCCTGGTATACCCTATAGCTTCCGCAGTATGCCCTCACTTGTCATGGGGTGACGTTGTGCCGATCAGAATTGGAATAGTTCCATAGGCTTCATATGCTTCAGACGCAGTCACACTGAGGCGTTCCCCATAGCATCGATGTCAGAGGCAGCGTGGAGTTCCCTCTAAAGGGAATCATGTTAACAGTCATAGCCTGAGACGTTTTCTCCGTAACAATAGCATATTGGTGAAAAATATTTGGCAATCGATCCATTGCATATCTGTGTTTGTGCTCTGGAGAGTTTCAAATGTTTTCACTTGAACGAAACATTGATTTCTTGAACAAAACGGCCAGGGATGTTTAAAGGACAAGTTCGGTATTTTACACTTAAAGCCCTGTTTACAGATCGTTTGTGATGAAATAGAACGGTTAAGATGAAAATTTGGACACATGCTGCTGTCCCGAGAATTTTAGGTTTCTTTCGCGTTCCCCCCCAATCCTTCCTAAAAACGCATTTAACACATTTAACTTTCGTTTACAAAGACGTGAAACTCACCGAGTGGTCAGGGGTGTTCACTGATATGCTCACACAAAAATCGCTGCAAAAGATGCTTTCCAACAGGTTTTATCGTAGTTTTTGTCCAACTCCATTGACTAGTAAATGAAAGAGCTGTGTGAGGTACGGCATTACTCCGCCGCCGCTTCTTCTTCTGCTTCTTCTGTGTATTCAATGAAATACCAGTGGTTTGCTTGCAATTGGCAAAGGTGCATTATCGCCACCAACTGGGCTGGAGTGTCTATTATTCAAGCTCTCAACGGAAGAATCTACGGGTGTAAGACTTTGGAAAAATAGATCCACAGTTTTACAACGAATGGTAAAACACCTGTTGGAAAGCATATTTTGCAGCGATTTTTGTATGAGCATATCAGTGAACACCCCTGACCACTCGGTGAGTTTCATCTCTTTGTAAACGAAAGTTTAATGCGTTTTAGGAAGGATATGTTCGAGTGCACCTATGCAGCCATTCTGTAGGTGGGGGGGAAAGCGAAATAAACCTAAAATTCTCGGGACAGCAGCATGTGTCCAAATTTTAATCTTAACCGTTCTATTTCATCAGAAACGATCTGTAAACAGGGCTTTAAGTGTAAAATACCGAACTTGTCCTTTAAGTTTGAATCCACTCACTGGTCAAAACGAGTTTTTTTTTCGGTGCTGAGTTCTGCATGCTCTTGAATCCTCTCATTATAACAGACTCGATGTAGACTCTTATGTAAATGATTCATTATGCAGTGTAGATGGCTTCATTGATTATAATGGACCTTTGTGATAAACTAAAATGAGTGACAGCTTTTGTGATTATAAAGGGAGCACTCTGCATGCTTTCTGCCATGACAAATCATGCATGCAGTAGCCTATGCTTGCTTTTCTGATAGAATTAACAGTGGTCTGTGGATATAGATCCTTTAATAACAATTTATTGAGAGCGTTAATGCTGGGATTTGTAGGTTGTGCAACCAAACGTAACTTTAAACCAATTCATGAACGTACTGAAAAAAGTATATTTTTACTTTTACAGATGGGAGCAGGACAAAACATGAATGTTGGAGTTGGGACAGAAAGAAGGTAACATTTTATTTTTTGCAGGAGCGGGACAGAATCCTGCGGGAACAGGACTATAAAATCCTCTAGTTTCTCCTTATTTAAAATCAGAATGAAACACTTCAGCAGAAAGCTGAATATTTTTAATGAACCAATCCTTCTACAGTAAATTATGTCTATTGAACATCCAACATCTAGTGAATCTCCATTCGAAGGGGACACCTACTGATCAAAACTATGTAAATGCAGTGAAACAGCTAATATATCTAATAGCATCTTCAACAAACCATATTTAAAAAAAAAATTATGAATCATTATTATTGTATGAATGAATGTTTGTTTTTTTTTGTGCTTGTTTTAAGTGTTTTAAGGCAGGGATTGGCAAATCTGGACAATTATAGAGAATTACCTATTAGCTATTATTCTCCCTTTGTCACATTATGCAAACATATTTCTCATTAAAACTGACCAATGTTATAAAACTCACCCGAGAAGTTGAAACCATATATTTGCTGAAATGTGACTTGGTAAAAAAAAAATTTTTATGTGCTCTGAGTCACTGATTTTAAACATAAAAAGAATTTTGAAAGATCAACATTCACAACATCCATAAAACTGTAAGGTGATCAAAAAGGTCTGTAAGTTCATCAATGACATTAATTAGGGGACCTATTATGCCAAATTCATTTTTATAAGGTGTTTGAACACAGATGTGTGTCTACAGTGTGTGTAAACAACAAGCCTATGATTATAAAAATTACCCAATACTTTTTTTATAATCCCCATAAATAATAAACAATATCTCCAAATGTGTGGTTTCAGATTTCCCCCTACTGGTGACAATCTGCCCTATTAGCATAGATCCGGCCTGACTCTGAGTGAGCCAGTGACGTCAGTCCATCAGTTCTGTTTACTTGCTGTAGCAGCTGGTGATGTCTTCGCCAAAAAAAAACATTACGTTCTGTTTGAAGAATGTCACAACGAACATAAGAGTCTCTATAGACTCTGAGTGAGCCATAGTGACAGCAGTCCGCCAATTCTGTTTACTCGCTGTAGACATGTATGCAATGTCTGTGCCAAAAAAACATTACGTTCTGTTTACTGATGTACCAACCAACATAAAAGTCTCCATAGACTCCCGGAATCTGAGTCACTGAGGACAACGTGGTTGAAGTTGTTACACTAGGATGGATCTGTACCAACTTTTCGTGATCCAGCTTACGGTCTCCGGAACGATACTGGTCACGGCAGTAATGAAAGGGAACGTGCGCACATTATTCCATACTTTTTTTTTTTTTATAAAAATATAAATTTTACCAGTTTATTTAACACCCCCTGAATTTGTTTACTGTTAGTTGTAACAAATGTTTTTTTGTGTAATTCGCTGTGTATGTTGATGATAATACAAGGAAGAGAGAGTTAATGGATAAGACATTAATGCACACTTCTTGTACTGTTTTATTCAGCTCTTACTGTGATTTTCTGGAGTTAAAACGGACACTTCATGTTTTGTGTGATATACAAAAGACTTCAAAAGACTCATCAGTAAAGTTTGCATTTTATACTGCCCGTGAGCCTGTCAGCAGTTAAATACTTCACGGCAATTGGCCAGCTGTTCCAAGCGGGCGTTAGCCTATAAGATTTCAACAAAAGTGGAGAAGGGAGGAGTTTCCGCAGCGTCAGCTGACGCAATGTCTGGTTCCCGCCTCTCAGGGAACCGAGGTTACGATAGTAACCGGAGACTGGATGGTATCTCAAATGGCAGATTGTCTGATATAGGTTCCTGCATGTCGATCAGAGTTTCTATGAAATTCTGATTCTCGATTAGCCTGAAAGATTTATTTGGGTCTGGTTCATTCTCAAATCCTACAATACTAAATGAAGAAACTCGTAGCACTTTACAATAGAGGAAAAATTATAGATCTTTTTAAAATAGCATAATGGCCTGGTTTCACAGACAGGGGTGAAATTAAGCCAGGATTAGGTTTTAGGTCAATTAGGACATTTAGGAAAAAACATTACGGGTTCTTGATCTTGAGACAAAACAATGGAAGTGATGTATTTTAAGATATATCAGTGCAAGTTTATTTAATTTAAAACAGCTCAAATATGCATTTTAGTATGGGACTAGGCTTAAGCCTTGTCTGTGAAACTGGGGTATACATTTTTAATTTGTTTACACAAAAAATACTTATCAAACTTTTCACTACTGGTGTAAATAACAGTCACTGAACTATTTGAACAAACAATTTAGTTAAATGATTCAAAAGACTCAAGTCACTGTCACCCTTCATAGACACATGACGTTTCTTTGGTCTGATACTGAGAAAGGGACCTCAGTGAATCAGATTATCTCCTTTTATCACTGATGTTTAAGTTATAATTCTTTCTCTTGTCCCTAGTACTGATTTTTGGCTCACCTGGGGTTAAAGGTCACTGTTTCATCACTGAAGTTATGGGGGGCTCCCATGGATTCATCACTGAAGTTATGGGGGGCTCCTATGGATTCATCACTGAAGTTATGGGGAGCTCCTATGGATTCATCACTGAAGTTATGGGGAGCTCCTATGGATTCATCACTGAAGTTATGGGGGGCTCCTATGGATTCATCACTGAAGTTATGGGGGGCTCCCATGGATTCATCACTGAAGTTATGGGGGGCTCCTATGGATTCATCACTCTCCATAGACATAAGGCTGGGCTCTGGAGATGCTGCTCTCTGGTTCTGGTAGTGAACAACATCCTTCTCCTCATCTCTCTCCTCATAGAGACTCATTCTCCTGTGATTTAAATGTGATTTTCAGCCAAACCTTTACAAACACTGACAACATAAATTATGCATAACAGGAAAATAATAAACAATATCATTCTGTAATGCCGGGTTGCACACGTCTCGCATATTTTCCATGAGACGTGCTTTCAGGCTCTGTCTCATTCTCTCCCGCCAATAAAACAAGGCAAAATTAATAACGAAATCTGCTCATAGATCACTTATGAAACCCACCAAAAATTATTCTAGGAGTAAAGGGTTATGTACATTCATGTAATATTATTTTAGCTTCTAAATCAGAGCTATAGTTTTAATGGAAATGTGTGCATATATACTATTTTAAGAGAACTCAACTTAGTTGGATGATGACGTCACTGTTTTCTCCAGAGCTGCTTTATGGCTGAATTAATTAGAATTTTAACTAATTTCTAAATGTATGTATTTTTCACAATTATTGAACCAAAATGAATCAACACTGAACTGCTTTCAACTCAAATGTGACTCTTTACTATTGTCCTTTTAGAGCTGCTTTACAGCAGAATTGAATTCTCTTTGCATCATTGGATCTTTATTTTTCTGTTTATCACTGTAAAGCTGCTTTCAAACAATCTCAATCTGTATAATATAAAGCGTTATACAACTAAAAGTGACTTACCAAAACGTTGATTGCTTAGTACATTTATTAAATGTGGTATTAAGTTAGATGTTTCTTTATTTTTATTGGTTTCTGAGTTCTAAGACCCTGACTTCAATAAGAAAATAAGTTAATTCATCATATTAATACATTGAATAAAAAAGCCCAAAAACCTGTGGAAGGACACTGAAGACTGAATTTGCACCAGATTCATCATGGTTATAGACCAAATGCCCCTGAAAGTGTGACATCTGCAGAAATAGCTGTTTTCTTCACCCTGTTTTTATGCCCATTCTGAAGTATCACATCAGAAACGAGTGATGGAAACGCAGGGAAAAAAATCCCTTTGCAAAAAAGTTTTTACACTCTCAAAAGGTGAGTGGTTTTGCGAAAAATAGTTGTGAATAATGGGAGATGGAAACACATTTGCCGAATAAATTCTGACATAGCGAACCTTAAATCCACGTGACTGCTTCTGCTGATGGTGTTTTATTTACTGTTGCTTACAAGGTTACTAATAACAACGTCATCTGCTCTAACAACTTGCTGGAAATACACCAATTTTTTTTTTTTTTTTTTTGCGAAGTTTGAAAAGATTTGCTTCACGTTTGGATGGAAACCCAGCTATTTACACAAAACATGGAGAGCGTTAGTTTGATTCTGTTCTTGTGAGAGGGTTGGTACAGTTTCATTTCTCAGAAGATTAGAAGACTGCTGAAATAATTATATCTATATTAATGCAAATGTATCAATTGAATTTATTTAATAATTGTTTACAAATAACATATGAAAACCTAAGTTTAGCAGTTTTTAAATCTTTATATGTTCTAAAGCTTGAATATAGTTTTAAATTAAAAGTTGAAAATTAACTGCTTATGTGTAGTGTGCTAATTATTTATCATATAAAATGTATTATATCATTATAACAGTGTATCAGATACATGTTGCTTTGCTCACATTAGTCCAATTTTGGATTGCAATCTCTTAAAAAGAAGAATAAAATCTGTTCCAGAGCATGGTAGCCATGACATGTCAATGTCGGTGAAACACCACTAAAAGCCTTTTTGAAACCAAACACCAGAGTTTGCTCAAACTCATTGAAACCAGCTACATTTGATAGGCCACAGCCTTTTATCTTCAAGTTTGTATTTATTTTTATAGCACATTTAAAAACAGCAAACATGGCTGACCAAAGTGCTGAACAAAACACAAGATTAAGAGACATGGGCAAACCACACATTCATGACAAAAGCTCACAATGAATTAAAAGCTAAAGAAAAAAAAAGTCAGTTTTAAGCAGAGATTTAAAAACGGTTAAAGACTGTGCCGAGCTGATGTAAACTGGAAGGCTGTTCCACAGCCTAGGGCCGGCAATAGCAAAGGCTCTGTCTCCTCTATGCTTTAACCGTGATCTGGGTACAGACAAAAGTCTCTTATCACCAGACCTCAGGTTTCGTGTGGGATTGTGTGGACAGAGAAGCTCGGACAAATAGCTTGGTGCCAGATTACTTAAGGATTTAAAAACAAAGAGAAGAATTTTAAACTCAATTCTAAAATGCACAGGTAGCCAATGCAGCGATTTTAAGATAGGAGAAACATGATCAAATTTACGTTTTCTTTTGAGGAACTTTGCACCAGCATTTTGTACTAATTGGAGATGAGCAATAGAGTATTTGGACATGCCATAGTAAAGAGAGTTGCAATAATCCAAACGCGATGTAATGAGCGCATGGATAGGAATCTCTAAGGTTTTCTCAGAGAGAGAGGATTTGATCTTAGAGAGAAGACGTTGCTGGACAAAACAAGAACTAATCACCGCATTTATTTGTTTTTCGAATTTGAGGTTCTTATCTCAGAAGTTTTTAATGCAGAATGAGGTAGGAGAAGAAAGGTAATCCAGGTCAATGTTACTGCTCTTAAAGTTTTCATGGGGGCCAAAGACTTTAACCTTGGTTAACTATTCACAATATAGTTAGGAATACGACTGTAAAGTTTGGTGTATGTAGGTGCTACAGAAGTGGAAAATCGTCACTAGGAGTGTGAGAAAAAACTCATTTTGAGAAAACGGCCTTTAAAGATTTTTATGGCAAAATTCCACTAATTTCTATTGAAAGCCATGAATTACAGACAAAATATGCTTTAGGTCCAAGTAAAATCCATGTATCACACTGTTGAACATCTAAAACTCATTATTGCTTCATCCATCACTGATCATAACATCCAAAACAACACATCAACAGTCCATCACACAGGTGGAATGGAAAAACTAAATATATCACAGTCCCTCAGGCAGATACATATTTAGCTATCAGTGGAGCTGCTTTACCCTCTCCTAGGAGAACTTCCAGCTTCTTTTCTGGTGCTAACTTTGGGAAGTTTTATTCTTTTGGCTATTTGTCCAAGGTGTAAATCACTTAGTGAAGATACTTTTTCCCCAGTGGAGGAGGAAGTGCATCTCTGTCTGACCCAGTTGGTCGTCACTGAGCCTGTATTTAGTCAGGATCCGTCTCTTCTTCTCTGACAGTGTGCAGATATTATGTCAAATAACAATTTAGTCTACTTTGTTTGCTTTCTCCAATGTTCTAAATATTGATATTTTGAATGATTCATAATTAGGTTTGTTCTGTTGAGTTGTTTTGAACCAGTGCTGAAGGGAGCCTGGTTGGTTAGCTTCACCATCAGCTGACTGAGGGGACTGTTTTCAGGATTTAGCTCGTGGGTTTTAAGTGCTTTGAAATGTAATGTGTCTTTTTGACTTACATTTAGATGTGTTCAAAATGTTTCAGCTTGTTCGTAACGCATCGACGCACTATGTCAGGGTTACTCATTTCGCGGCTCGCGAGCCTCATGCGGCCCGCCAAGCTTTAATTTGTGCCTCGCATGGCTGTAAAAATACGGCGATATCATGCAGCCAGTCACTACAGATATTTCATAACATAACCCATTACAAACTCAAAGTGTCAGCTCTATTACAAATAATTTCGATCGGATTGAAAGAGGTGGTTTATCGAGAGAACATGTAAACACTTGATCGATTGAGAACCGAAACTGAAAGGACGACGTATGGCTCTCCTACTGACTTTGTCCTATCAGTGCGTGTGGAGCGTTCACAAAAATAGTGAAGACCCATGCACTATGTGATGGCATTTCATCATCTTTTGTCTTCGTTGGTAATCCCTTGTGTCTTCTAGCTAATGACAACTGTTTTCGGCTTCTCTGAGAGAATTTTACACGCATATCTTTCGACATTTTGAACTACCGCGGAAATGTCAGAGCGCGTCACGTGACGATTCTGAACGAATCACATTGTCAGAAATTGGCATCAGCCAATGAGATTGCGCATTTCGAGTTAAATCACCTGTTTTACTTTCATGATTGGTTGCTGATAGACAGGAAATGACCATATTTGGATCCGACAGCATTGCAAAAGAGAGAGAGCTTTCTAACGGTGTATGTGATGACGGGGTGCAGGCAGCGATCGTGGAGCAGCGGGATGATTTAGAACGCCAACTTTTTATGAATTTAGGCGAAATCGGCACACTCAAACAGACAAAGTGTAGTAAAATAAAGACCTAAATGTGTATTTTTTTTGCCTGCCGTGTCTCGCATTAAACCAACTGAGGACAGTTCCCTGGATGCCCACAAAACATTCCAATCGGGATAAGAGAATTGTATGATCAACTATATCAAAAGCCGAGGTTAGGTCTAACAGTACACAGAGTCACCAGAGTCAGTCGCTAACAGTATATCATTAGAAACCTGTAATAAAGCAGACTTGGTGCTGTGCAGAGGCTTAAAGCCAGACTGGAAAGTTTCAAAAAATGTATTTGAGCCAAGAAAAGACTGTTGAATGTTGAATGAGAACCATTTTCTCCAATGCTTTAGTAATAAAAGGAAGTGGAGAGAATTATTACAATCCCTATCATCAAGTGAAGGTTTCTTGAGAAGAGGTGTAACAGGTGTAACAAACTTCAATATTTCAGTGAAGTATTATGTCTGTTTGTCTGGTTGTTTGTTTTTTTAAATACACAGCACAAGGTCTTGTAAAATCTTTTTTCATTATTTCGACAAAAATGACACTGATTGAATATGTAAAAAAAAAAAAAAATACAATAGCACAAACTTTTAGAACAAAAAATAAATACAACTTTAAATTAAATATGTAAAAGTACGTTTTAAACCGAACAGAACAAACTTTTAGAACTGAAAAATAGAGTCAACAGTTAAAGATTTCATATTGTAGACGTCGGTGGGTAACAGAAGCCTATTCCTCGGGGGAGCAGCGCGATAACAAACAAAAAAACGTCATATCTCGCAGTCAGTGAAAATAAATTAGGTGCAATGACGCTGATTATTTTTACTATTCTATTGAGGAATGAGACGAATGAAGAGAGCTTCTCTCTCGTGGGAGCGAACACACTGACTGCTGGACAAACAAACTTTTGGGCATTTATCAGGGTGTAAATTCATGGTTGAGTGGTAGAACCGCGAACCCAGAAGCTTAGATATCAATTGTTTAGATGACACGGGTTCAAATCCCAAACAAAGATGTGCTATTGTAATTTTTTAGCACAATTTTCCACCGGACAAAATTGCGATTGTTAACTCATGATTTCTGTTCTGTCTGTGCGCACCAATCTTGCACTTCTATCTACTCCTCAACCAGACCACCTAGAGACTTCGGGTTTTCGGCATTATGTTAAGGAAGGTCTAATCTCGGGAACGCACAAAAAACTTTTGGATTTCCTGGAAATTCCAGAAAAAAATCATTTTTTTGCAAATTTCTCGGCAACCATAATAGCTATCGGGTTGAAACAAATTGCAAGCGATAGCTTCTAAAATGTACAATAATATTAGAAAAAAAGAATTGATCAAAAATCTTTCCTTTATGCTTCAAAAATTAATTAAAACTTTATATGAAGGGAAATAAGAACAATATTGCCTTTTCACCTATAAAACTATTGTTCCACAGAAATACGTAAGGAAGGTATTCACAAGAGTCATGAGCACAATTAATTCCACTGAATTACGGCAAGAAATCAATGAAGGTATCGATCAAGATTTGGAGAAGGAGCAAGAATATATGAGAAAACGACAAGAGGTTGTTGCAAAATAAATGGAAGAACGTTCAGCAAAGCGACAAAAGATGGCGACATCCACACCAACGGCTTCCTCATCAGGCGTATCTGACTTCTACGATGACTCGTGGCTTTCAGAGGATGTTTTGGCAAATATCTCGAAAGCAGAAGAAGAGTTTACAAAGTCACAAGCCAATAGTCAAGCAGAAAAGAAGGAAGAATCTGAAGAGGACAAAGCAGAAAAGGAAGCTGATACAGAGAAAATCGAGGATATTGAGTGAACACAAGATGTAAAAAATAATGAGCTAATAAAAAAAATGATGTTCAACCAGTCAAGTGATTGTGCCTTTTTTATTATCCATTGCTGATTTGATTTCAGAAAGTTCATTTGAATTTCAAGAGAAAGTTATATTCTCGAGCAACTTATTTTCTCTTTCATTTACTATCTCTTAGTGTTGTGATCCCATGACGTGAGAAAATTGCGCTAAAACACTCACTGAGTTTTTATTATTAATGCAGAGAGATTTGTCGTGTACTAAAACTTTGTAACATCATAGGCCTAGTATTTTTTTTTTTATAGGGTATTTATAAAATAAAATTACCATGCATTTCCATTTTACAATAGGAACAAATATTACATCTGTATAATAATAATTCCAATTGTAATTTCAAAAGCAGTTCTGTTAAAAAAAAAATTATATAGTTTTTAAGAACAAGGTTGTAAGGAAGGTGCGATTTGCCAGGGGGGACGGGGATTTCCCTCAAAAGTAATCAATGCTACTTCACAAATAGACCATATAAAAATATATAATAAAGATATGCAACACGCACGTTTAAGCGACAAACAATACAATCAGAACCAGTGCTTCAGCTCCTGTATTGAGAGATAACACGCAGCGTGTTTCAGTTACGATCCTGGTTTCAGTGGCCTTAATGCATGCAAGCTTTTCAAAATGTCACAAAGCGTTTTGATATTGTTTTAATGAAATATTGAAGTTTATAATTGAGTCTATTGGCACATCACGCCGAGTGGTGCTGCGCATTGTTCTAAAATATATTTTTTATTCTGGCTAATAATTCAGGTTGAATTAGCGTTCGACAGACACGGCGGCATGTTCACTTGGATTAATTTAACAGCTAAAATAACTTCATACACTCCATCATTTTTTGGTCATACAGATAAGAGTTATTCTGGGTAAAACTGTAAAAGGTCTGCTTTCATTAATGTACACTCACAATAGGCTAACGACAAAACGTTTTCTGTGGTCTCTGTCTCCGGAAACTGCTGCGCGTCAAAAAAATGAACCAAAACTAGGCCATTTGCAGCTCAGTCATGATAAGAAACATGTCTAAAGCTTTAAATGTGAACAAATATTCTCTGATTATGTCATTTGAAACCAACGAGAGGCACAGAGGATCTACTCAAACAGGTTTATCATGTGTATGAGCGCTTCCCAATGAGGAGAGGACAAGGCCAGAGTGAAAATCTCACTCTAGTTAAATGTAGCCTAATTCACCCTCAATTAAAGTGTAAAAACAGATCAAATAATTTCTTCGTCAAAATGTTTCAATATTTTTCCATTTAAGTTAATAATTTTCTATATATATTATTTGGTTTAACAGCAGCACGAAATAGCCTACCTGTAACGGGGCGAACAAGACGAGAGACGTGCGGATCCACATGCAAGGCTTTATTCCAAAACATGGTCATAATACAGGCAGGGTCAATAAACAGCAAACAGGTATGGCAGGGGCATGACACAGAGTAATCCTTAGGGCAGGCGTGGGTAGACGATCAGCAAACAATATCCAACAGGGGCAAGGCAAAGAGAGATAATCCAAGTAAACAGCAATAATCCAAACGAGGTGCAAACAGAGTCCAAAGGGCTAGGCTAAGGGTGAATCCAGGAAACAGGGGCAAGAATCAGAACACAGGAAAACACAAAGGACAAGGCAAGACTAAGATCACTGGAAGGGCTCTGTAGAGAAGCTAACACTAGGGGAGTGCTAAACGCAATTCAATACTTGGCAACAGGGAGAGAAAGTCCAAGGCTTATAAAGAGAGTGAGATAGTGTGTGACAGTTCTCAGGTGTGATAGTTCAACCCCCCCAAATCACACCCAGGATCCCCAAAAAAACAGTGGAATTTAATACGGAGTTGAACATTTTATTCATGACAACAAATGAACATGCGTTTGAAGATTGTATTTAGTTTTGCTAAATAAGTTTAGCTAATTAAGTAGCATTTTAATTCTTCAATCATTGAAATATTTAGTTAATACAATTTTATGACAGAAACATTACTACATGTAGCCTAAATTATTGAATTCCTTCGTTATCAACATAATAATGCTAATGTATAGAACAGCGCACCTCTCCTTTCAGAGAGCCTGTGGTGGTTTGTAGGGGCAGTTCAGTGGCTTTATCATTGGGGTGCAGGACCATTAACCGCCCCTCTTTCACATTGAGAGTCTCGGATAGCCAGCCTGATGATACAGATTTTATCTTAAAGAGCAGGCAAAGGCAAAGTTCCTTTCAGGATAAATTTCTCAATGTGTCCAAATGTAAGCTCTATATCTTATTAAATTAGCTAAAGTATTTAAATAATACTTTCATAAATATATATATTTTTTATTTGAAGGGTTCAATCCAGTTGTTTCAACTGGTTTTGTAGAGTTTTAGAATGTTTGAGCAGTGTGTATGATTGTCAGCAATCTGGCATTATCTAAACATGAACTGTTGACGAAACGCGTTCATGCCAAGAAACGAATGGGAGTGATCAGCAGATACAGAGCTCTTTAATTCGCGATCAACCTTGTTTTATTGTAAGGTGAATTCAAAAAGGTATTCTGTTTCTTTTAAGCAACAAAGGCTAAATAATTTGTTACAGTTGTTTTTTGTAATTGATGTGACTGACACGGAGCGAAATATACTGTATTATCAGCTATACGGTGTGGTTCTACTCTGTTTAATTTTAATAGTGACCCGGCGTGCGCAGTGAGGGAGACAAAAGAAACTTGCTAAAAAGAGATCCAGTGCGTCAGCGAGAGAGAGGCAAAGAAATACACCTGTTCTTAATTTATGTAACTTTGTACTATTTTCATTTTGTACTATTTTAATTGCACACAGCAAAGCTGCAATTTCTTTGGCAATACAAATTTAAAATGTCGCAAGAAGATTCTGTATTTCTCATTTTGCCTCGTTAAAAGCTAAACTCGATCCAACCCTGTGATAAATAAATCAACTGTCCCGACTCTTTATTTAAACCTAGAAATGTACGATGGGTTTATATTACAATTTTAGTGTTCTTTTACATTTTCATTGGTTTTTATATTGAAATCAATACTATAAATTAGTCTATTATTTTTTTGTTGCCAAGTCAGTTTTTCTGAGTTGTTTATAGGCCTATGGATCTGTTTTGAAAAATGTATTTCATTGCTATGGCTGGGTATCACTGTCAGTCATCTCAATTTCGTGAATGATTCACAAAACAATAATTTAGCAGATTAAAGATGAGATTCATCATCTGAGTTTTCTGGTGCGATCTGCTTATAATCTCCTTCTACAGCACCTTCGGGTTTTTGTTGTCTGTGCAGTGCAACAGAGGCTCTACTGGAACCCTTACGAAAATTAACCATGGTTTTTTTGTAGTAACTATGGTTTTTTTGTAGTTACCATGGTTTAACTATGGTTTTTGCAGTAAAACCATAGTAACTACAAAATGAACCATAGTTTAACTATGGTTTTTGCAGTAAAACCATAGTAACTGCAAATTAACCATGGTTTTACTACAATAACCGTGGTTTAACCATGTTTTTTTTATAGTTACCATGGTTTAACTATGGTTTTTGTAGTAAAACCATAGTAACTACAAAATGAACCATAGTTAACTATGGTTTTTCCAGTCAAACCATAGTAACTACAAATGAACCATGGTTTTACTACAATAACCTTGGTTTAACCATGGTTTTTGTAGTAAAACCATAGTAACCATAAAATGAGCCATGGTTTTTATAGTAAAACCATAGTAACCATAAAATGAACCATGGTTTTTGTAGTAAAGCCATAGTAACTACAAAATGAACCATGGTAGTGAACATTGCCAGTGTACTGGGTTTTTTTTTTTTTTTTTTTTTTTTTTTTTAGCATGGTTTTGTTCAGTCCAATGTAAATATATCTGCTGTGCATATGTTGCACTGACTTGTTTGGTAAAAAAAAAAAAAAAAAAAAAAAAAATCAACAGCATAGGCCTATGTGTATCTGCAAATATTTTTGTGAACAATCTGAAGAATTTTCTACAATTTGAACTATTTTAGTATTATGGAAAAGCGTACTAAAATGATTTTATGCCCAACAGTAGTTGGTTAGACAAAAACCAGGTGATATGAATGAATGCAGTGTGTGTGCCATTTTGTGATGAAGTGTGCAACCACTACTATATTATGTAGTTTTGGTTGCAGTGCTTCATTTTGCATGATATATTCGGTATTTTGCAGTTTGGATGTGTGGTTTTGTAAATTGTGTTAAGTATTTTAATAAAACTAGGAAAAAAATAGTTTGCAAAATTGTGTGTTAGCAATTGGAAATTTTTTTAATTGTTCTCACGTCAAGGGTGCAGTGATAGGTCAAATTACTGTTTCATTCATGATTGGTTGATGCATTGAGTATGTGGCATAGCAACAAGACGCTGGTTGGTCAAAATCGCTTCAGCCAAGGAATTTTCCGAACTGACAGCTGAAGCAGGCTATCGTTACACGACAGCAGCGCGGTCGAGTTTGTTGGTTTATTTGAAATATTTAACTTGAAGAAGACGAAATTTAAAGGTGAGTTCTGATAATTTACGTTTATATGTAGTTCACAAGTCGAAAATATACATGTTATAGCCACTTGACGTTAATTTAGCGAGTTAAACTAGCTTTGCACCGAATGCTTTTTAGCCATGTTTGACTTGTAAGTTAAGTTATAAGTTACACTCTTTAATCTTTGACTAGTATTAAGTCATTGCGTGTACACATAATATGGCTTTTGTTCTCCATTATCCACTATAACTGTTAAATGTTAACTTTGCTATTAGGCAACATAAATCTGATTGCCCAAGGTCGCTGCAGCCGTTACTGCATTTTCAAATAACGTTAGATGGAGAGCGGGAACTTCGGACTTCGGAGCACGAGCACCACAACAACCATGGCTTCGCCCTCGCTTATCAGAGGTCGGACCCGAATTATAAGTTGAAGAGAAGAGGAAATTCAAAGGTGGGTTTTATGTTTATGTTTAACCAAATAACAAATGTATAAAGCGTTACAACTTAACATGACAATAACGAGTGTAAATTGTGTAGGTACGAATCGAGTCGGTGATATTAACCGTCTGCAAATATATTTTAAAGCAATAGGGTATATGTCGAACGCCGCATTACGAAACCGGAAAACAGAACGCATCGCTTCCGGTTCAGGTCTTTTGTATGTGCTTCATACATTTTTTTACTGTTTTACTCAAGATAACTTAAAAGGAGCGAGCAAAGATGATCATAACCAATGTCCCTCGCATGTGAAGATCGATATTTAAAAGTAAAAAAAAAAAAAAATCTTCACACTAACGTTTAGATATTTAAATAGAATAAAAAGCCAATAACAAAGTGAGATAGGTAGGTTAGCTGATTACCTTAAAATTCCATAGATATCGGCATCAGTTCATACGGCTGTTAACACTTTCTATGACAAGCGGATGCGATGAGACCAGGTTTCCGGTTTCGTCATGCGACGTTCGACATATACCCTATTGAGTTTCTGTGTCGTGAGTACACATTTAATAGGTAATTATTGTAAATGAATGCTTAACCAGAGGTTCCATGCTGGTGTACTTCACATTAGTCCACAATACTGTATGCAGTTGAATGTGACTGAACACCACTGAACAGTGCACAGATAAAATAGTTGATCACTCGATCTCTAAGTCATGTAAGTTACAGGTCATTCATTTTAACAGAGAACTTTGTTGAAACTCAGCAAATGTGTTTTTGATTTTTAGATCATGAAGATGATGGGGTAAACTACCAGTGCTGGTCTCACTGATCATCACACATCTGGAAGTCTTCCTGCATCCTCAGCTGTGAGGCAAGTATCAGTACAATGAGTTATTTGAGTTTCTTAAAGGGATACTCCACTTTTTTTGGAAATATTACAAATATTATTTGTTCATTTTTTTAAGAGATATGCTAATGGTCTTGTCCGATTCAATGATCTATGCTAAGCTATGCTAAAAGTGGTACTGCCAGACCCGGAGATCGGCTGAATGGATTCAAAAACTGTAAAACTCAACTGTGTAACTCTGGGGGAGTTGTAAAATTAGCCTATTTCCAAAAAAAGTGGAGTATCCCTTTAATCTTATGATATTCTTTTTTCTGGTGAGGTTGAATTTTTAGTCCTAAGAGTTTGTTTGCCATAATGACAGAGTGATGTCAATCTTGATAAAGTGCCTGCTGGGATTACTACACTAGCTTTAACATATAATTTGAACATACATTTGAACGTTTATATGTTTTTAAAATTACAATTATTATTTATTACAGAAATTAGATGTTTAACATGTTCAAGTAAATATTGTAACAAAATGATAATTTAAGTTATGTTTCCTAGCATTTACACTCAAAGTTAAGGCACTTGATGCAGTGATTGACAGGGCGGTGCGGGGATGTGATTGGCTCGGAATCCTTTTTTTAAATCCACATTGAATTTTGCTACGTGCATTGCGGGTATTTATAAAAATGCAATCGTAAGTGTCTTAACTGTGAGTGTAAATGCTATTAAGAAAAAATAGCATTTAAATGATCATTTTGCTACAATTTTAACTTGAACATGTTAAAGGGTTAATTCACCCAAAAATTTAAATTCTGCCATTAATTATTCACCCTCATGTCGTTCCAAACTTGTAAGACTTTTGTTCATCTTAGGAACTCAAATGAAGATCTAAATAATGAAATCTGAGAGCTCTCTGACCCCCATAGACAGCTAAGCAACTACCACTTTAACGCTTTAAAAAGTTAAAGTGATTGTATGCTAATCCATATGATGACATGATCGCTTCCTTTATGATGAACAGGTTGAATTTAGGCTTTTATTCACATATAAACATTCATAAATTCAGGTACGGTAAACAGAAGCTCAAGCATGTTTACTTGACATGCAAGAACAAACTAGGTTCATTCTCGTGTGTTGCGCAGCACGTTTGAGAGAGGTTTGCTCTCACGTGTCAAGCATGTTCGGTTGAGCTTCTGTTTATGTTCGCCAATCATTGTTTAAGTGTGAAGAAAAGACTAAATTAAATCTGTTGTGGCGATAACCGCAATATCGCAGTACCGATATTGGCTACTGACAAGCTACTGACTACGATATTGGCTACTGACAAGCCAACCGCAACAACCGTGATATTCGCGTGTTTTCTTTTTTCAAAAGGCTATACCCTTCTAGTTTTGAACTTCGTGCATGTGTATTGAATGTAAAATAAGTTAATAATGATAACAAGACTGTTTTTATCATGGTGGTTTGTATAGAGGCTTCGCTGATTTGCACTTAAGCCTAAACAGACAGTGAATGAGAGTGATCGACTGAGTGCGTGCGATGACCTGCGTCTGTTTTTGAGGTCAAGTCATATATATATTCGTGAAAAGGTTGCCGTGTCCAAGGAAAGCGAAATATTTGTCTTGTCATCCTTTTAACGTTTAAGGGTATTTAACATGAATGGTGACAGTGTCAAACTGTTCATCATAAAGGAAGCGATCATGTCTTCACAAAATTTAGACTAAACCATTCAATTTATATGGATTAGTTTTACAGTCACTTTAACTTTTTAAAGCGTTAAAGAGGTAGTTGCTTAGCTGTCTATGGGGGGTCAGAAAGCTCTCAGATTTCATTATTAAGATCTTCATTTGTGTTCCTAAGATTAACGAAAGTCTTAAAGGTTTGGAACTACATGAGGGTGAGTAATTAATGACAGAATTTCCATTTGGAGGTGAACTATCACTTTATTTACTTAATTTAAATTCTGAAAGTATCAAAAATATTGTCCATTTGACTTCTTCATCTTATTTTTAGTGAACATCTTGCCTTTCATCATACAGTAGCCCTAGCTCTACTTTGCACATTCAAGAGTGCATGACAAATTAAAGTTAAAGCAGTATTTTTGTGTAAACAGTTTCTCAAATGTGGCAACAAGCTTCTATCATAAAAGTGCACAGTATGGAGAAGATTTGCGCTGTAAAATAGGGCTGCAGCTAACATTGAACTTTTCTGGGTACTTTATATGAAGCTTTCTAAAACTGCTGTGCTTTTTTGTGAAACTGTTGTTTTCTTATCTGCATTTCAGTCATTCCAGAAAATGGACCGAGTGCATGCTGTGGTTGAATTAAGGTGTTTCCAGGATTACTTAAAGGTATAGTTCAGCTAAAAATTGTAAAAAAAAATTCTGTCATCAATTACTCACCCTCATGTCGTTCCAAACCCGTAAGACCTTCGTTTATCTTCAGAACACAAATGAAGATATTTTTAATGAACTCCAAGAGCTTTCTGTTCCTCCATTGGTAGCCTACGCAACTAATACATTCAAGCCCCAGAAAGGTAGTAAAGACACCATTGAGGTAATCCATGTGACTCCAGTGGTTTAACCTCAATTTAATGAAGCGATGCAAGTGCTTTGTTTTGTGCAAAAAAAAACCCAGCATAATTTACCTCTATATTTACAAAATAATATTATCTAAAGCACATTCACGGAACAACTTCCGGTCTTGAGTCAACACAATTCACATATGTCGCAGTGCTCCTCATACTGGATTGCAGGTCAGTATTTTTTATTTTTTTGCAAAAACAAGCAAAGCACCGGCATCGCTTCATAAAATCGGTTAAACCACTGGAGTCACATGGATTACTTCAATGATGTCTTTCCTATCGTTCTGGGCCTTGAATGTGTTAGTTGCATTGCTCCCAATGGAGAGACAGAAAGCCCTCAGAATTTCATTAAAAATATCTTCATTTGTGTTCCTAAGATGAACGAAGCTGAACCGAAGTGGGAGAGGGAGTGCGCTGTGATTGGCTGCTGTGAGAACCTGGCAGATCTATAACCAATTCAAATTGAATTTGAATCTAAAATCTTGTTCCGTATTGTTAATATATTTTGACATCCACACAGAATTGTCTATCCATGCACAGGTCTTAAGCATTATATTTAATGACATTGGACAATTTGTGACTGTCAAAAATGTCATTTCTATTTATCATCTTCTTTAAAACAGACGAGAGAGTGTGAAACCATCAGCTGTTTGCCAGGTAAATAGTGAAGTCATAGTGAATACCATTAATAAACATATAATGATTATATGGTATATCTCAATTTTTTCTCAAATCTTTTTTTTTTTTTTTTTTTTTTCAGTTTGCCCAAAAAAAACTGTCCAATCTATACCAACATGAAAAAAAGAATTCTTGGACTGGAAGAAAGCGAGTTCTATTGGCAATTCGAGTGTATTAGTGGTAAGTACATTTACAAACCAATTAATTGTTGTCTAACAAATGTCAGTATAACAAAATATGATAAACATTAAAGGAATAAGTAACTTACCAAAAAATATTTTATATCTGTCGTCATCTACTCTGTGGAACACAAAACATGAACTTTGTAAGTAGGGGTGTGCGATATGACGATGTTCTGGCGCCTCTGTCCAAACATACTGAACAACGCGACGTATATTCACATAAAATGTTAACGCAGCGGAACGGGACACTGCAGTTCACAAAAGTTCATAATTTGCATGTACTTTAATGCCTTGTCAGTTAAAGGACAATTCCGGTATTTAACACTTTGAGTCTATTTTGTAGTTTGTTTTGGATGAACAAGAGTGGTGGACAAAGAAATTTTGACAATGGTTCCTGTCTCGACTTTTTGACTATTTTAGAATTGCCCATGACCGCTTTAGAATGGGAGTCTATGGCCATGCACAAACATGTCCTTAAAACAACCCTTAACGTTCGTTTTCAAAACTGTGCAACTCACCGAGTGGTTAGTGGTGTTCGTTGATGATTAAAAACAAATATATCGGCGCAATGTATGATTTCAATCCGTTTATTTTTCTATAGTGGAACTATTTTTTCAGATACCTCACAACCGCGTATAAACTTCCGCTCTTCCGCAACTTCCGTTGCTCTGCTCACGCTAGCCTTCTGAGAGCGAAAAGACCTAAAAGACTACAATCAAATGTAAACAGCATCCTTTCCGTTTCCGGTAGCGCAGTAATATCAACAAGCAATGAGTCCTCCAACGGAAATCAATGGATTTTTACAAAATGCCAAATAAAACACGACAGAAACTGTATTTCGCTTCGCTACTTGTTTTGGAACATCAACGAACACCACTAACCACTCGGTGAGTTGCACAGTTTTGAAAACGAACGTTAAGGGTTGTTTTAAGGACATGTTTGTGCATGGCCATAGACTCCCATTCTAAAGCGGTCATGGGCAATTCTAAAATAGTCAAAAAGTCGCGACAGGAACCATTGTCAAAATTTCTTTGTCCACCACTCTTGTTCATCCAAAACAAACTACAAAATAGACTCAAAGTGTTAAATACCGGAATTGTCCTTTAAACATTTAATTCGCGTG
This sequence comes from Rutilus rutilus, assembly GCF_951802725.1. NCBI lineage: Eukaryota > Metazoa > Chordata > Actinopteri > Cypriniformes > Leuciscidae > Rutilus > Rutilus rutilus. Next base: position 36,050,375 of record NC_140212.1, read on the forward strand.
CTGATGCGCTGTTCTAACGTGTGCGTTTCTCAGCGCCTACACGTGAAGCTCACATGCACTAAAAGCCTGTCTACCAGCGCCTGGATACTGGACTAAGTTATCTTTCGAGTCTTATTGTGCTAATACTGTCAAATACACACAAGGTTTACATAAACAAAGTCGGTTATGTCTAAAGTGAACACAAACTAATAAAACAACAAAATGCAATGAGAAAATCACTCACTGCTCTTGACTGATAACTTTTAATAGTAGCTTTAATAAGTATAAATGTATAATTTATACTAGGGCTGCACGATATTGGAAAAAAAATTACATTGCGATATTTTTTTCCCAACGATATATATCGCGATATTGCGAGCCATCAATCCAAGCTAAAGTCAATAATTACCATTCCATGTTATTAATAATTTCACTAATAAGCAAGCTTCATTACAAGTGACAAAAAGGCCACTTAATATTTTATTCCAGAAACATATTTCTCTCAGAATTCGGTGAACGTTCTACACAGGACCTAACGTTCTTCAGGTATAGGACCCGAAAAATTATGTTTTCTGTGCTGATTCAGTGACGCGTTCATGTAAACGGCACCTAGAACCAGCAAAAGTAATGATTAATAGTATGTAAAATATTATAATGAAACATTTTAATTGTTTATTAATAGGGGTGGTGAAAAAAATCGATTATTGATTAATCGCGAGTATGTTATGGACGAGTATGAATCGATTATTAAATTTTCAAAAATCGATTTTTTATTAAAAAAAATAAATAATTATGCCAGGATTACGTAATCGTTCAAAGCCGCGATAAAAAAAAAAAAAAAAAAAAAAAAATCCACTCTGCGTGCATTTAGAGCATGTTATGTTATGAGAGGCGAATCACAACTACTTCAGAAAACCCAGCACAATATAGGAACTACCAGGCAGTGACGTATGTGTACGCTGAAATAAAAAGTATTTCACCTCAGAAAAACGGACGTTCCTGTCCTGTCAGCCGTTATACTGTACTCGTAGCGCACACTCTTCAATTGCACGCGCAAATGCGGAGGGGCGCGCTGTGTATCGCTTCACTGTATAGTGCAAAGTGCAAAGGAAACTACGAGCATGCAACGTTGTTACGTTGTAAATTAGTAAGTCATGAAATAAAAGTAAAATACCAATAAATCACGTTACTGGTACGTCGTGTGTTAGCTGAGAAGGATTTGCATGCAGGTATGATTTTCATTCTATTCACCAGGAGCAGTTTCCATGTTTCATTAACAGTTCTTGTTAGTATTGTGTATTCACCATGGTAACTGTCGTTTCAATATTAACGCCAAAATGCCACTTTATTTTCACTTTGTGTTATTTTTTATATTTGTAAAATACTGTGGTGGCTCATACCAACATTGTATTAACAAAAGCTAGTTTGGGACTGCTATTTAATATCTTTAGCTGAACACCTTATCTTTCTAGAAGAAAACTGTCCAATTTCTACAGTATGTTGGTTCTGATCTACTTCCTAAAGGAAATAAGCCTTTCATTTATTTGTTATTGTTTAGTTCAACTTGATGAGTCACAACACAATGTGATGTATTCATTTCTGTGTTCTACAGAACATAAGCTACATACAAATAATTCTGAAGTTATAACTACACGACACAGAAAGTGCTTTGAGTTGTTACTCAATAAAAGAGTTAAGTAATTCAGCAGCTGACTTTTTTTAATACTGCAATCACTTTGTGGTGTATTTTCGTTTACTGTTGTGAACTGGAAAATCAATAATCGAGAATCGTTAATAATCGAAAATCGACTGTAATCGAATCGGGACTTCAATAATCATAATCGAATCGAATCGGGAAATCAGACAGATTAACCACCCCTATTTATTAATAACCAAGTGTTTTCTGTAAAGATGAATCTTCGCAGCAGTGATCGGGAGAAATGCACTTTTCATACAGATTATTATTTTATTTTTTTTAATGGTTCTTCTGTAGATAATAGTTATATTTCTATTTTTTTTATTATTATTGTTATTTTTCGGTGTGTGAGGCGAGTAGGCTACCTTTTAAGCTAAGTTTCGGTTCATGGATGATAGCTTAATCTCCAGTTCAGGCGCTGGCTGCTATATTTAATTTTTAGGCTATTTATTAAATCCAGGAAATTGGATAATGAAATACTGATTAAAATTAAGATACAATTAATACAAAACGAAATTCGTTTTAAAGAAAGGCTTTGTGCTTTCTGTTTGAGGTCTCTGTGAAAGTTTTAAAGCAGTCTTTTAGTGCCGCTTTCATAACGGCCGCGTGACGAGTCCGTAATGTCACGTAACATTGTTTTTTTCCTCATAAATGCGAACACGGAACAACTTTTTTTTAAAAGACAACCATCCACAACTTTATACCACTCCAGCAAAGTAGCCTACCTCTTTTTGGTCAACATCCTCCTTTTTGTAGACAAAATAGTCTAGTCCCAAATAGCGGTTTTTGACTTTTTTGCGGCGGATCCTCTTCGTCGCGCATTTTTAGCTATAGGATTGCCAGTGAATGTTGGCTGTGAGCGGTGAGCGCGTTCCTGTCAGATCCTCACTGTGCAAACATGGTATGTCACCCCAGCAAAAAGCCATACAACAAACTTGTGTTTATTGTGTGCTACCCTGGTGCTACCGTTCTCTTACACTATGGGTGCTACTAACGTAACGTTACCCTTCACATCGCATGTTCCGGCGATGTGACTATCGCTCATTCGCACATCGCGATGTCGATGTTAAAACAGAATATCGTTCAGCCCTAATTTATACAGTGAAGTCTATGTTTTGTTTTATTATCATATTTGTTCATTTAATTACTTTCTTCAATGCTACTGTAAAATACACCTACTGTAGCTGAAAACATAAAGCACTGTTTATTTAATTTGTATATTAAGTTGTGTATGTGTAATGTGTATCTTTGATCTTAATATTTAATAACAAAGAAAATAATGACCATTTTTTTTATCTTCGCCCCTGTCTGCCATTCTTTTTTATTTTATATTTTGTTACCTAAGGCTTTATTTTTAAAATATGGACATTTGTTTAGTTTGGCTGTAATGCTCAGTCACAAAATAGTAGAACCAACTTAAAAAAGAATCGTGATAAAATTGTGAATCGTGATTTTCCTGAAAAAAAAAATTGTGATATGATATTTTTGGCATATCGCCCACCCCTATTTGGAAGAATGTTCTGATTTGTTCTTTCCATGTAGTGAAATTTAACAGATATTTTTTTAAACTGTAAAAGGAATGGAAAATCACCATAAAATAGGTCCACGTGACTCATGCACTGTTTTCCAGGTTGAAACAATACAATAGCTTTGGGTGAGAGAAAACCTTTCTTGATTATCGGTTATCATGCATTTACGATTGAATTGAGTGTCTAGAGCTCTATCCCTTTGTTGGTTACAGATGTCTCTACTCAAACCAATACTTTCTCCATCTCATTTTCTCTTTCGTGAAATGATGTATATATGAGACTTGTACTTTTTGTTCTGTTTAACCTTTCAAGAGTATAAGTAAAAGAAAATACAGTCAGCTGATCATATAATGTACATTCTTTCTGCTTGGCTTTTGGAGCCCTAATAATTTATGGGTTATTTATGAAAACACTGGCTGAATGGACATTATTGCAATTGGACATTATTACTCGGCTACTCAATAGTACAGTTGAGTATTCCAGCAAGCTGTGTGTTAATGTGGTGTGTATTCTTCTCATTTTAGCTCCTGTGTCCATTTGGGCTGAAGGTCAAGACAGAACCAAACCAAAGCTGGACTGTAACCTGCTGGCCTATATGACAGACTTCATACTGACAACTACTGGCATGGATGCTGCATCACATGTTATTGAACAAAAACTTCTTCACCTAGAGTTTTCATCCCCCTTGAGGAGACTCCATGTCTTCATCTCTTGAGGAGACTCCATGTCTTCATCTCTTGAGGAGACTCCATGTCTTCATCTCTTGAGGAGACTCCATGTCTTCATCTCTTGAGGAGACTCCATGTCTTCATCTCTTGAGGAGACTCCATGTCTTCATCTCTTGAGGAGACTCCATGTCTTCATCTCTTGAGGAGACTCCATGTCTTCATCTCTTGAGGAGACTCCATGTCTTCATCTCTTGAGGAGACTCCATGTCTTCATCTCTTGAGGAGACTCCATGTCTTCATCTCTTGAGGAGACTCCATGTCTTCATCTCTTGAGGAGACTCCATGTCTTCATCTCTTGTGAGTGGATATCATTTTAAACATTCTTCAAAGAACTGCTAATTTCTTCTGAATTTGTTTAGTAGTATATGTAAGAATTTTCCATTAAACTTTTAGTAATGTTTAAGTAATGAAGTAATTAAGTAATGTCATCTTGTTAATGTATGTACAGTATAAATTGCAAACATGCTTGTGTTGAACACGTGTTTACATGTTATAGACATTTTTAGAGGAGGTAGATGCTGTGTATTTAAAGGTGCTCTAAGTCATGTTTATTTGTGTTATATTTGTATATAAATCATTATTACAGTGGAACAAATTGCTATTTTTTTATTTGTAAATTAGCAACTGAATTTAACCATTGCACTTCATCACCAATAATTTTGTATAACTTTGTAGTTTATTGTTTTATGTCACATGTGAGAACAAATGCAAGTCTATATGTTTTCAGATTATGTAATTTCTGTAATAAAGTCTGTATCATAGAATGGTAACTTCTTTCTGTTGTTATTTTGTAGATGTTTGTTGTAAGTAAATGGCTTAAATGTAATTCAAGAATTTTGTAAAACCATGGCTACACTGTGGTAATACTACAGTAAAACCATAACCATGACTGTAGTAACCATGGTTTTTGGAGAAAACTACAGTCATGGTTACTATGGTTTAACTGTAGCATTACTGCAATATAACTGTAGTAAAACCATGGTATCAAAACCATGGTTTTTAAAAACCATGGTTTCCGCCAAAATACCACGGTTACTACGGTTGTAGTTAACTACTGTTTTACTATAGTATTACTGCAATATAACTGTAGTAAAACCATGGTATCAAAACCATGGTTTTTAAAAACCATGGTTTCCGCCAAAATACCACGGTTACTACGGTTGTAGTTAACTACTGTTTTACTATAGTATTACTGCAATATAACTGTAGTAAAACCATGGTATCAAAACCATGGTTTTTAAAAACCATGGTTTCCGCCAAAATACCACGGCTACTACGGTCGTAGTTAACTACAGTTTTACTATAGTAAAACCATGGTTAATTTTCATAAGGGAATGTAGCAAATTTATATTGTATTGTGCCATTATTAATTAAACAAAACGCTTTACTTCAATAAACTGTTACCTATTTAAGCATCAAGACCAGTTAAACATAAACGCTGTCGGCCAACATCGGTTAACAGCATGTAGCTATAGGGTCTACAATGTTATCGTCTAAATGCGTTAATAAAAAGGACATACAATGAATAACAAAGCTCCGAAAAGTTTTTTAAATCAATAAATGCACATTTCAAAAGTTTTTATTTTCGACAAATATTAAACTAAAGACAAAATTATGAAATTAGTTTATAGAGCTGAGTTTCCAACTCTGAACTCTTAAAGCCCAGCGAGGCGCATGTTGTAGCACAGCTACCGTCTGAAAGCTATATGTTTTACACCCATGCAAAACCTTATTGATGTAACATTTTCTATTGCAATGTTTTATGTTGAAATGTTTTTCATTATTTATTGCAGAAAATTATGCTAATCATGTAAGTCTATTTAATTCTTAAAATAATAAAGACAGCTTAAACACAAATGCTGCCGACTAACATCAAGTCCTGACAATGTTTCAGTTAAAAAATCTACTAACAAATTAAAATAACACGAAGTAGGCTATATAAATGCATAACCTATTGAGATGCAGTTTTTCTTTATAGAAAAACTGGGCACACAATGTTAAAGTTTAGCCTACTTTGCTTAAATTTGATGCAATAATAGAAGCCTACATTTGTTTCAGTTCTAAATTTGTACTGTAATTTCAGTATTGTGATTATGAATTTGTTTAACTACGTTTCACTTTAATTTATCTGCTAGCAGTTCTTAACGAGCCGCGGCAGATTACGCAATAGAGAGAATAAACTGACACTTTTCAAAGTCTGTGATTGTAGCGCCTCTTAGCGGTAAAAGGTAGCAAATACACACCCCCAATTTTACCACCGCGGGAACAGCGGCAGTAAAAGTATTATTCTGGTTGACTACAAACTGTAATTAGCGTACATATTTTTTTATTTATTCTATCTTTGTGGATTTGCTTGTTAATGTGACAATTCGCCTCATTTACGGCACAATATTACATCAGTCTCCTGCACGCGAAGGGAGAGGAGAAGAAAATTGGTAATGTCAGTTGTTGAATTGTAAGTTCATTCTTTATGTGCGATTGTCTATGATGATATTGTAATCATTGTTTTAATGTTGTGCGTGTCACTGCGAGCTGACATCGCATGTGTCACTCGTGCTTTCACTGTGTGATGTGTGCGGTTATAGGCATGTCCCCAAATGAGTTTTTGTCTTATATTTATATCATATTATGCATGTAGTTATATTACAATATTACATGAGCAAGAGTGCCGTCTTCCCCAGCACAATTGCAACTGGGATATTTTATACAACATTTAAACGTACAGTATGGAATTTTTCTCCACTAGGGGTCGCTAACCTCTTTACAATAACAAAGGCGTAGTTTGATGACGCAACACATGCTAAGAATTATGGATGTTGTCGTCAACGTCAAGCCGGCCGATCTAATAATGTTTATGGATGACTGAATACATCGATGTTTTTATCATGACTGTGATATGAAGCAGTTCGGGATTGCTAAGAGACAGCTATCAGGTCCACACGTGACGCGAGTCCCGCGGATATAAAAGGAATATGGACATTTCATTCTACCGAACTACACGCAGAATTACTACTCACAGGTCAGTTTATTAGACAAATTAAACTTGTGAGGTAACGCAGCGCTGTTTCACTTGGTCTAACATTACACTATCACTCTAAACTGCATTTGAATGTGTTGAAATGTATGTGTTAGTTTGTCTGTATGAGACTAGCAGTAAGCTAGATCAACATTAGAATAACATACAGATCATATTCTAACATTTTATCATTGTTGAACTATATAATATTGATTAGTTTTATGTAAATGTGCTCACCTGTTTAATAAAGTACATGTAGGAGTTGTCGAAGTCTCGGACGTGGAGCTCTCTTTTATATACTGTCTATGGGAGCACTAGGCATCTCGAAAACACCGCGCTGATATTGATTCTCGGTTTAGTTCTCCTTTTTTATCCAAAGTCTGCTTTCCATGGTCCATAATGTTTGAACGAAACAACAACAGCGTGCAGATAGACATTGCGAACTACACAGTTGTCCGCGTCAGTTTGGTTACTATCAGAGGGCTCTGGGTCATAGCTCTGGTTGCCATGGCAGCACGATCGGAAACCAGAGACAACACGGATATGACGGCATTGACGGCGACAAAACGGAAATAAAGACACGGTCCGTGTCTTCGAATTAAAATATTAATTTCTCTGGATTTAGAAGTTAATTGGAACTGTCGGGATAATGTAAATACACAACTTTAAAAAATATATAACATAGATATAGTGATTTTTTATATTTTTAGGGCAAAAAAAAATACATATTGTGCCTTTAAATGAACAATAAGTTAAAATTGTGAGATACATTTTAGATACAATATTGTCAATGTTGTTTGTTTTTTCTTTATTTCGCTGACGGAAATTTCAAAATGAAACCGTAGCAGAACAAGAAGAAGACAGTGACTTGCTGCCACCTACTGGCGGTTTTAGTTTCATATTTAAAGTACCCTTTAATTAAAACATTAAAATTAGAAATCATTTCATATTTAAATATTGAATAATATTTTTTTTTTTTTTTTTTAAATCGCATAGCAATATTTATGCAATTGTAAATGCTGTGTAAATATATTAATGGCACTTTGTCTCCTCTGCACTGCAAAGATGGATTTTGTTGATAATGATTTTATTTGATTGGTTAGCTCCCTATACTGTTATTCTTCTAATATAATTTATTTTGAATGTTAGAATTTGACATAAAAGGTGATGCATACATCTAATTAGTAAAAAAAAAAAAAAAATCCATATATAGGTAAAAATGCCCCTCGAAATCAATTTAAGGTGGCAAACAATGACCCTAATAAAAAAAGTAAATTTCTGTCACTGCTGTGAACTGATGACTGTTATAAAGAGATATAAATATCTTCGTGAGTCAGCTGTCAACAACAAGCCTAAACCAGTCATGGTACCAGCACAAAAGCACATTATTATCAACAAAACTTCGAAAATATAGAGATATCATTTTTTTTGTCAATATTGCACACCCCTAATGTACAGTTTTATTTGTTATTTCTTCAGGTCTTAAAAAGCCTTTAATTTGACTTTAAAAAGTGTGCAGCAACCTTGATTAACGTCATCTGTTGTACTCTTCTCTACTAAGCAGGGGAGAAAACAAGATGGTGGATTGGTAACAGAGAAGATATGTCAGGGATTGTATCTTAGCCACCGTTTCCTAGGAAGGACCCAACATACCCGTGGGAGAAATAGTTATAAAAATAACAATTGTTGACCTCGATACGAATGTTGAGAAAACCTCATTGAAACCTGTACCAGTTCAAGTTTCACAGAAATTAAATGTATATAATACATTATATGATAAACATTATCTATTCATTCATTGTGCTTGATTCCGCAAGTATACCTTTAAGTAAACTATTAATTGAGTTTGACTGTAAATATATACCAAATACACACACATACAGGCATGTGAACGTTTGTTTGACTATATTAGCGAGGGCGTCTCATAGGCTTCTACTGACCTTGTATGAACAGGAATGCGCCAGGAAAGAAGAAGTTGTCCTCGCTCGACCCCGAAATATAACCCTTTACAGAAACCCGTACAAGACACTAAATGTAAATATAAACATGATTTGGTCTTTTTAACTAGTCAGGTTCGGCTCACTAGTTGGTGTTAAACAGCTTTCATGATAATATTAGTAATATTAATAAAAAGGTAATATTTGAATAGTGAAGACATTTTGGTATAGTATAGTCGTAACTGAATATACACGTCTAGTGTCAAGACATTCCTATGACAACGTTATGAATGTTATAAGAAAGACATTACTAGACTTACCAATAAATTTGAACTTGTAAGCTTTGGTTTACAGCAACCTTAAAATGGTGTCTTATCAGGCAAAGAATTAAAACTTTTGGTTTCGATTTCTTTTACTCTTGACTGTGAAGGATCAAATTACAACCAAATGTGACCGGTCTATCCTGACAGCAGACAGCTGTGATTGGCCCACATAAGTGCATAACTTATCCTCAAGTAACCTTTTTTTCTCTTAATGCATGCATTCTTGCCCCCATTTTTACATAAATACCAGTCGGACACTGGGTGCCTGTTTGATTATTTGGAGAGATAAGTTTAGTAAGAATCTGGAATGCCTAATGTTCAAAGTGAAAACATTACCAGCCAATAATGCATATGGATCTTACTTGCTTATCCATGAAGAAAAAAATGTGCTTGAATGTGTCAAAAAAAGTTTACCAAGATCAAGTTGGCTTGACGTTTGATCATTTTAAGGCATTTGGCCCTTAAAAACTGTAACAAATCATGAATGATTTCCCATAATGGCAAATAGGTTTATTTTTTCAATAAATTGTTTTTAAACTCTCATTTTACAGCAAAGTGTAAAACCACACACACACACACACACACACACACACACACACACACACACACACACACACACACACACACACACACACACACACACACACACACACACACACACACACACACACACACACACACACACAGTGTAGGCCTATCCATTCACTTTATTTTGCAATGCTGAAAAAAAACTATTCTCTGTAAATGTGAGACTTCTGATTCATAAGCTGCCATAGGTAAATAGAGGAATTATTAAAAACAAAGTGCAGTAAACTGTAAAACTATACTGCTCCACTAGAGGGGGCTTTTTTGCTTAGCCAATGTAAATCTATGGGAATCTTTTAGATTTTTGACATTTATACCAAAACTGTTAATCTGCCCCCTATCTCCTTTTTTGTTTGCCATATCGATGGAACCTTTGGCAGCAAGGATCAGGCAACATCTTAACATAGCGCCTATAATGATTGAGGGCAGACCCCAACATCTTTCACTGTATGCGGACGATGTTCTACTGTACATTTCTAAACCTGAAACGTCTATTCCACCATTACTTGAGCTTATTGAAAAATTTGGCCATTTCTCTGGATTCACGATAAATTGGGAAAAAAGCGAATTAATGCCAGTCTCTGATGATCTAGATACTAATTTTTTAGCCAGCACCAAATTTAAAATTGCAAACAACTCCTTTAAATATTTGGGTCTGATGATCACTAAAAATCCTGCAATGTTATTGAAATTGAATTGGAAAAAGAAAATTGATCAGCTTAAAGATAATTTAATTTTTTGGAAGACTCTCCCCATGTCCATGGTAGGCAGGATAAATGCTATAAAAATGGTTGTACTTCCAAGATTTTTGTATGTATTTCAATGTATTCCTTTCTTTATCCCCCTCTATCATTTTAAACAGCTAGAATCTATTATAAGCAGCTTCATTTGGGCCAATAAGACAGCCAGGATCAACAAGAAACATCTAAACAAACTTAAGGATCAAGGAGGGTTTGGGCTTCCCAATTTTAAATATTATTATTGGGCAGCTAATTTAAATACTTTAGCATGGTGGAGGAAATCTGGGTTGGCGGAGTTAAGTGACAAGCCAGAATGGTTAGCAATTGAAGAAGCCTGTTGTAATAAGACTTCAATACCGGCTCTTCTTCATAGTCCCATTAAAATTGATGTCAAGAGTATCAACGGAAACATAGTTATTTCTAATCTAATCAAGGTTTGGAAACAAATTAAAGTATATTTGAAAATTCCAGATATATATCTGGACACTCCTATTTGTATTAATCATGCTTTTCCTCCGGGATTACACGATAAGCTGTTTTTTCAATGGAAACGAATGGGTATAGTAACAATTCAAGATCTTTATAGGGAAGGCACATTCAGCTCTTTTGAGCAGCTACAACAAAACTATGCTATTGTTTCTGCACATTTTTTCCATTACTTGCAAGTTAGAGATTTTGTAAGAAAGCACATTCCAAACTTTGAAATTGTGAATTTGAATCCCACTTTAGAGAGAATTGTTAATGTTAACCCTGGTATGAGTGGTAGTGTGTCATACTTTTACAAATTACTGCTAGAAAATGTGGACAATAACACAGAGAAAATAAAACAAGACTGGGAGGAGGAAATTGGTCTAAACATTCATGAAAACATGTGGGATGAGTGCTTGAGAAGCATACATGCATGTTCTTTGAATGCTAGACACAATCTGATTCAGTTCAAGATAATTCATAGGCTTCATTATTCTAAGTCAAAACTTCATAAAATTTATCCCACGATTTCTCCACTCTGTAATAAATGTAAAATGTCAGAAGGCACACTGTTTCATTCTTTATGGTCATGTAGTAAAATTCAGCCATTTTGGGAATGTATATTTAAATTTCTTTCTGAAGCAAACTCGATTGATTTAGAGCCTGAGCCTTGCACTGGACTTTTAGGAGCAGAGAATGCTTCTTGCAATAAATATCAGACACAGGCCATTTCGCTGTGTATGATGCTTGCAAAAAGACTTATTTTGCAGTTGTGGAAAGCAGATTCTGTACCCACTTTTGAGATGTGGGCTAGGGAGTTGGGAAATATGTTGCACTTGGAAGAACTGAGATTTATATTAAAAGACAAACTATCCATTTTCATTAAGATTTGGAAACCAATAAGAACATTTTTAAAGGTGGACTGAACAAGCTTTATGTGTATTATTATTATTTTGTTTTTATTATTTTTGTTTTACAATACTTCAATTTAAAAAAGCTGTCTGATTATACATTATTTTAATTTCTGTTTTTGTCGCTCACTAAGATAAAAGATTGTATATGTTCACTCTTTGCTCATGTACAAAAGGTTTTTGTTTGTAGAGCACTTGAAGAAACCTTCTACAATCATTGCAATATGGGGAGGGGGGTGTTCTAATTCAAGTACTTAGCTCATTGTAGCATGTACAAGGTACTGCCTAGAAAGTATATTTAGATATCTACCTGTATAGATACTATTTTGGTGTCATTGTACATGTTTGTTGTCTTTAAGAAAATGAAAATAAAGTGAAAAAAAAAACTGTTAATCTGGACAGTTTGAAAATATAAAGCAACGAACTTCAGAACAGGCCCATGGTCTGTGGCGAGTTTGGTGCTTGTAGCATTAAAGCTGTAGAAAAAGATGCAGTCAGAAAATGTTGTCTCAGAGGAATAATATTAGGATCAAATAGCATTTCAATATGTTGGCTTTCTCAAACCACGATTCAATCTGCTTTGATGTATGGCGACCCATAGATTTTATAATGTAATCACGGAGGATAGGGGCTGTCTACAAAGTACAAAATGAAGAAAATTATAAAACAATTATTAAAAATAATACAACTAAATAGCAAAATGTACATTATATAAACTATGCAAAAAAAGAGAGAAAAGAAATGTCCCTTTTTAAGAGACAGTATTTTAAAGATAATTTAGTCAAATTAAAATACACTTTACAGATCTTCATTTAAAAGGTTTTATCTCTTTCCAGTGTGACCCTAGATGTTGTCCAGATCCTGTGGTAACAAGCATGAATGTTGTCAAAGCAAGCTAAACATTTTTGGGAAACCATGCCAAATGAGGGGCAATATCTTAACAAAATACTGTTCATCAGCCTGAACATTTATGTATCTTTATCTGAATGTTAGCTAAACAATGCTTTGGATGTCAGGAAGTGCAAAAACAAGCTATTGGCAACTAAACTAGACCCTATAAAATTCTCAGGTTTCAGGCCCCTTCATAGCACTGCGATTACATTTGTTAAAACTACAAATTACTTCCTTTTAGCATCTGACCAAGGTTGCATTTCATTGCTAATTTTACTTTATCTTAAGAGCTGCTTTTGACACCGTAAATCATGACACATATCATGATAGATTGTTTCGTCGTCGAATATACTTCTTATGTCCTGCCTAGATCCTGTTGCCAAGTCCAGACAAATATTCTAAGTTTATGTAATCTGTATGAAAAGAGAGAGATGTCAGTCGTTCTCATCTCAGCTCATTATTTTTAATTTGACCCCGCCCACGGAGAGCGTGTGCTATTCAAACACAAATGATCTGAGGCAATCCTGCAAACCTGTGAACGCCCCCATATCAGCTTGAGAAAACACATTGTACTTGTTTACACCGTCTCGCAGCGCTGTGAGGAACAGTGATGGGAATAACGGCGTTATAAATAAACGGCGTTACTAACGGCGTTATTTTTGTCAGTAACGAGTAATCAAACTAATTACTGTTTCCTCCGTTACAATGCCGTTGCCGTTACTGTCAATAAAAATGCGGCGTTACTATAATTGAGCTCACTGAAGCGGTTTTCATCCGAGTGGGCTCTCTCTGTGTTTGTGTGTGTGTGTGTGTGTTTATGAGGCGCCGGACTGGACAAAAGCGAGGCGAATGCCGCGAGCCAGCGCGCTCGACAGTGCGCGAGAGAGACCGAGTGTGTCCAAGAACGCGCTCGACAGTGCGCGAGAGAGACCGAGTGTGTCCGAGAACGCGCTCGACAGTGCGCGAGAGAGACCGAGTGTGTCCGAGAACGCGCTCAACTGCGCGAGAGAGACCGAGTGTGTCCGAGCGCAACGAGCATAAATACTTTATTTATAAATAAATTACATATTTCAGCATTAGAATAATCTCTGTAGAATATATTGGTATCATATGCAATGTTTTAATTAGTTTATATAGCCTAACATAAACTCCAAAATAACCTGCAGGGAACGTTCAAACATGGCTATTTGTTTGACCGGTTGTTGTGCGGCAAACACGACTAGAATTTGGCTAACCTCTGATGATGACGTTCTCTGTAGGTTATAAAAATAAAGCCCCAAAAGATTATAAAGATTTTATTATTATTATTTATGTTGGTACATTGTTCAGTATTATATTGAGAGCTTGCTTTTGTTTAACTTAATATTGTGAGGAAGAAAATACTTCAAGTAGGCAATACAGTCTACCTGTTGTAAAGGTGTGTGTTTTATCATTTTAATGATATGCACTAGTGTATGTGTATGTATGTTTTTTTTAAGTAACGCAATAGTTACTTTCCCTGGTAATTAGTTACTTTTGTAATGATGTAATTCAGTTACTAACGCAGTTACTTTTTATGAGAAGTAACTATAACTAATTACTTTTTTAAAGTAACTTACCCAACACTGGTGAGGAATAATACTATCGTAATAATAATAATGGAAAATGTACCTCAGAAGTGCGGGTATTTCAAGGACAACGGATCCAGCTGAGCTGAGGAATACTGTAGTAAGTTTTTTTCATTCTCAAGTGAATCGCGTTTCTGTGTGTGAATGAATGAACGGCAGAGATGCCACAACTCGCAAAAAGACCGTTTAAATTTGAATCGCGTTTCTGTGTGTGAATGAATGATCCGCTTTTATATTCCTTATAATAAAAACGAAAGACCTATGTTACAGACATATGAAAGACAACATTTCGTTGACTAGTTTTGGATAGATTATACATTTTTACTGTAAAATATCTGCCACCTCAAATAAGCTTTTGTTTGCCAATTTTTGCTCATATGTTAAATAAAGTATGTTTTGTCAAAAATAAAGTCATCAAATAATATGTTATTAGTGTTTTTTCCAATGTAGCCTAGGTTATATTCAAAGTAATGAATCCTTAACTTTGAAATATGTATGTTAAAATGTATACTTTAGTTTTTACAAAGAAAGATTACATTTGAATTGTTGTAATTGTAACCTTTTTAATAAAAAATATATTTACAAGGTATATGTAAACAAACTATTAAAAGGTAAATATAAGCCTTTTCTTTAAATATTTTTTTTTATTAGTGACAAATTTGGGGAGAGGATACATATTCTAAAACTGAAAATACAGTATGAGAATTAACTGCACAATTACTAGACATGTTTTCCTTGGATATTTTGAAAGCACAATTTGCAAAAAAAAAAAAAAAAATTTTTAGATGCTTCTAACTGTGAACCAATTTGGTAGAATATGTATATATATATATATATATATATATATATATATATATATATATATATATATATATATATATATATATATATATATATATATATCATTCTGATATAATTTTTTTTTTTTTAAATCAATGTTGGAAACCGTTGTGCTGCTTAATATATTTTTATAACCAATGATACGTTTTTTTCAGGATTCTTTGAATACAATTTTGATTGCAATCAACAATTTTGATTATTTATTTTGCTCACATTTGATTTGCTTAGAGCCCACATCAACGGGGCATAAGCATTTACTGTGAGATACCTGCCTTTACTTTTGTTTATTTATCGCTCACAATTGCTTTGTTTATAGCCGACTGATTATTTTTTTATTTTGCTCACATTTGATTTGCTTAGAGCAAATTTAGAACATTTAGTTCCTCCACATAGAGGAATTACAATAAAACAGATTGAAAAACAAAACCTTTGAATCTCCTCTCATTCTATTCTTTGTTCAGGCTGCCTCACTTGATGGCCCATTAGCCATTGGGGAAGTGTCTATGTCACCCCCCTGGTCTGAATCTCATTAATATTGATAGGCCATTACCACTCCCACACATAAACCTCTTCTGACAAAAAAAACTGACTTACAAAGTTTAAATCAATGTATTTTTTTTATGTGAACGATTAGGCAGGATGATTTTCAGATCATTTTGAAGAAAAAACTCTAGGCAACAACATCCAGTAGTCAAAATTCTTATTGACACATATTTAGTATGTGTTTTGTGGCCTTATTTCAGAAACTTTAGTTTTTTCAATAACCATGCATAAACATTACTCTCTCAAAAATACAAACATGAACATATATGTTGCTCACATATTATGGTAGCCCTGTTTGTGCTAAATAGAGTGTAATTACACCTTTGCCATTAATATGTTTATAAGCAACTGAAAAAAGCACAAATGTCAGGGCATGTCAAAACATCTCAAGGACCCCAAAAACACCTTAGACCCCAGAGGGTTAACCTGTTAACCGTTGCCAGAGCGTCGGCGCACTGAAGCGGTTTTATTTATATATAGTTCAAAGTTACTATCAGATTTAATGTTATATCTTGACAAACTATACATCATTAAAAAGATATAAGACTCAAGTTTCAGTATTTGACCACTATTGTATTCTGAGAAACTCATAGCGACAGTTATTTCTTAATTTGTGTCAGGAGTTATGAAATGAAAAAATGAGTCGATACCTTTGATATGAATTATGCGCGTCAGCCGCTTTCATTCATAAAAAAACTCCGTGCTGTCGTCATGACAGCGATACACAAAACAACGTCCTTTCTAGGCTTTAGCTCAAAAATGTGCAGATTTGGAGAAATATTGATATATTCTCATAGGTTTACATCAGATTTCTATAGACAGGAATAATATTTATTGAATTTATACCCAAATGCGTCGATGTAATCATTATGAGCGTTTGCATACTCTGTTAATGTATTTTCAATTCATACCAATAGCCTGAGGGCGCCCTCGCCGCCCTGTGCACAGTATTAGAACATGAAGAAGAGCCATAATCATGTGACAATCCAGGAAGCCTCGAACACACACACAGCTAACAACAGATCGCGCTGTAACTATGGCTGTAACATGCAGATACAGACATTTTGAAGACAATAAACATGTTTGCTATGATATTTGAGTTACCTGTGTTTTTCAATCCATGCCAGGTATTTCCATAATAATAGATTATATTTATAATGTAATGCTAATCTATATAGAATCGTTGTGCAGAACACTATCCAATAGTAGGCTATATTTTCTGTCTGATTTTTTATCTGAAGCCAAATTAAATCACAGAAAATTATTTAAAATACTCGATTTGCTTTATAAAGTAAGTTTATAAGCACAAACATGGTTTTAATCTCATAAATTGTCGTGTATTGA
Source organism: Rutilus rutilus (assembly GCF_951802725.1). Taxonomy (NCBI): domain Eukaryota; kingdom Metazoa; phylum Chordata; class Actinopteri; order Cypriniformes; family Leuciscidae; genus Rutilus; species Rutilus rutilus. Next base: position 36,067,512 of record NC_140212.1, read on the forward strand.
TGGTGTGCTAAGCTAACATGCTAGCTAGCCCTAGGTGCACCTGCCACCTAGAAGTTATATTTTTATTATTTTTTGAATGCTACCTGAAATGTTTCTTTATTCGAGACTGAGACTGAATGGGGCTCGTTTGCACCACAAAACAATAAAGACAATATACTGGATAGATGGTTAGAAGATGGCAATAAACATCAGAAGCATCTTAGCGTCAAATCAAAATAAAGTCACATGACATGGTCTTGAAAAACATTTCACTAAATACAGAGTTTTGGACTTATTATCTTAAGATTTTAAACATAAAATGTTTAGACATGTGGCATTAGCTGTAGTGCATTTCTAGATTGCTCCAGTGCCAACTTCAATTTTATTTTCATGAGGATATTTCATAAAAAATAATTTCTAATAACTTTACAAAACTTTGAAGCTATTTATAACAATTTTTGTCATTATGACAATAATTAATTCTACATTTACAATAAACTGCCAGGTGTCAGCTTTCAAATGAGATCATACTTGTGCTTTTAGTACAAAGGGTTCATGAACTGTATCTGTTTCAGTTTGGGTATGTCATTTCTTGGGATTTTTCAAAAGTGGGGTTGCAGCTTAACAGGTTAAACCAACAGTTTACACCCCTGAAACACCAATACATTTTGTGTGTGGCAATTTCTGCATTTACACTACACATGTACACTAAAACACAGCTTCAGCTCTTAAAAGATTTACAAAAGGACAAAAACCTTTTTTTGTATCTAGATGCCACAGGAAGTGTTGTGTCTTGTGTTTTGTGTCAAAACCACAAAAATGCAAAAGTGTATTGTATTATGCACTTTGCTGCCCAGTTCAGTCTACTACAGCAACAACAGTTGCTGTAGCTGAGATGCTCTCATCAGATCAGAGCACACTGACAATTCAGCACTGGTTGACCTGCCTGTCCCATGATTTTATGTACATATATAAACAAAGCCTCCAACCACAAAAAGTGGAAACCGATTTTAGTTGGGCACTCATTCATGCAACCCTACAGACGTTCTGTCAGTGTAATATACACAAGTATCTGCAACAATGTCTTGAGGTATGTCTGGAAGGAAAATCATGTGCATTCACTGTTGTGCACGTATGTGCTGCGCACATGGTGAAATTGCTGTGCACTAAAATTGTAAAGGCTAAGTGCACCAAGGAAACGAAGACCTTGTTTCTGCATTCATTTGCGCTAATGCAGAATGCCACCACACTGGTTGAGATCCAATCTTTGTTGCAAGACATTTGCATAGTTTTTTCCCAAAGAGATGCTTTGCCCACCCTTGATCATCTGAAGACACTGCAGACTAAAATACACAATCAGTCTTTCTTTGCTGATGCTGATTTCAATGAAACACCTCTGGAAGAAGTAGTTACTGAAAAAACTCCAAAAACAGTTGTTCATAACTCCCCATTTGCAAGACTCTTTGAAAAAACACTATTAGATGCACAAAACGAACAAGGCAGTGGTACAGCTCAAGCTAACCCATTTTACTGTCCAAGCTTGATTCAAATTCTCAAGCCATACTTGGCAACAGTGCCACTATGGACAGGCATAATGTTAAAACATCTGGGGAAAACTAGAGACACAAATACACAGGTTGAGAACTGGTTTCGAACCACAAAGCGAATCGTGCTGAGGAACAAACTCCACAGAAGACCAGGAGACTTTGTACAAATTATGTATGAATTCATTTGTGGTAGAATGCCTGGTGTCACTGTTTCTGCAATTCGCGAAGACACAGTCAATGAGAAGGAAACAAATGACAGCAAAATTGACTCTTAGTCAAGAGGAGAAATGGCAGAAAGGCAGACAGAAAAAGAAGGCAAAGTACTACAACCCACCAAAAAATATGACTGGCATGGAAAGCATCTACACTTCGCCTCCCTGGTGCGGGAAGGGACAAATAGCAAAAAGAATCATAGAATTGGCTAACACCTGCACAGTTGATAACCTGCTGTACTTCATTTTCTTAGCAATGAAGACCAGACCTTCACTCTTAAGTGAAATTGAGAATAAGCAGGCCCATGACAAATGCTTCAAGCTATTATTGAAGGTTTATCAGCATTTCATGCTTCGTCAGTGGTCCCAGGGAAAAATTGCTTGGCTTCAAGAAACATCAAAGTGTTTCCATGGAAAGCAGCAGTGGGATGTGTATGGAACAGAAACCAAATTTATGGTTTCCCATCTGGACTACGTACATCAGACCAAAAGACAATATATATGTGATGGCCATGATTGTCCTAACCCGACAAAAGAGTACCCAGATGATACTGTTGTTGCTGTCCTGTGAGTACTGAACTTTACATTTAGAATGAATTTTAAAAGCAGTCTGCACTGTATTGACATTTGTAATTTATATTAACAATTTATTTTACCATTATAGGTGCGATGACTTCTCTAAGTTACAAGAGTCATTAGAAAACTGGTCATTGCCAAGTCACAGTTTTCCATGCACAGAATCAAGGTAATGCAAAATGTCAAATCTGTACAATAACTATATTAAAATAAAATTTCTTATTGTTTACAAAAATGTAAACAGTTTATGTGAAATATTAATGTGGTGAAAATAATGTCTGAAATAAATGGATATGTTTTCAACAAACAAAAAATTTGTTTTCACAGGCAAGATTTGGTATGTCCAGGCAAAAGGGCATACACTCTGCGCCAATTTAGGAATGGAATCCCCACGTTTATGATTGTGGCAATAGATTGTACTGTGCTCTGTCATGATCATCCTGAAATCCAGCCGACAGCGATACCATCAACTGTGTCCATTGATGGCAATAGGCAAGATTGTGTTTTTTTATAATGTCAGTCACATTGTTTTCAAAATGCTTTTAATTATGTGCATTTTGTATGAGCAATTTCAGAAAGGTTATTGTTTTTACGGGCGCTGACCATGGCGCTGAAATGCCACTGAGCATACAGAGGTGGTTATAGTTAACGTTACTGTAAAAATATGGATGGAAAGAAAGAAAGAAAGAAAAATAAGAACAAGTGTGTACATTTCACAGGTACAATCCAGTTGCCGTAACATATCATCAGAGTCGAAAAAAACATTTTATTGGATTCCATCGACTCACTAGCGACCAGTGGAGGCTCTATGACGGGATGAATGAAAAAATACATCCAGGCTCTGATGACCAGATTGCAACTCTTGAAGTTATGAGTACTGTGTTCTCAACAGAGTGTACTGTGGGTCATGTTCTCCTATTAAAGGAGTCATAATGTAGAAATTTCACTTTTCCATGAGAATCAATGTATGTTATGATTGCATAATGATTGTACACTGGCCGGGAAGCCGATATTTAAAAGTGAAGCGTTTGTTTACCTCGGGGTTTGTAAAATAGGCCACGTGCACGCGCACGAAAAAACGAGATTTTGATTTCTTCCCCTTCTTGACGTCAAGACGGGGGAGGATATACCAAATATGGACACCGCAAACCTATGCCGCGGGAAGCCCGCCCCTCTCCCCCTCAGATTCAGTTTAGTTGACTCGAGAAAGATGGAGAAATCGAGTGCACACCTGAGATGCTCTGTGGGTGACTGCCACAAACAACATGCAAATGTGTTTTATCTACCAAAAACGGACGAAACTATCAGGGAACAGTGGATGAAATTCATTTTTAATGACGCTGTCCCAACAACTCTTTCAAGTGGCGTATCGTTAGGTGTGTGTGCTAAACATTTTACACCGGAATCTTTTACAAATTTGGGGCAATATCAGGCGAACTTGGCCTCGAAGCTCCGTTTGGGAAAAGGTGCCATCCCAACCATCAGGGACTTGCCAGAAATTGAAAAGGTAAGACTGTGTTTTTATTGCTCTACTGTGGTTAACAAATAGCAGCTAACAGCTAATGCGGCTATTGTATGTAACGTTACCTTCGAGGTAAACACGGGGAATGGACTCTACGAATGCTAGCCACATCTTTCGACTTTGTTTTACGCTACAGTAGTGACGGTACAGGAGTCCATGCTCAGTGGCTAAAACTGTTTAAATGCAAGTATGAAAACAATATACCACTAGGGATGCACCGAATATTCGGCCACCGAAAATTTTCGGCCGAAAATGGCCCAAAAGTGCATTTTCGGTTTTCGGCCGAAAGACTTTTATCACCGAAACAATACGGCCGAAATGTTGTGATGACGCAAACAGCAGACACCGCGACCTGCACGTGCTTGTCTGAAGCAACATTACATATCTGCGGTGTGGACGTATTTAAATATATCTAAGAGTGACCCACGGACAGCGATTTTCAAAACACAGACATCCCAAGTCTTCCGGAAGTTCCGGGAGTCTCCCGCGTATTGATACCGGCTCCCTAATGCCCGCAAATTAGTTTAAATCTCCCGGAATCGCGAGCGAGCATGAGCGCGCATACGTAGCGCGCGCGGCAGAGAGAGGGAGCGAGAGACCTTTGCGTGTGTGTGCAGAGCAGCCGTCATTTCTCAGAGGTTTACCTGAGCTGTTTATGGTTTTTGCAACTCACGTCCATGAGCATATAACTGCAGATATTATTTTGGGCAATGGCAGTATTGACCTAAAATATCGAAAATAGCTTTCAGTTAGTGGGGCTTCTGTAAGAATGTATCTGGCAATGGTGTATTTTTTCTTTTTTCTTTGGTTGTGATTACAATTTCACTAACAATAAGTACCGTCACATTTATTGAGCTATTGCAGTATTTTGTCTATGTTTTTGTACCGCTTGGAAGTAGTAAAATACATTCCTGCAACCAATCAACGCGCCCCTCATTTGCATTATTATAATGACCGTCCACGACAGCCAAAACATCGCATCAGATCTCGCGAGACAATAATGCCTTTAGAAATAAGGGTCTGAGGGGCTCTGTGTTGATTTTTTTTCCACTTTTCTTTTTTAGAAGTGCCTAAAATACTATAATAGAGCATTTGGGTATCCAAGGTAACACAACATTATGACTCCTTTAAGGGTAAGCCACACACTTTTTTATTACACATTTCCAAGGTGCCAGTATGCAGTTCCGTTAATCTGTGATCATAAGGGTCACTAAACTGTTACACACATTGAAAATGTTGTGAGATAATTAATGATTTTTAACTTTTCAGGTGGAAAAGGAACAAGATGAAGCTGATCAAAAGGTAATGTCAGTATAAGAAGTAAGACGAACATAAGTGTACATTTTGAATGAACTTAGCTTATTAACTTTATTGTGACATCAATTATGTATTACTTTTTAATATAGGCCTATGTGTGCCTATGCTTTCTATCTCTTTCATTTTAAAGGCGAGTTCTGGCAATGGTAATGCAGCCGAAAAGGTAATCCAATGTCAATTTTTGGAAACGCTGTTAATTATCTTTCAATATAAAACAGAAGGACATTCTTTTTTCGTAATGTGGCAAAAGTGTAACCAAGATGTAAGCAAAAACTGAAAACCGTGCGAAAATAAATGTGCGCATTTCCATGTAAATGAGCAAATATAATCTGACAAATTCAAATACATAGCCTACTTACTAATTTTAACTTGGTTTGATTTGTGTGGTTATATTGGCTAAATTGATCAGTTACTTTTGAAAACCACAAAGAACATTGAACATGACGGAACTGTCAAATGATAGACTAAATAATTGATTGTGTTTCTTTTATTTCTGAGAGTAGGCTACATCTAGCAAAAAAAAATGTTATTCTCCCCTGAAGGTTTCACCTGATACTAGGGATGGCGAAAACTAAAAAATTTCTTGACCGACCACCGAGCCTCATTAGCCGGTTGAAACCGGTTAACCGATTAGTTTAAAATATGCTACACTATTTGAAATAACAGCCATTTCGAGCCGCACTTGCAATTTCGCAACTCTGTCGCATCTCTCTGCCTCCCGCTCACACACACACACACTGCCGCCCTTCCACTCACATCACTTTTTTTAAATCCCCTACAGCGCGAAACATGAGTCCCGCAAACGCGGCACCGAGGAGCTTGTATGTAATCGGAGGACAAATGGCTCCTTAGTTTCGAAATGGTTTGGGTACAAGGTGATCGCGCTGAAAATAAAGGCGTTTGTCTAGCGTTAGAAGCTCATTTAAAAAACATTGCCGCGGCTCATTTAAGAAAATGACAGCTCCGAAGAGACGCCTCTTTAGTTTGAGGTAGTGCTAACAATAATAAAGAAAGATGATGATCATCATCACCTTACATCATAGATGATGTGCTACTACTGTATTTAAGCACTGTATCACACAAGTTGCAACTTACATCTGTGTCATTCTTTTTGGTGAAATGGTCCCACACACTACCTTTCTTTGCACGCTTCATCCTGTCGTCTGCCCTGGCTCTAACCTTGAGTGTTTTAGCCTGTAGCCTTTACTTTTCGCAAACCTTTTGAGCACGCAAACCCAAACGCTTTGACCTCGCGCCAAATGTTTTTTATTGGTTTATTAAGTACAAACAGGCGAGTTATGAAAAATTAAGTGTGTGGGATTTGTTCACTTCACACAAAAAGATCTTGGAATGAGATGGCTAACTGTAGTATCGTTTAGTCCACTGTCTATAATAGCCTAATTTAGAGATCACTTTTTTTTTTTTAACCGACTACTGACAACTTTGATCGGTTAACGTTGATACGGTCAACCATCGGTCAAACGGTCATCGGTTAACATCCCTACCTGATAAAGAACCATGTGACACAGTCATAACGGTAGGCTATTTTTTTTAAAAGTAAAGATGATTAAAATACCATAAGTTAGAGCACAACACCAGTTTTAGTTAACTTTTGTATTTGCAAAATATTTCATTATGTTTCAGATTAGTTCAGATGAGGAACATGGATACACAGTCCTAAAGGTAATTAATAAAATATATGCAATACTGTAAAACATTTTTTTAAAGGTGCCATGTGTAAGAATTGAGGTAAAAATATCCAAAAAATTAGCTACACGCATCAAAAGAATGAGAAGCAATAAGGGCGATGATGTCATTAAAAAAATGACAAGTTATAGTGCTGCAGAGATATCAACCTGAATTAGCATGCTAAATTACTAGCCACAGCCCGACAGGTGTCATAATACCAGTTTCGGCCATGGGAGGCGGTATGCGGGCAACATAACCACCAGCCAAACTGCAATACACGAATAACTCGCACGGCTTGTGGGCGTACTTGAACCTGATGTCAATCGTGTGGAAAGTACAGCCCACTAATACATTTCAGTTCAGGGAAGAGAGCGGAAGAATGGCTGAAGCCCTTAGCTAGTAGAGATGATCGGTTCACGTGCGCTAGGGATCTGTCGTGTAACATTTACAAGCGCCAAAACGGTATTTATTGTTTGAATTGCATAATAAAATAGACAGAATCTGAGAGCTGAGATTTTTTATATCATAACTAACCTGCTCTGTCAAGTCTGTCGGTCTCCGTGTCCTCTTTGCTTCGCGATTTTTCTGTGCGTGAGAAAATTGATGTGTGGCGTGAGAGCGTGTGAAAAGTTGAAAAGTGTCAATTGCGTGTGTCTCACGGTGAATGCGTGAGAGTTGGCAGCTCTGCGCTAGCTTGGTCAACATCAGCGAATGCTGTCTGTCAAATTAATGTAATTCAAACTAACAGTAAAAATTCCTCTGGAGTCAAAACGTCCTCTATTAGGAGTTGGCTCGGCTTCGGCTATGGCTCTAGGGTCGTTGTCAAGGTAGGGGCGGAGCATAGAGACTATGCCGTTTCTCGGTTGTTACTCTAGAGTAGACCAACTCACTTTCTGGAGGTATACTGCCCCCATCTGGTATGGAATGTGGAGTATGAATTGATTTTTGGCGGACATTACACAAGGCACCTTTAAAGAAATAGTGCCGTATTTATTACATTTATAAATCGATTAAATTACAGTATATCCAACAGTACACATTCAACTTTACCAACTGGCTAACATAGGGAAAGGTTTTTTTTTTTTTTTTTAATATCTCAGACTGCATTAAAGTGTTTATTCTCCTAGACAACTCTGGAAAAAGAACATGAAAGTGACATAATGGTAATTATAAGCCTACAAACTTACAAACCTAACAATGTAAGCATTAATTAACTGGGGGGGGGGTTGTGTTTACAGAATTTACATTTTCTTTGTGAATGAATAATGTATCGTAAATAAATAAATGTTCTTCCTTAAAATACAGGGTGCATAAGTTTGGACACCCCTATGTTAAATTCCCATAGAGGCAGGCAGATTTTTATTTTTAAGTTTTTGTTTTTTGTTTTTTTTGTTTAGGATACTATGCATCCTGATAAAGTTCCCTTGGCCTTTGGAATTAAAATAGCCCCACATCATCACATAGCCTTCACCATACCTAGAGATTGGCATGGGGTACTTTCCATAAGATCATCTCTCAATGCAAATCAAACTAGCTATTAGGCTAACTGAAATAAAACCATGCCAATCTCTAGGTATGGTGAAGGCTATGTGATGATGTGGGGCTATTTTAATTCCAAAGGCCAAGGGAACTTTATCAGGATGCATAGTATCCTGGATCCATGAAGTAACTGGCCTTTAAAAATAAAAATCTGCCTGCCTCTATGGGAATTTAACATAGGGGTGTCCAAACTTATGCACCCTGTATTTTAAGGAAGAACATTTATTTATTTACGATACATTATTCATTCACAAAGAAAATTGGTGTCCTTAAAGGTTGGATTTTTCCTAATTTTTTAAATTAAGGCATTAAGTTCAGTTTCCAAAAGATGATTTTTTAGTCAACTTTAGTATGGGTGTCTAAACTTATGCATAGCACTGTATATATATATATATATATATATATATGTGTGTGTGTGTGTGTGTGTGTGTGTGTGTGTGTGTGTGTGTGTGTGTGTGTGTGTGTGTTAGACTGGAGTAATGAATAACTTATAATAAAGAACAGAAATTAAATTACATTAAATCTCAGTTGGAAACATAATGTCACGTTTCTCCATACTTTTAAAAAGACATTTAGTTTACCACGTAGCTTACACCATTTATAGAGGCAGACAAGATTGTAAAAGAATATGACTTAGCTCAAATGATTATAGGGAATCAAAATTATGAATCGGGTTGATTCATCTATATTCTTACAATATTAATAAATTATTGAAGCTGAAATTTAGACCCATTCGTATACATCAATATTCAATTACAATGAATTATAATTTAATCATTAATATACAAAAAGGTCCCTCTTTCAGATCAATTAATCAGAATAATTTTTAAGGGAAATTAATGTATTAATTAAACAGTTGTTTGTCCCGCAAACTGGTCGTGAAATTAATTCCATCAACTTCTCAACAAAATTATCTCTTTCTTATAATTAAAAGAAAGCTATTTTCTGGCCATGAAAACAACTCTCCTGTTCTTATAAAATTAGGTTACTTAAAAGTAACAAATCAGCTCTGTAGCTCAAGCTCAACAAATCATTGACTTCGTAAATGAGCAGTGAGACAATCAGGAATATATGGAATTTAAAGGGGTCATATAATGGTACATGCACTTTTACAAGTTGATTGTACTGAAATGTGTGTTGGCAGTGCCTGTACACAACCATCATAAAATGATAAAAATCCATCCAGTGGTTTTTTTTAAATCTCCTTATATGTTTGACTCTCTCTGAAATCAAGCCGTTCGACCGTGTGACGTCACACGGCCGGACACCCCTCCCACGATTGTGATTGACAGCTGCAGCGTTTCATAGTTCATAGTTCGCGCGTCATTGACTACGTTTACATGCAGCCAATAACCGGGTTATGGTCGGGTTAAGGTCACTATTCGAGTTTCTGAAACATTCGGAATAACCCGTTTACATGCGTGAGTAGAGAGAGAGTTACTCCTGTATACATGGAATTTGTAATCAATTGGCAATATCCCGATGTAAACGGCGACGCACGGTTAGCGTCAGGACGTACGGACAACCTTAAGACGCAATATGCGTCATTTCCAATTCTTCTTCCTGTATCCAAAGACAACAACAACAGCAGCAACACGCGGATAATGAATAGTTCGGGGCAGATAGCGATCGCCTTTGTTTGCGCTTTCCTTCTCGCTCCAAAAGTGTGTTGCTGTGCTGCGTCTCGCCATGTTTACCTCTACTTCTTGTTTACTTCCGGTATACTGCACGCGGGTTTCTGTATGCACCGTCTCTCCTCAAAAGACCAAGATTCCTTGCGAATAGAACATGCGCAGAACACAAATCAATGTTCCTTTTGATGGGGATATGCCGATACGCGTTTACATGACCAAATATTCGGGTTAGAAAAGGGGAACCCCAGGGGTAATATCCGGGTTTTTAAAAACCGGGATATGAGCATATCCGGGTTTTTGCCGGTGTTTACATGGCAGTGCGCGACCGGGTTATTGCTAATATCCCGGTTTTGAACGGGTTATTGGCTGCATGTAAACGTAGTCACTGTTGATACCCTCACTATTGCCTCACACCCCATACCTGGCTCACTATCCCAGCCACGGTACTGGCACCTACCCTGAAGCCAAAGGCAATAGACTGGAAAGAATCGCCTGTTGCCAAATACCTTTAAAACAGATGAGAGATTTTATTTAAAACTATTATAAACATGGTCTTATGTTAATATTTATCCATCTTATTTGTCAACAACTAGAACATTCTATAATTTACAGAGACTACAAGACGCACAGCATACATACATACATATACTCACATACATATACATATATATATATATATATATATATACACACACACACACACACATACATACATACACACATCCTTATATAAGTATACATAAGTATATATTTAATGTCCTTTCATGTAAACCTAGCATTTCAAATTTTACTAAGTAACAAACGTTATGTAGCTAGTACCACCTGTTAAAAGAGGGATTAAAAAAAAAAAAAAAAAAAGTCAGGCGACTCACCTTAACCCTTTCACTCGTAAGTTTAAAATATTCTGGCTGACCCCCCAGCGTGAGTTTTTCAAGGTGACCGTTATTTAGAATGTGTCACTTTATGGTTTCCAAGGTGACGCGTTATTGCTTGTCACGTGACACACCGCAGCAACAACAGAGCTGAATGAATGATGATCTGCTTTTATGTCATTTTTCCTTTTTTATTCAAAATATTCACAAATTAGTTAGATATGGCATGAAATATCTGATATTCCGATTGTCAAATATATGCAAGTGGAAGTGTTTTGTTGTTTAAACACCTTTATAGCGATCGCGTTAGTTGAGCTGTATGCGCGATGGGCGCCGCCATGTTAGTTTGTGCCACAGACGCAGTTCAGAGAATCGGATCTGTTGGATTTACAACAAGTGAATTCATCCACTTCTCCCGAAATACTTAAAAGTAAGTGGCAGGTGAACTGGGAGAAGAATAGAGTAAACTTTAAAGTTACTTACACAATGTGTATCTGATATGAATATAACTAATTATAATGGAAAGGATTATTATTGCCTCTTCCTTTGACATCAGTGTGTATTTTACAAACTCTAAATGTATTGTTTTTTTAGTACTTATATGTCTGAAACCTAAAATATACATTATGTGGTTGAAAACACTGAAAAGTTGTGATATATGACAGCTCTGAGCGTGCCTGTCTCTGTGCCAGCCAACGCGCGAAAGCACATTTGAATTTAGCAGTTGATCACGTGATGCACTGACCGTTCTAATCATACCGGTGTGATCGTACGTGCGAAAGGGTTAAACAAATGCAGAGACGTTCCTCCGCGCTGATGGTCTCCCTGAATTTTGTCTGCGTTTTTGCAATCGATGGTGCAATGATTTGTAGCAGGTCTTCAAACTGACATTTGTGTAGTCAAATATGCCACAAACCGTGCATCATCCAACCGGAGCTCCTGGACTAAATTGTTGTAAGCACCATACAGTTTCCTTCCCCGTATAATGTCGTGCACCCACAAACGTCTTTGTGAACCGACATTCTCCTCCCCGGTAACTTCAAAAGCCAACGCAAGAGCCAACTTTCTCTTTCTCGACATTTTTTGCATCACACAGCACTAGGCTACTGTTGTTATAGCAACAAAAGACGCGCTCGGCTGCTATTTGTAACCGAACGCTGCCAGCGTTTTGTTTTTTTTTTGCTAAAATAACGCCGTTGTCAACTTTTTCTTGTCAAAAAAGACGCTAAGTGTGAACATAGCCTTAGTCTGCTAGGACTACACACACACACACACACACACACACTGAGGGTCACAGTGGTGGACGGTAAGGCAATACACTGAGGTCAGATACAATACACTCATATACATGTGTATTTATGAAAACGTCAGATGTAAAAGTCTCTAATGCCGACTGAACTGATCTTGTTAATTATTAATTAATGAATTAACTAACTATCCTAAAATTAACATTTTTATTATGCTCGTATGTTTAGGTTCAGTAATTACATTTAAATGGCAATAGGTCATTTTCATTGTCATTACAGTTAAATAACTGAACATAAATATACAAGCTTGATAAAAAATTGAATTCTAGAAGAAAATTTCAGATGGCACTTAAAGGCTTTTACATCTAAAGTTTTCATATATATATATATATATACACACACACACACACACATACAAATACATCATACATAAGAAATGGATCATATACATAAATACATACATATTATATTTATAAAATAAGCCAACACAGAAAACAAGTGTCTTGTTTCATATTGTATTCTTAAAATAAAACTATATACACGTTTACAGATTGTGAGCCCTACAACGTACTGCCAACTCAATGCTGCTGTGCCAATTCTTCGGCTGTATTTTTGAAGATGGAGCTGACCTCCGCCCCAACCTCCGACTCTTGAGGTGCTGATGTTCCTTTACTGGCTGGCCCATGCAGCATCATACAGGGTAGTGTCACTTGCCTTTGACATCCCACGGCATTCTGCACAGAATGAGCAAGGCAGTCATCGGCATTTTGAGGCAGCTCATCGCTTTCCCCAGCGAAGGAGGCGGTGGGAGCAGGTTTTGCTCAGCTGGCAGGGTCTCCAGCTTTCAGGGTAGTAGCTGGTGCAATAGATGGCTGTCACATCCACATCAAACCACCAGCAAGTGACGTGCAGTGCTACTTCAACCGGCAGCTGTTTAATTATGTACAGCTGCAGGCCATCACTGACCACCAGGGGAAGTTCCTCGATATTTTTGTTGGGTATCCTGGGTCGGTGCACGATGTCAGGGTGCTGAAGAACAGCCCTGTGTACACTGCCCGCCTGTTTCCACCTGCAGGAAAGTGCATCCTTGGAGATGGTGGGTATCCTTGCATGAGTGCGCCCATCTGCCTCATGACCCCATACAAAGAGCCTGCTCAGAAAGCTGTACAGGCTCGCAACAACAGGAAGCATTCTCAAGCACAGAACATCATTGAACCCCGCAACACAGAAGCCAGCGCAGGAGAGCACGTGCGGGACAATCTAGCAGCAGCGGTGTCTGCACCAGGCAACTGTGTGCCTGCTCTTCATGAGCACGATTACCTTTGAGACACTTCAACAGGTTAAGACACTAAAAATCAACTCAGATTGACAGTGTTCCAGCTTGTCTATGTTTTAGTTATTATGTAAATAGTTAGGTGTGTGTGTGCTGTGATGCGTACAGTGCAGTAGCAGTAGTTAGAAAGGTGACTATCTGTGTGCATCCCTCTGGCTTACAGCCACTGGCGGTTCTAGGGGGGGGTGCAGTGCCCCTGTGTCACCAAGCTTGGCCCCCCCTCTGGCCCCCCTAAATTTGGAATCGTAAAATCACACCAAACAACTGCCGCAGGCATTTGATCAGTCGCGGCGCCTTCGCTAGGCTACACTGCAGCACGATGTATCACAATAATTCGACCTGATGTGACAGGCGGAACAAATGCGTGTCGCACTTGGTTCCAGTCGGCCGGCCCCCTTGGAGCGTTACACGGTTACACGCCAGAAGCTCACTGACTGACTGTTGCGCGCCACGGCCGCGGCCGGGAAAAAGGGAATTACCGCTGAGATTTAAGGTAAGCAAAGCTAGTATCTTTTGTGTAACTGTTATAAAGTAAGACTTCTGGTCAGGTAATGTTGTTGACTGCTTTATTCTGAGCTTACACCGTTCACAGCAGACCACAGCAACCCTTCTTTTACTCAAACACTGAGCGTATTTTCCAGATTGAAACGTATCACTCTGCCTTCTCTCTTAATTATTTTACAATAGTAATAACACACTGTCAGTAACGTTTTTTTATCGTCAGTAATGGTAACGGCGTTGTAAAGATGGAAAGAGGAATTTGTTAGAATCCGAAGTGAACATGTTCTTCAAACATTCCAGAAACAAAGAGGAAAGTTCAAACTTAGTTTGTTCAGAGATGAAGAAGAAGACTCTCCAGTCTCCACACACTTTAGTTAACAGAACCCAGATGTAAGTGTGGTGGTTACAAAAGTAGATAAGTAATTGTAAATAAATAAGTAGATAAATAGTAGTAAATAAATATATGATATGTAAGATGTGACGGCAAGAGAATGTATTTCTTAAATGTTTTAGTGGTTATTTCGTTGACGATTAATGTTCCCTGCTCCATCGTTCGATTATTTGCTTTTACCTTTTGGGAGTGTTCGCCTGCTTGAGGAGGGGACGCGCGTGCGCTGCTCAAACAATACAGACTCTAATGATAGAAGCAGCAACACAACAGCTCCGTGTCCTGTACTATTAATATAAAAATATATCTCCCCTCATCAGGTATGAATTACATAAAAGCAATAGGAGTATGTGTTTTGACATGTAAGAGGTTAAAGGGATACTCCACTTTTTTCGGAAATAAGCTCATTTTACATCTCCCCCAGAGTTAAACAGTTGAGTTTTACCGTTTTAGAATCCATTCAGCCGAACTCCGGTTCTGACGGTACCACTTTTAGCATAGCTTAGCACAGATCATTGATTCTGATTAGTCCAGTAGCATTTCTTTCAAAATGACCAAAGAGTTTCAATATTTTTCCTATTTAAAACTTGACTCTTCTGTAGTTAAACCGTGTACTAAGATCGACGGAAAATGAAAAGTTGCGATTTTCTAAGCCTATATGACTAGGAACTACTCTCATTCCGGCGTAATAATCAAGGAACTGTGCGGCTGTACCATGGGTGCAGCAGGCGTAGTGATATGACGCAGCGCCTGAAAATAGGTCTAATAGGTTAGACAAACTTAGTCCCGGTCACGTTGGAAGAAGTTACCGAGCTGGGGACTATTTTCAGGCGCTGCGTCATATCACTACGCCTGCTGCACCCATGGTACAGACACACAGTTCCTTGATTATTACGCTGGAATGAGAGTAGTTCCTAGCCATATCAGCCTAGAAAATCGCAACTTTTCATTTTCCGTCGATCTTAGTACACGGTTTAACTACAGAAGAGTCAAGTTTTAAATAGGAAAAATATTGAAACTTTTTGGTCATTTTGAAAGAAATGCTACTGGACTAATCAGAATCAATGATCTGTGCTAAGCTATGCTAAAAGTGGTACCGTCAGAACCGGAGTTCGGCTGAATGGATTCTAAAACGGTAAAACTCAACTGTTTAACTCTGGGGGAGATGTAAAATGAGCTTATTTCCGAAAAAAGTGGAGTATCCCTTTAAGAAATGTTAATTACATGTGTGGCAATACGAGGCGAGCTGTGCCCTCAAATCGAGGCCACGTCCTCAAATACAGGGCTACAATGAATCACGACTACGCCACCCCAGCATGAATCCAGCTGGGGAAATACCCATAAAAAGGGCACACAAGTTCGTTTCTCCCTCCCACAATTACAAGACACTGAGACGTGAATACGTACAGAAAAATAGAATTCTTTATTTGATGGTCATAAATAAATTTAAAAGACTACTAGAGTCCATAAAACAATGGTACTGGATGGCAAGACCACTAGTCTGTATATGAGCATTGAAGTTCAGTCAATAACCAGACATGTAGATTCTCGTGACGGAGCTGGGGTTGCACCATTAGCTGGACAGGCTGAGCAGTAGGCTCGAATCAGCCCGCAAGGAGTACACTGTGCCCAAAACTTCCAAAGCATACACACACTGGTGAAATCCACTACAAGAAAACCTCTACCGCACACTTAAGGAGGATTGTTGTACACCAGGCACAGGATGGCTAGCCTGCCCGCCTTTGGGTCAAAAGAACATAAAGATGGAAAACAGCATTAATTACTAATGTTACCAGCAATAGGCAATTAACGCCAAATAAACACACAAAAACAGTTGCTTACCAACAGTGAAGACAACGGGCACAAAAACAAAGAATCAATTATATCGGAATCTAAGCATAAGCCAAATATTAAAATGAGAAAAAGAAAACCAAAAGCAAGCAGCTGTACTCAAAACAGTTGCACGCAAAACAGTTGTCCGAAACAGTATCAGTAAAACAGATAGAAACAAAACAAAAGAAACAAAACAAATAGAAACAAAATGAATGAAAAGAAAACTAAAAGCAAAACAAATAGAAACAAAACAGCAGCGTCGAGGCTAGACAGCATCGCGATCAAACGCCATCTTTAACGGCCTAAAATACACAAGAAACAGAATTAAAACCACACTTTTCGCTTCAAAGTGGACAGACATAAATGGGTTTACATACCGATCAGCAGAACTTCCGTTCAAATATCCGGCCAGTGTTGCCAGATGTACGATAATTATCGTATTTGTACGATAATTTTGACCTCTGTACGATGTACGATCAATAATGGAAAAAATCCTATAATGTACGATAATTTCAGAACTGTGTGACACTTCAAATGATGGTCGTTGTAATCATAGGGCTTCTCATTGATCTAGCTGTGGATTCTACGTCTACCGTGGGAAGAACGTGTAGAGAGAGGGAGCGAGAGACCTTGCGTGTGTGCTAGTGTGTCTCACGAAGCGCATGTAAGGACCCAACCAATCAGTTGTAAGTGCGGGCGGGCTTTTAATACTCCCGAACCGAATCAGAACCGATACCCCCCCACCCCACCCCGTTGGAGATTTCTTGACTCCCAGAAATGACTTTGTGCAGGTTGGGATGTCTGTCATTTTCATGTCGTTTCAAAAAGTTGTTTGTCAATAAATAGCTGTATTCTGTACAGGTTTGACTCGTGTACGATAATTTTCTCTTTTCTACACTGGAACTACAGCAGCAATGCAGAGGAAGAAAAACCCTCAAGCAGTACGCTCCATACCTCCACACAGACACCAGCTGCGTGGAAAAGTCAGCTCACAGAGCAAGCGGGCACCAGCAACCATGACACCCAGAAGGACGAAAGGATGACGCCATTTCCTACCACTCTGGGAATGCCCTTTATATAGTCCAAATAAGGCCCGCTAAATAATCATGGGGCGGAGTCATGCTTAAAGGGGCACTTCACCACACATGGTTTAAAGTGTTTAAGTTTACTGTTATTACGGACATGTAAAAGTTCGCTTCTATTCACGTCTGTGTGCTGCGTCACGCGTGCTAGTTATACATTTCATGCTAGTGATGGAGACCATGCGGTCTCAGAGAGAAGGCGCAATATTAGAGTAAGTCCACAAATGAGATGTGTTTTGGTGAAATAATGCAATGAGTAAGTTGTAAGTGCCAAATGACTTTGAAAATGAGTGTCTGTACTAAAAATGTATCAGAAAGAATAATTCTGGCAAATATGAACACATTTTTAGGATTTATTCACGTGTAAAATGTTATCTATGTTATCAGTGAATATTTCATAGTACATCTGCTTAATCTGTGGACACAGTAGTAAAGGAAAAATACTGTATGTAATTCTGTATATTGTGATTAGCCTACTCTTGAAGTGATGCACTGTCATTTATTGACATAAGAGTGATTGAACTGTTTTACATTGAATGAAAAAAACAATACAGACTCTGATGATTGAAGCAGCAACAGCTCCGTGTCCTGTATTAATATATAAATATATCTCCCCTCATCAGGCGGTGAGGGTACTACATAAGCACAAAGGCTCACGATATCACAACACAAATCCAAGAAAGCCAGCACCTATCATATGTAATATTCATATTCTGGTTTGCTGATGTTGTGTATTCCTCTCATTTGCTTTTTTGTCAATAGTTCAAAATGAGGAGAAAAAGGGACATTGTGTCCTATTTCTGCCCCCAAAAGAAAGATGACAAGGCAAATGTTGAGCCAGAGCCAGACAGAGATGCAGAGATGTGTGAGGAGGCTAAGAAAGAGAGGGCCACAGAAAGAGAGCCAGTGAACTTTGGAGAGATTAGCAGTAAGGCCACAGAGCAGGAACAAGAGCAAGATGAAGATCCTAATAGTGAAGACGAGCCTGAGGGAGACATACAAGTAGAGTTTGAGACACAGACAGAGGATCCATGTGCATCCACAAGCACTGGACCATTAGGTTTGTGATGTGGAAAAAGAAAAGCATTTGCATAAAGTGTGTGTGAGAGAGAGAGAGAAATGAATCAATTACATAATTTAATTTTATGTTTAAATCATCTGTTATATGCACATTTCTTTCCCATAATTTTCTTATTTTCTGATTGATTTACTTGCTTTATTTGTAATTTGTAAATTTCCTGATTTAACTTTTATTATTGTACAGTATTTGCAAATTTACAGTCATGCCAATAAAGCTTATTGAAATTTAGAGAGAGAGAGCAGCTTTAGGAAATGTGCACTTTAATGAATGTTCCGAACATTTACACAATACAGAGGGGATACCCTTTTATAATCATGTGTGGATTAGTATAACAAGTTTACCTTTTCTTTTGTGTGTATGTGTTGTGTGAGTGTGTGTGAGAGAGAGTGTGTGTCTTTATAGAATATATTTTTACATGTATTGGGTTTGTCTTTCTCCACAGATATCAGCAAATGTAGAGAAGACCCACCGATGCAGCCAAACCTTAAATTGTTCCCAAGAACCTTGATGGGGGACAGAAGGAGGAGCTTCAAGGCAGCCTGGTACCACATCTACCCCTGGCTTGAGTATTCAAAAAAACTCGGACTCTGCGTATTGTTACGCATGCAGACATTTTAGCCCTCCTAATGTCCTGACACAGTCTTTGACTCGCCATCCGGATTCAAAAAATGGAAGAAGGCAACCTATAAAGTGGGGGGTTTTGCAATGCATGCAAGATCTGAGAGGCACAAACAAGCTATGGTTAGCTGGCGGGATTATCAGAAAGCTGCAGCAGCTAATGCAACACTGGTAAATGTCTTAAATAAGGAACACAACAGACAGATCAGAGAAAACAGGGAATACATAAAAACTATAGGGGAAGTGCTGCTACTTACTGCAACTCAAAACATGGCCCAAAGAGGTCACAATGAGTCTGTAGAATCTGATAACAGAGGGAACTTCATGTCAATTCTAGAGACAATTGGTAACCATGATAAAGCTGTTAAAAAAAGGTTAACATCATTTCATAATGCAAAGTATACTAGCAAAATAATCCAGAATGAGGTTCTAGATTGTTTAGCGGACATGGTTCGAACTGAAATTGCAGAAGAAGTGAAAAGCAGTGAAGTCTTCAGCATCATGGCTGACGAAACAAAAGATGTAAAGAAAAAGGAACAGATCTCTCTGGTGCTGAGATATTACTACAATGGAACTATCCAGGAAAGTTTTCTCTATTTTGAGTCCACAGAGAAGCTGGATGCAGCAAGTCTTAGTGAGAAAATATGGCTAGCTATACAAAGAGAGATGTATGAAGGGGCACCAAGAGAGCTTCAGCGATTAAGTGACACATGTTGGGCATGCCGATTTTTAGCTCTACGTAACATTATGGATCGACTGCCTGCCCTCAAGCGGCTCCTGCAAGAGATAGCCCAAGAACATAATGGTGAAAGATCCGTTGAGGCTCGAGGTCTGCTGGCACAGATAGATCTTGAGTTCATAGTGCATCTTGTTACTCTCCGTAAAGTGTTTGGAGAAACAAAACTTCTCTCTGATATGCTACAGGCCTCGACTCTTGATATTTCAAAAGCTGTAGATTTAGTTGAAGCTTTAGTTCAGACATTAAAGGACTTCAGGCAGGAATTGTTTTTTGATGATGTTTGGGATGAGGTGTTGAACATTTCTGGACAATGTGATGCAACACAGCCACCGGCAAAACGACAAAAAATGCTAAGCTCTAAACTCGGTGAGCACTGTGTGATGACAACTGTTGGTCAGAGAGAGTCGGAACGAGGTAAAGACGGGTTTCGCACAACCTTCTTCTACCCTATCATTGATCTGATGCTCAGTGAGATTAACAGGCGTTTTTCCAGGACAAACTGTGACATAATGAACAGCATCCAGGCTCTAAACCCTAAAAATGATGCATTTCTAAAAGAGACAGCTCTGTACTCATTTGCTCGATTGTATGATTCAAATGTTGAGGATTTGGGACATGAACTGCATCAGTTTAGCAGGATCTTGGACAGGAAAATACAGACCGGGATGCAGAGACCCTCCAGTACAGTGGAGCTGGTACAGTTCATTGAGCCATATAGAGAAGTTTTTTTTTAGCTCTACAGACTCTGCAAAATAGCCGTTGCGATCCCGGTGAGCACTGCTTCTTGTGAGCGGAGTTTTTCTACTTTAAAGCTGGTGAAAACGTACCTCAGATCCACCATGAATGATGACAGGTTAAGCAATCTGGGTGTACTGAGCATTGAGTCAAGGAGGGCAAAGGCTTTAAATCTTGAGTAATTTGTTGATCGTTTTGCTAGAAATCACCAAAACCGCAGAATACAGTTGCTGTAATTTGAATTCCTATATAGGAAAGTAGACTGGGATACAGAGACCATCTAGACTAACCTTATAAAGGCTATAGTGGATGCACTTGTTTTCATTGTCAGTATTGTTACTGAAATAAATACCAATACTTTGTTTTATGCTGAAATAGCTATGTTGAAGGCTTGAACACGGCATTGTTGCTGAAGCCAACAAGGATGTTTTGTTTTGTTTGATTTCCTTGTAAATTATAATTAAAAAAAAAAAATCAATAAAGACTTTGACTGCAACTGGAATACTTTGTGTTATTGTATTATTATGTATTATTTTTTTGAATACTTGAACACTTTTGTCAGTGTTGATGTGTCCCTCTGATAACAACCTTGGCCCCAGCCTGGCCCCCCCAGTAAAATTGGTCTAGAACCGCCACTGCTTACAGCTCACTGCCGCTGGACAAAGCCTCTCCATCACCAAGACTCCTGTCGGGCCTCCTCGTGGCTACACATGGTAGCTGGGGATATTGCAGACCCAGGCTAATTGACAGGGGATCTCGGAGCTACAGTGGTCCCTAGAGGTGACACCCACCAACCACTGGCACACTGCCTTAGGCTGTGTTTGAATTTGTATACCAAATCTTTGAAATTCTAGCTATATCACATATTTCAGCTTAATGTTTCACAAATTATTTACTTCAAGTGGAAATCCAAAAATTACCCAAGGCATAAAGTCCTCATCTTGTACACATGCTTTGAAAGAATCAAATATTGAATTATTTTAAAGTGATGCCCTACAAATGAGATTGCTAGTATCAAAGTCCCTTTAAATATTTTTGAAACCTGTGAAAGTTACCTTACTGAAGCTGCTGAAGTTCACTTTATTTCCTCATGATGACACTATAATATTTTTTTTTCTTTTTGGTGGTGCTTTAAGCTCTATTGTACTACTTTATGCCAAAGGTATGTGATTTTGTTTTAAGTGTTTTAAATACATTTTAACGGTGTCTGGAGTGTGTGGGTATTTCTCTACAGTGCGGCACTCATATTCAGACAACATATTTGTCAGATATACCTGCAATTTGCTTGTTTCAAAACCATCTGTAATCTGCTACAAAATATGGGCGCACACAAAACACTTATTTACAAAATATTAATTAATCAATGTCACATATTAAGCACTTTACAACCGACAATCTAGCTCCTGTACATCCCTGGGAATTAAGTGTTTTGTAATAAAAGTTGCTAAAACAGCATGACACAGTGACCTTACTAACAAATAAATGAAAAGAGAGTGTGTATCATTTGATTTCTTTATTAATATTATTTTTTAGCAATTACTTCTAATAGCTGAAGGAATCTTCCCTCTCTCTCGTCTCCCTTTCTCTCACTTCTCGGTCTCTTCTTTCTTCTCTTTCTCTGGCCTCCTGTTCTAGTCTCTTCTCATGCTCTCGTCGCGCTCTTTCTTTACTTTCCTCCTTTTTCTCCATCTCTCTCAACCATCTCTCTTCCCTTTCAATGGCATCTCTTTCAGCCTCCCTCTTTTCCATCTCTCAGATCAGCTCCTCAAAATCTTTTCTTTTCCCCCCTACTCTTTCACGCTCTGACCTCACTGAGGATGGAGAGGTAACAGCAACATCCGGGCCAGATGAGGCAATAAGGGTGGGGTGGTGTGATGGAGGGTCTGCCCCCTATTGCTTCATCCATGGCAGAATACCATTTCCAGGATGCTGCTGTAACCTCCCCATCCTCAGTGCTCACCCCAGTCTGTGGACATTTCAGATCCTACAAATAATACAAAATAACAGAATATCAAGACAGTCAATTATATTGTAAAACATATGATTCGTTAAATTATTGCATTACAGAGCCAAACATGAGCATGATTCAATCATGACAGAATTCTCATTTTGGGGTGAACTACATAAAAAATTTTTTTACTTTACTTTATATTTTTGTTTAAGGTTTTTTCATTTTTTTTTATCTGAACAGCAGACATTTGCCCTCTAGCCTAAACTCTGCAATAAATGCACAGAAATCAAGCATAAAAGGAATGCAGTAAGAGCTTGAGTAGAAATGTTTACATCTACAACTAACTTACCTTTGAATCTACAGCACTTGAATAAAATTACATATTACATTTGTCTTGTATACTTACTCAAAACCTTTAATTGCAGCATTTCTTTTTCCAGTGAAGAGGGCTTCATTAGCCAATCTCCACAGCCCCTGCAAAATCAGCAGAATTCAACATGTGATGAACCATGGTCAATCTATTAATGTGACATGGAAAAGCTGGGGAACACTTGTTAACAGTAGCTTGCTATGTAGCCAAGAAATATTTCATAATATCAACACTGGTAAAGTTTTAAAATAATAGATATCACCATGAAACTTCCTCAGTTGATTAATTACACAAGTATATATATATATAATAAAAAAAATACAACTCTAACTGTCTTTAAATTCTGGTAAAACAAAATGCATGATCTTCAACCGGTCACGCTATGCACCTTCCTGCCCAATAAACATTACTACCCTGGATAGGTCCAAGCTGGAATATGTGGAGAAATACAAATACTTAGGGGTCTGGCTAGACCCCTCGCTCTCCTTCCAGACACGCATAAATCATCTCCAGTCCAAGACCAAGTCTAGGATTGTTTTTTTTATTCCGTAACAAGGCGTCATTTACTTTTCCTGCAAGACATGCCCTGGTGAAAATGATCATTATTCCATTGCTTGACTTCGGTGATGTTGTCTATAGAACTGCTTCAAATTCTCTTCTCAAGAAATTGGATGTTTATCATAGTACCATTCGTTTTGTGTCCTTCATTACACACCCGACGCCTAAATCATTGGTATCATTTAATCTACAAGTGCTTATTAGGCAAAACACCATCTTACTTAAGCTCTTTAATATCTATAGCAGTACCTACACTCAACCTACGCTCAAGTAGATACAGCTCCCTAGTTGCTACAAAAGCCCGTACCTCATTTGGCCGCCTCTCTTTCCAATTTTCTGCTGCAAATGATTGGAATAATTTACAAACATCTCTTAAACTTGAATCCATCGTTCCTATCACTACTTTTAAAGCATTTTTAACGGACCGCTGCACATGTTGACATTCTATGCCCTTTAATTGCCCTAGCACTTTCAACAAAGCTTTGATGCATCTTGCACATATCCAACTGAATAGCTGTCTTTGAAACAATTTGCACATTACCATGTTAGTTATGTGTCACGTGTGGTTGAAGAATACAAGGTAGTAGGATCCATTTGCAGATTGACTTTATTTACACAACTCAAACTATACAAAGACAGACTCAGGCAACAAGAAACAGGAATCAGGAACAGAACAACCAGCCAACAACATTAAGGACCCACCAAGACTGAACTAGACATACAGGCTTAAATACAAGGGTAAACGAGCTAACAAGATAACAAGAGGGTGTGGCTAATAGGAAACACCTGTGACAGACTAATAAACATAACGGAGAGCTGCTAAACATGAAACAAGACAGAAACACAGACTAGACTTGTGACATGCATGAAACACAACAGAAACACAGACTAGACTGTGACAAACATGAACCCAGACAGAAACACAGACTAGCCTTGTGACATAACCTCCCCCTTAAAGAGCGGATCCCAGACGCTCTTCAGAATATAGTCCAGGGTGGTGGTGAAATGGAGGTGTTCTTGGGGGAGGTGGGAGGGCCAGGTCAATGGAGCAAACTGTATGGGCGGCCAGGGCGGAGCATGCCGTATATGCGACCAGGGTGGACCAGACAGCTCAGGAACAGCCTCGGGAGCACCCTCCACAGCATGCTCAGGGACAGACTCAAGTACGTCCTCCTGGGCAGCCCTGGCGTGCTTCTGGACCAACTCGGGAGCGCCCACCGCGGCATGCTCAGGAACAGCCTCCTCCGCAGCGGGTTCCGGGACAGGTTCCTCCGCAGCGGGTTCAGGGACAGCAGGTTCCAGGACAGCTTCCTCCGCAGCGGGTTCAGGGACAGGTTCCTCCACAGCGGGTTCAGGGACAGCAGGTTCAGGGACAGCTTCCTCCGCAGCGGGTTCAGGGACAGCAGGTTCCGGGACAGCTTCCTCCGCAGCGGGTTCCGGGACAGGTTCCTCCGCAGCGGGTTCAGGGACAGCAGGTTCAGGGACAGCTTCCTCCGCAGCGGGTTCAGGGACAGCAGGTTCAGGGACAGCTTCCTCCGCAGCGGGTTCAGGGACAGCAGGTTCCGGGACAGCTTCCTCAGCAGCGGGTTCAGGGACAGCAGGTTCAGGGACAGCTTCCTCTGCAGCAGGTTCAGGGACAGCAGGTTCAGGGACAGCTTCCTCCGCAGCGGGTTCAGGGACAGCAGGTTCCGGGACAGCTTCCTCAGCAGCGGGTTCAGGGACAGCAGGTTCAGGGACAGCTTCCTCTGCAGCAGGTTCCGGGACAGCTTCCTCCGCAGCAGGTTCCGGGACAGCTTCCTCCGCAGCGGGTTCAGGGACAGCAGGTTCAGGGACAGCTTCCTCCGCAGCGGGTTCAGGGACAGCAGGTTCAGGGACAGCAGGTTCAGGGACAGCTTCCTCCGCAGCGGGTTCAGGGACAGCAGGTTCCGGGACAGCTTCCTCAGCAGCGGGTTCAGGGACAGCAGGTTCAGGGACAGCTTCCTCTGCAGCAGGTTCAGGGACAGCTTCCTCCGCAGCGGGTTCTGGGACAGGTTCCTCCGCAGCGGGTTCAGGGACAGCAGGTTCAGGGACAGCTTCCTCCGCAGCGGGTTCAGGGACAGCAGGTTCAGGGACAGCTTCCTCCGCAGCGGGTTCAGGGACAGCAGGTTCCGGGACAGCTTCCTCAGCAGCGGGTTCAGGGACAGCAGGTTCAGGGACAGCTTCCTCTGCAGCAGGTTCAGGGACAGCAGGTTCAGGGACAGCTTCCTCCGCAGCGGGTTCAGGGACAGCAGGTTCCGGGACAGCTTCCTCAGCAGCGGGTTCAGGGACAGCAGGTTCAGGGACAGCTTCCTCTGCAGCAGGTTCCGGGACAGGTTCCTCCGCAGCAGGTTCCGGGACAGCAGGTTCCGGGACAGCTTCCTCCGCAGCGGGTTCAGGGACAGCAGGTTCAGGGACAGCTTCCTCCGCAGCGGGTTCAGGGACAGCAGGTTCAGGGACAGCTTCCTCCGCAGCGGGTTCAGGGACAGCAGGTTCAGGGACAGCAGGTTCAGGGACAGCTTCCTCCGCAGCGGGTTCAGGGACAGCAGGTTCCGGGACAGCTTCCTCAGCAGCGGGTTCAGGGACAGCAGGTTCAGGGACAGCTTCCTCTGCAGCAGGTTCAGGGACAGCTTCCTCCGCAGCGGGTTCTGGGACAGCGGGTTCTGGGACAGCTTCCTCTGCAGCGGGTTCAGGGACAGCTTCCTCCGCAGCGGGTTCAGGGACAGCAGGTTCCGGGACAGCTTCCTCCGCAGCGGGTTCCGGGACAGCGGGTTCTGGGACAGCTTCCTCTGCAGCAGGTTCAGGCGTGGTGGGCGTGACATGAACTATGACAGGCTTCGGGAATAGTGTGAGTTTGTGGGGTTCCTCACTTGCAAAGCCCACCATAAATGGCGAACCACTCAATAAAAGGGCGAACCCAATATATTGTGCCAGAGTGTAATGTGGGGTATCGTGAGGCATGAGGAAATACAGAAACTTATTAAGTCCCCGGCCAAACATGTCCTTTAAGTCCGTTTCCTTAAAGTTCACCCCATGGCAAAACTCAAAAAAATCTCTCACATAATCCTCCATCAGGCGTTTATCCTGGCGGAGGTGGAAGCGGCAATCTGCTGGATCCATGGTAGGGTGGGTCCTTCTGTCACGTGTGGTTGAAGAATACAAGGTAGTAGGATCCATTTGCAGATTGACTTTATTTACACAACTCAAACTATACAAAGACAGACTCAGGCAACAGGCAACAAGAAACAGGAATCAGGAACAGAACAACCAGCCAACAACATTAAGGACCCACCAAGACTGAACTAGACATACAGGCTTAAATACAAGGGTAAACGAGCTAACAAGATAACAAGAGGGTGTGGCTAATAGGAAACACCTGTGACAGACTAATAAACATAACGGAGAGCTGCTAAACATGAAACAAGACAGAAACACAGACTAGACTTGTGACATGCATGAAACACAACAGAAACACAGACTAGACTGTGACAAACATGAACCCAGACAGAAACACAGACTAGCCTTGTGACATTATGTTGCTTCAAGTTATCTATCTTATCCTTATGCTATTCCGCTTGTACTGCCATTTTATATTTAAAAAAAATTTATCTTTCTAATTTTTTTTTTTTTTTGCACTTAAGGTCCCGGTACCTTCTAATTGAATCTGAATATTTTTATATGTGTGACTGTATACTTGAATGTTTGTACACTACACTCTAAAAACTGCTGGGTTAAAAAATAACCCAACCTTAACCACACCGCTGGGTCACTATTGGACAGAACACGCGCTGGGTTGATTTGACCCAAGTGCTGGGTTTTACCATTTAACCCATATTTCTGGGTCATTCATTTGATCCAACCTGTGGGTGAAATTAACCCTCTTTCTGGTTTAAGTCTTACTCATGTGCTGGGTTATTTCCTGTCTCATTGCCTTAATAAAATTAGTTACAAATATTTTTTATATTACGAATGTAAAAAAATGATTGTTTCTATAATACAATAAACCAGAGAGGCCACTGTATATGTGATTTCAATCTCATTTAATTGTTTTTTTAAAAAACATTTTTAATACATTTCTTTAATACTTTGTTTGTATACAATATTGAATACATTTTTTTTTTACTAATATTATCAACATTTAGTCATTAAAAGTCAAAATATTACTGTAATGTTGATAGTGTCTTTAACATTAAAACTCACAAAGCTGCTTGTTAATCTCCTGACTGGCAGCACTGATGATCACCTCTCTTAGATCATTTACATTTACATTTATGCATTTGGCAGATGCTTTTAAGTGACTTTCATTGCATTTCAAGATACACATTTACATTCTTATCTAGGGATGTAACGATATTGACGATATCGCGCTATCGCGGTGGTAAACGTGTCTCGATATCGTCGTGGTTGGGTTACAATATTAAAAGGACAGGTGTCCGTCAAAAAGCAAGAGGAATAAACACAGTACCGCGGAACAAATCATTGTTAACTACATAGACCATGATCCTTTGCGCTGCGTCGTCACAACAACCGTTGTTAAGCCAATAGGATTGCACGCTGCACGCTGTCCACACAAGCTCACAGCAAGCCAGCATGGCCGACAGCGATACTTGTAAGGATGAAAACAACAACCCCGAAGTTGAGATTGTGCCAGCCCCTGCAGCTTTTAAATCAGATGTCTGGAAACATTTTGGTTTCGCCGTGTCAAAAAACGCAAAAGGAGAGAAGGTGGTGGACAGACAATGGACTATGTGCAAGCACTGCCACAGTAAACTGCGATACAACACGGGAAACACAAGCAATATGCGAAGTCATCTGACGACCCATCATCCCGAAAAGTTTGCAGATTCTCTCACAAAGAATGTCCTGTCCGGTCAAAAAACCCTGAAGGAGGCATTTTCAACAACTATGCCACACAACAGCGCAAGGGCTCAAGAAATCACGAGGTACATCGCGGAATACATAGCGTGTGATTTACGTCCCTTTTCTGCAGTAGATGGCAAAGGATTTAAAAGGTTAGTGGCCAAGCTTGAGCCGAAGTATCAAATGCCGTCGCGGGCTCATTTTAGTCAAACTGTGTTCCCTGCTCTTTACCGTGAGACAAAAGAACGTGTCATGTTGAACCTTAAACAGTCTGAGTGCATTGCTATTACCACTGATGGGTGGACTTCCAGAGCGACTCACAGTTACATCACTATTACGGCACATGTTTTGACGAGTGAATGGGAAATGCAGAGTTACGTTTTACAAACTAGACAGCTTAGCGAATCACACACTGGCGTAAACATAGCCGAAGTCCTTAAATCTGCAGTCAAAGAGTGGGGGCTGGACAAGATTGGAACAAGGATCGCTGTTGTTACTGACAACGCAAGCAACATGCGAGTAGCAGTAAAGGAAGCCGAACTGTCCCCTCACATACGGTGCTTTGCGCACACACTAAACCTGGCCTCCCAAGCAGGTTTAAAGGTCAACGCAGTGAGCCGCCTCCTCGGTAGAGTCAGACGTGTAGCAAGTTTTTTTCACCGCAGTTCTACAGCCACAGCCGTGCTGACCACCAAACAAAAACTACTCAATCTCCCTGTACATAAACTCATTATTGATGTAGTGACAAGATGGAATAGCTCTCTGGACATGGTGGAGCGCTACCTTGAACAACAACAAGCTGTTGCTGCAGCCCTACTGAGTGATGAACTGAGACACAAGTCACGTGAAATTGACACTTTGGACACATCTGACATTGCAAATGCAGAGGATCTTGTGAAGATTCTTTTACCAATAAAAAAGGCCACAACTGTTCTCTGTGATGAGTCGCAACCAACAATATCTCTCATTTCACCACTAAAACAAATGATTCAAGACAGCATGGCCACAGATAATCACCACTCAAATGCCATTGCTCAGATGAAGGCAGCCATTCTGAAGGATCTTACTGACAGATACCAAGGAGAGGATGAAAAGTTCATGCAGGAGAGCAGTGCTTTGGATCCACGCTTTCGGACCTTGCAACATCTAGGCAGTGGAGAGAGAGAGGACGTCTTTGAAAGAATAAAGTTCAAAGCATCACAGATGCAACAACAGGTAAAAAATGTTAACGCTGTGCCATAGAGAAAATTGAGAGAAATACAATAAAATGCTAATATAATGTCTTTTTATCATTTATGAACCAGGACCAAGATGTGCTGCCCAGGAGCCCACATCCAGCAGATCTAGACGACAGCAGCGCGAGCTTTGTGCCTCCTCTTAAGAAGCATGCCCTTGAGGACCTCCTTGGCTCTTCTTTTAGCAGTAATCAAGTCACAGGTGGAATTCAGGCAGAAATTGACTCTTACTGCAAAGAAGCATTAGTTTCTCTGTCTGCTTGCCCTCTTAAGTGGTGGAGAGACAATGCAGGGCGGTATCCTATTCTGTCGTCATTAGCAAAGACCTACCTGTGTATACCTGCTACCTCGGTGCCCAGTGAAAGGGTATTTTCAACAGCAGGGGATATTGTAAATGCCCAGAGGTCTCTTCTTCTCCCTTGCAATGTAGATCTTTTGATCTTTCTAAAGAAAAACTTGAACATTAGCTAAAGGATAGGTCAGTGTTTTTCAGAAGCTTTTTGCCAGACTGTTTAAGGATTTTTTTTTTACTGTTTTTTTTTTTTTTTCTCCCTTGCAATGTAGATATTTTGATCTTTCTGATGAAAAACGTGAACATAAGCTAAATGATAGGTCAGTGTTTTTTTAAAAGGCTTTTTGACTGACTATTTTATTTAAGTTTAAGTTATGTTCCTAAATACCAGTTTTAAAAGGCTGCTTTTATTTGCCTTGCACATTTAAACCTGACTTAACTTGATCTTTGTTTGCACTTAAAGGGAATTCCCTATTGTTTACAATTGTTCTAGTTGCTTCTTAACTTGAACATTGCACAGAAGAATCAGTTAGGCAACCAAATATGACTATACAGAATATTGATGTTCCTGACTACAACTTGCACTTTAAAGCACTATGTGATCAGCGTTTTATGTTGTCATGATCCATAAATACAACAATAAATTGCCTGTTGACTGGCAAAAGCAGAATAAATGTCAGTGTTTTTTCGCTATTATCATCACAAACACTATCGTGAGCTATTTAACAATACCGTGAGCTTTTCCACAATATCGCAATAAATATCGTACCGTGAGGTCAATATCGAAATTGTATCGTACCGTGAGATTTTGATATCGTTACATCCCTATTCTTATCAGTTCTTGCTTTTCCTGGGAATCAAACCCATGATCTTGCAGTTGCAAGTGCTAACGCTCTACTGTTTGAGCTAAAGCTGGGGAACAATAGTCTGTTTGAGGAGGTGGAGAAGGAAAAAGAAGGGGAAGAAGGAAAAAGAAAGAAAAAGAGAAGGAAAAAAAGAAAAAAATGAAAGGAAAGGGAAAAGGTAAACCCACCTTTCACACTTCTGTGTGATTTTTGGTAGATCGGTATTCATATATTATAGAAAATTGCCTTTTTATATATTTCATGGGCAAATCACTGACGTGAATGACATCGGTTCGAGTTCCACCTCGGACAAGGTTGAAATCACCCAATATATTTTCTAATCTTTCCATAATGAATGAACACATATGCAAAAATTTCATGTGCTTTTATGCCTTAACAGTTATTTTATAAAAACATATTTCTCATTGTATGGATACATGTTAAAATGTATTTATTAAATGATAATATGTGGTTTCTTGAAATGTATTATTTGTTTTATTATTTCACCATTGAATATAAGAATCTTTAATATCTTTTTTAAATTACTCTCTTTCTAACTGAACTATGTTTATTTTTGCTTACTGTTGAAGATGCTCTATATCAAATTGCACGCCACAGTATGAATGCTGATTCGCGATTGGTCTTTACATTATTGTGGTATCGTCATTGGCCAAGAAGGATCTGTCAATCTAATTCGTTCTATGATGAAATTCGATTGTGAATCCAAGGTCATATCATATCATATCCAAGGTCATATATATCATATTGCGATATCATATGATAGTGATATTTCACTGGAATTTCAAATGGTTTCATATGTTTATTTTATTAATGTTTTTACAATTCTGTCCCTTTCTTGTAATTTTAATGCTTTGTTGCAATACAAATAATTAAAATAAGAATTTGATACTACTACTGCATATAATAAATAATAATAAACCTTTATATCAAAGAAATTTTTCTGCCAATCACTTCTCACATCCTGTGGACCTGTCTGCTATACAGTTCTGTCCCTTTCTTGTAATTTTAATGCTTTGTTGCAATAAGAATAAAAATAAGAATGTGATACTATTACTGCTTATAATAATAATAAACCTTTATATCAAAGAAATGTTTCTGACACTCACTTCTCACACCCTGTGGATCTGTCTGGAATACCATTATGTCCCTTTCTTGTAATTTTAATATCTGTGTGAGTTTGTAAAAAGTTTTCCAGATAGGTTTGATAGAAAAAAGCCAAAGGATACTGTTGTAGAAATAAAGTTCTTTTTATTTTTTATTTACAAACACCTTCTCCTTCTCTCTCACATAAACACACCCTCACGAGCATACACACACACACACATGCACACACGCGCGCACACACACACACACACACACACACACACACACACACACACACACACACACACACACAGTATATAACAGGTTGTGGACTATATACAAACAAAAAAGCTTTAAGCTTACATAGTCTCATATGGGGTAAATGAACAAATTTAAAAAGCAAATGAACAAATTAGCTTCATGGAGGGTGAACAAATGACCCTAACGGAGGCGTACACACACACGCACACACACATGTAGCATTTTGAAATAAACAAAAAAAAAATTTTTATCTGCCCTCTTCTTCTTCATCTCCTCCATCCACTGGTCAAGTGGCATAACAGCAGTCTGGGGACAGTAAATGTGGCCATAATACTGGCTGTGGCCAGTATCTTTGTTGCGGGGCTGGTGGCACACACTGCACTTGTTTTTGTCCACAGTGCGGACGTAGAGCCACCGAGCAGGTGGTGGGGAGGGAATGGGGCCAGCAGGAGCAATCTGCCGGATGGCAGGAACTGGAGCTGGACACAAAAACACAAACGGGCCAAAGGCAGGACTGGGGTTGGGGATGACAGGTGAAAGAGCAGAAACAGGTGTTTGGACAATGGGGGCAAATGCAGGACTGGGGTTGGGGACAACAGGTAAAGGGGCAGAATCAGCAGGGAACAACTGCCTTGGCCGGAAAACTTTTGGAGGAGGGGGGTGCGTAGCTGGAACTGCAGACTTTCGCTTGTCCACTGCCTTTCCCACTGTGCTTTCAGGCAAGTGGTAGCGGTGTTGGGGACCAGGCTGTAGGGGTGCTGCAGTGGGGCGAATCTGTCCAGGTGGGAGAGGCCTAGCAGCAATAGGAATGGGGGCTGGCAAGTTCACACCCTGAAGCAGGATGGCACATTCTTGCCTCTTCAGTCGCTTGTTGTGCCACTGAATTAAGGTTGTTTGATTCACCTCAAACAATTGCAGGGTGGTATTCTCCATCACAGTCCCATTGCCCAGGACCAGCTGCCGGATCTTACTGTAGTCCCTCAGAATTAGAGTCCATCTTGTTACGGCATGATTTCCCAATTTTTTGGGGCTCCTGTGAATATCACACAGTTTAACAAAGATAGACTCTACCAGGCGGCAACAGTCTGGCCACTGGGCAGGGGATCCTGTTGACCCAAGGACACAACGGGTCATGCTGTCCACACCAGGCGTGAATTCAGGCTTGGTTTTTGAGCACCTGAAGCGTCCTGTTGTAAGACGCACCTGGTGCCGGGCAGCGTACGCCACTCTCTGCTGGTGGCTCAGAGTTTGCCCAGTTTCCACCCTAAGCCCCACCAAGTAGCCTGCCAGGTTGTCCACTTTCTCTATCCCTGGTACACTGCGCTCATCCACAGCCTGGTAAAATATAAGAGTAAATCAATGTTAAAAAGATACAATATTACAGGCAGAAGAACAACACAACCATCACAATGTACTTACACAATGTACTCATCAAAAAGTCTTACCAGCGGTTGCTCAGGCACTGGTTGCACTGCTGGAGGAGCAGTGGCTGCAGCGACAGCGACAGTGAGAGTGGTCGGGAGAGGAAGGATGGAGGCGTGGGTGGTCGTGGCAGAGGATGGACCAGAGGCGGCATAGGTGGTTGTGGCGGATGGACCAGAGGCGGCGTAGGTGGTCGTGGCGGATGGACCAGAGGCGGTGTGGGTGGTTGTGGCAGAGGATGGACCAGAGGCGGCGTAGGTGGTCGTGGCAGATGGACCAGAGGGCACCCTGGTCATCCAGTTGAAAGACTGAAAAAAAGGGGGGAAAAAACATGTTTATGGAATTTAATCTATCTTTTTTACTTTGCTTTTTTATTAATCTATTTACTCTTTAGATTGTATTAATGTATTTAGTTTGTTTCTATTTCTCTTTTCAGTGCGCTATACAAATAAAGTTAATAGTGCTATACAAATAATACAACTTGTACTGTTATTATTAAGAATAGTTACCAGTTGTTGATTAGGTGCTGCTGTGATGGTGTTAGCAGACCCAGTCTGGACAGAGGCAGGAGTCCTGGCTATGCTGGTCGTGGTGGGTGATGAGCCAGGGGACAGGTCCAGCACCTCAATAGTGGGATCCAGGTTAAGGTCCAAACTGACATCTCCGAATCCCTCATCCTCCAACTCCTCCTCCATGCCCACATCCTCCAACATCTGTTCTGTCGCCTCAGAGTCAGGATCCACGTCCTGCATGGCCTGCCCTGTTTGACGGTACAGGTAATCTATACCTATGAGTTCACCTGGGACAGACAGGAGAACACAGTAGAGGGAAATCAGTTTTCAGAAAATTAATATAAATATTCTATTTTTATGCAATATAAAAAGCAATTTAAAGCTAAAACTCACCAGTATAGACAGATGGTGGCTGAAAAGATGGTACAAGCTGTCTTCCAAGTACCTTAACACTGTGGGTGTTGACACAGTGCACCAGGTCCCCGGAGTAGCTTAACAGGGACGGAGGTGTGCCTGCCAGAGATGCCATTTTACGGTCCTGATTCCACCTGTTCAGGCCTTCCAGGAGGTACAGCTGGAAATTTAAACCGTTGGCGCTTGTTCCTTTAGATAAGATCAATAACGTTACATTACTTTTTTTGTGCTATGCTATTTGAAAGACATTCATTGTGTCACCCTTAATATTTTTGATGAATAATGATTTATACTGACCTGGAATGAACCTGTTCAGGTGGAGATGAAAGGACTCCAGTGATGTGGAGCCCCTTGCACATCTGTATTTTGGCAGCACAATACCATCTTTGGTGGTGGTGCCAGTCTGTGTGTAGAGCAGCACACCTGGTTCATCCTGAATGCACTTTACGTGCCTCTTCTGGACTTGCCAGATGTGCTGCATCCTCTCCTGGTCCAAGAGAGGGACACCAAGAAGGTCTCGACCCTTTACCCCCATCAGCTCGCTGAGGAGGTGCTCGATCATCAGAATGGTCTGCTGCTCCCCTCTTGTCCGCCTTCGGCAGTGCAGGGCCAATTCCTCCTTGGTGATCCGTTGGTCCACCATAGTGTTGGTGATACCAGGGACACCTTCATGTTTCAGCTGCTCCCTCTTGGCCTGCCTCAGCAGAGACACATCCCCACCGTCCCATTCAAAAATGGAGCAAGACATGCGTGCCATGAAAATGGGGTAAAGAGGATGTGCATCTTTAGTGCACCCAGCTGCCAGTCGCCGCATAAAGTGGTAGATGTCCAGCTTCACCACCAATTCTGGCCACCCACCAAATCGCTGCTTGAGCTTGGTCTGCCCAGTGCCCTCCCGACAGCAGTCGCAGTCCACATAGAGGAGCTGAGGCGGAGCCACACCCGCATCAGTGTACCTCCGGATGAGGTCAGCTGCCATTTGGTCCAGGGCTGGACCCTCCTGAGCTGTCAGAACACTAGTGAGGATCTGGCCCACCTCATTACTGACAGATGTTAGCCACAAAGCTGTCCCCTTTGCAAACCCCGACAGCTTCTTTGTGATCTGCAATCACACAGAAAAGACAGTGAGTGATGCTAAATTATTTATATATGGAACATTACTTACATACTACTGTACTACTACTAATGGTGTATTTTCAATTATTTTGATTGAAATGTAAAAATAGTTACCTTTTTGGTGGAGTCCATCTTCAGGATGCAGCCATATGTGGACGTTATGCTGGCTTTAATGTGGTCAATCCTGCACAAGATATCTCGCCCATAAACAGCCAGCATCCACCTGTGGGAGGGGATAGTTTCGGGCTCAGGTGGCTCCTGAAACCTCACAGGGAGCAGGCTTGGCTGGGAGATGAAGTCTGAGCAGGCACCAAGGTATCTGCAAAGACGCTTCAGCCACTCCTCGCTGTGGTTCTCCCGCAGCTGCCTCACTAAGCGAGAGGGGCTGTTGCCCAGGGCCCTCTCCCTCAGGAACCTTATGACTCGCATGTCACAGGCATGCCTAAATAAAACAAAGGGAAAGAGAGACAGAAAGACACAAACATTAAAACCAGCTCATCTCAAGTGTGTTTTAAATGACAAACATTTGTTACACAAGCTAAATAATCTCAGTATACTCACTTTCGAGTTAGGATCAGCCTAAATTCCAGTCTGTGGGCTAAGTCCAGCTGGTCCAAGATGGCCTTGCTGGTGGAAATTAAGGCCGTTTTGCACCCACTGCACCAGAGAGTCTCTGTGATCATCAGGTAGTACTGGTCCACATCCAGAACCTGACGGGCTCTCTTGTGTGCCCCATAGCCTGTGAGCTGTCTCCCACACACAGTACAGGACAGCCTGACCTTCCAGAGGTGGTATGGCATCCACAGTAGAAGCCTGTGTGTAAAAAAGCGCTCTGGAGCGGGGCCTTGGTGATAGATCAGAGCTGGTTCTGGTGGATCATACCACAGCTTCAGGTCAGTATGAAGCCGATGTTGCTTCCATAAAGCTGCTGAAATCCATTTCTGATCCTGTGGTGGTATGGTTTTCATCAACTTTGCGGGAAGCCATCCAGACTCTGAACCTGGAGCGGTCACCCTATCCTCGGCAGGTTGAACAGAGGATCCAGCCACAGATGGAGCAGCAGAGGGAACACAGGTGGAGCTGATCACAGGGGTGAGAGGAGCAGAGGACGTCCCAGAGGAGGCAGCAGCTGACACTTCCTAATGTATTAAAAAAGGCAAACACATACAGTAGATATGATTACAAGCCACTTATGAGGAATGTTTTTTCAAAATGTAGCATATTTATGTGATCCAACAATATTAGTGTGAAGAAAACGATAAAATTAAAGAGTTTCTCACAACTCTAGAAGCAGCTCCTGGAGCACAGGAAGCAGAGGTGGCTTCAGACACAGAAGAAGGAGGAAGAGACAGGGGGGAGACGGTCTGAATATACAGCCTGGGACTGTGAGCAGGAGATGGTGTCCTAGATGCAGGGCTGGACAATGCAGAAGTGCTAATAGGCTGCAAGATTAAGAGAGCACAGTTTACAATATTGAATGAAATAATCTATCATTATCAGGTATTGCAGTAACAATGATAAGATAAACTTAGCATATCTTTATGGAATGAAATGTCATTTTTTGACTATATACTTTGGTTGCATGCGTCCTTGCCACACCTAGGTTTGGCTTTAAAGCTGCACCATGGGCCCCACCATAACGTGGCTTTGTAAACTGACAAAAAGAAATTAGTAACATTATGTGAAGCATTTTAAAATGCTATAACATATGATAACATAAATATCTGTAAAGACATGCATTTACCGATGCCAAAGTTAAAGTAGGCTTTAAAGGTGCCTTTCCAGATGTTGTTCCTGACTGCCCTGGTGTTACAGGTGGTGACGTGGATGGTGTGGATGACACAGGGGCCAAACTGGAAGGCTACAGTTTCACAGAAAAGGAAATTAAATTCAAAAATACACAATACACCATCAACACATCACAGTTTTATGAAACACTTCTTATACCTTTTTCGTATGGAAACCACAGTCACATGTCTGTGTCCCCCCAAACAGAGACATTTGCCCCCTGTGTTGCAGTAGACACTTCTCAATCTGTAACATATGACAGTGAATCAATTTCATACATTTATTTCACATAGCACATTTTCATCTCAGTGTTTTTGGACAAGGTATAGTTTGATATTTTGGGAGGAATTGTGGTGTGTGGGTATAATAATATGCCATAACTCCATAAAAATCAGATTATTACATACCATTTCGATTACATAGGCTTACAATTAGCCCACATTATGATTATTATCGATTATAGCCCACTTAAACAACACAAGCCCCATATTACGTCATAAAACGTCATGTTAATGTTAATAAAGGCGCAGTTTTATGCCTATGTATTGAATTACAGATGCAATGAACAGACAAAATTATTTTACCTCAGGTAAAAACTGGTGCCCAAAACTATAGGCTAATTAACATTATGCATAATTCAGCCATATCGTGGTACGAGGTATGTATAATCTAACGTTATATGATAGGCTAGCTATTTTTAGCCAGTGTATAATTTATTAATACATAGTACCTCAGTGTATACTATATTAATACATAGTACCTCAGTGTATTATATATTTCTGTAATACATATAATATATGAATACATAGTACCTCAGTGTATACTATATTAATACATAGTACCTCAGTGTATTATATATTAATACATAGTACCTCAGTGTATAATATATTAATACATAGTAGTAGCAGATATAGAAGTAATTTAATACAATCATATTAAGATTATTATCAGTTGGTAAACACAAAGTCTCCTGTTATAACAGGTGCAACACCTGAATACAACACAAAACTCATTCATTCATATTAAATCATTGTCTGTGTTAAAAGTGAACACAATATCAGGTGTTGTACCGAAAATACGTTTCAGCTAACGTTAATGCTAACGTTACTCCATTCATTCATTCATTCATTCATTCTTAGCTAAGTTAGTTAACGTTAGCAGACTAAACAAAGCAACAACGTCGACGTCTTACCTAACACAATGTACAAGTTTATTTAAGAAAAAACTATTAATTAAATATAGTTAATTAAATAGATAAATCTTACTTCGGTGTCAATGTCTTACCTAAAACAATGTAACGTAGTTAAAAGTTTATTTAAAAAAAAATATATATATATATATTTCCAAAAATAACTCTATAAATAAAAATAGTATTTATTGATTCGCTGTGAGCGATAAGAGGTGGACTTATGCGCATGCTCCGGCAATGATGGAAAGGGCCACAGTGATTGGCTGTCTTAAAATGTAAAAGATGGAAATGCTGAGATCTGATGGGCTTTCATAAAATGCAAAAGATGGACATGCAGAGACCTGATTGGCTGTCGTAAAATGTAAAAGATGGAAATGCTGAGATCTGATGGGCTGCAAAAGATGGACATGCAGAGACGTGATTTGTCGAAATTAGACAGACGAACTGTCTCCCGGCAGCTACAGGAAAGATAATGTTACACAATAAAATGAAAAATTACATGCATGGTAGGGTATCATGTAAGTCAACATTTTTAAAGTTTAAAATATTGACGATCAATCTTAAGTTCAACTTAACGGGTATAATTTTTTTCTCAAAACTGGCGCCTGTCCATTGAAAATAATCCAGGCGGAAATTCCTTTACACTACTAATCAGAGCCGGATGTGACGACGCGTACTTTGATAAAGGCCTATAGTTTTCTCATTTAAATGTTATTCTTCAGTTAAAATTTTCTGTTCTTTGTTTATGGTTGTTTACTTGCCGTACTTTTTGTTTTCTCATTTACTGGTTTGGTTAATTTTGATAATTTATGTATTTTTCTTAAAGCTGCAATCCATAACTTTTGTCATCTCTGTTTGAAACATAAAATTGCAGGGTACTTGAAGCTATTTTCTTGATGTGGTTTAAATTCTAAATAACTGCTGTAAGAACTAAGCTAAAAATGAAGCACCATCACCAGTACTCTCACTTGCGATATAATAGCTGTATATTCTTAGTATACAGACAGACATTTCCAGTGAAATCGGACCCGACAGCTCAAATTATAAATCATTATTATAAATGTACCGTTGCGAATCTGGGGAAGTTAAGGCGACTGGGACACTGGGAAAGGACACGGTTCTTTCGTGTACTTGCTCAATAACTGATTTTTGTACATTTTTATCCAAAAAAAGTTACGAATTGCAGCTTTCCTTAACTTTTGTTGGGTAAAGCTGCAGTCCATAACTTTTGGTGCTCTAGCGGTTAATAAACAGAACTGCATGCGTCTTGCAGAAGAACATTGTAACCGGAGTTACTTCTCTCTTTTTATGTCTATGACGAGTCACGCAGGTACTGTGCTCCTCCGCCATTCTAAAATAGTCTGAATATAAACACTTATTATATAGGTGTACCGTTAGTGATTCAGGATAAGACAAAAACACGATTTGGAAAATAGATTCATGATGTACTCATTATATACTTTTTGTACATTTTGAACACACAAAAAAAGTTATGGACTGCAGCTTTCAAAATTAGCCAAGTGATGGCTAGACGACTGGGTCAGAGCATCTCCAAAACTGCAGCTCTTGAGGGGTGTTCCCGGTCAGCAGTGGTCAGTATCTATCAAAAGTGGTCTGTATGTGTAACATAATATACAGTATGTGTGTGTGTGTGTGTGTGTGTATATTATGTGTGCTAAATATAATATACACACACATATATTATTTTAACACAGACTTTTATGTTAGATACGATTAATCGATTTTACAGCCCTATAACAAATAGTTTTGATTCGATAGCATTTTATATAAAATAAAAAAAGTCTTATAACTGCTGTTCATTGGTAGCCTGGCTAACGTCAGACCTCTTTTCTCATTGAGACGTGGTCTGGGAACCACATGTTCATTTTCTCGTATTTGAGGCGTGGTTTACGAATGCCCAGAGCTGTTTATTGGGCTCTACAAATGTCTATCAAATGCGCCTGTACGTAGCTCATAGCCAATCGCTTCAATTATACCAGATGACGTATGTAGAGCGACAGAAATCCGACGAGGAAGAAGACGAAATAAACTTGCGTTCTAAACTACTTAGAACACTATCTAAGGCTGCATCGAAAGGTAACTTCGCGTCTGATGCCATGTTGGATCCATAGATATAAACAAACTGCTTCGGTGTGTCGCATGGACGTCGTCATCGTCTTGCTGCTCCCTCCCCGT
Source organism: Rutilus rutilus (assembly GCF_951802725.1). Lineage (NCBI taxonomy): Eukaryota > Metazoa > Chordata > Actinopteri > Cypriniformes > Leuciscidae > Rutilus > Rutilus rutilus. Next base: position 36,108,084 of record NC_140212.1, read on the forward strand.
TCTGTGATTGGTTCCCTTTTTGAGGGTAAAATCTGGTCCATGGTATCCAGGCTGCCTAGCAGCGTGAATAAAATTGCGCTGCACGCAAGGCAGCAGGGGGAAACCCAGGCTAGTTCATTGGAATGCCTGCTTTCAAAAGAATAGGAGACAAGCAAGAGATATTTAAGCTTTTTTAAATTTCATTTTATCATTGTAAAATGACTGACTGACTAAGAATACCCACATCAAGTTTCTAAATGTATGGGGACTATTTAGGATTTTTGTGCTAAATATAGGCTATGAATGATATAAGTTTGAAACTGCAACAGTGGTGGTAGACAGAGGTAGAGGAGACGTACTGTAACAGCAAGGATCCTATTGAAGACTGTACATGGTGAATCAAAAAAATGACATTGTTTTTAGAGCTACTTCATGGAAGGCTCAAATGCTTTAGGTAGGTGAACTACAAAAACAATATTCTGAGATAACATTATAAGAAATAGCTTACCTGGTGTCATGTCACCCAGTACTGAGTGCAGTTTACCCTCTCGCTGGGCATATGGAAGAAATCTTTCACTGACAGTAGTCCAGTTTTCAAACAGTTTTCTCGCTGCATCAGGATACAGCTGCTTGAAATCTTGTGAAATCTGATCCATTTTGAAAACATAGAAAACACATGTAACTAGAACAATACGGATAAAAAAAAATGTATTGCAGAAAGCACCTGTTAGGAAAGAACAAAGTACTAAAAGATGTTCATTTGACAGATGATCAGTTATAAATAAAAGGAAAAACCAACATAAAATGTCTTAGTAAAGTTTTGGTACTGCAAATGCCACCAGAACAGCTTGAGTACATGGTACTTTCTTTTACAGAGATGAAACATCCTTCTTCTAAAATATATTCAATCTTTTGGTGATTTGATGATGGTGAAGAATAACTTGTTAGACAGTGCTGGTCTAAAATCTCCCACAGGTGTTCAGTTGGATATAGATTAAACCATTCAGCATTTAATTTAAACCATTCAGATGGCATTGTCCTCGTGGAAGAGACCACTTCCAGGAGGATAAAGATGTTTTATGATAAAGGTGATCACTCAAAACAACTTTGACCCACTGAATGCGTTTTGGCACTGCTAGAAACATACAGGCATTAATGTTGGAGTAGGTTGTAGCTAAACTCTGTGGACCTCCAGGAACATGGATTGGAGACCCCTGCTCTAAGAAGACAAGTGGACCAAAACCATGCCAGCAAAAATGCCCCCAGATTCTCTCACTTGTAGGAGTCATGGGTTCAGGTTTTTCCTTTAATAAAGGTTGTAACTTAGGTCTTAATAGTCAAGTATGTTAGTTAGATCAGTGAAGCAGACAGTCCAGAGTAACAGTACAGTTAGTAAGTCGCCTTTAATCAATGCACTGGATATGAATTTACCCTTCTTCTCCTTTTGTATAGTCCAAATTCAAATTTGCCAAATGTTAAATGAGTACCTACAACACATCAGCCTATAATCATAAAGGTCAATTTATAATCTGGCTATTTGTGCCATGACAACAAATCAGCAATCAAAGTTCAAAAAGATGTTCAAAATTCAATGACCAGGATAAAAATCACATGAATACCCACTTCTCATCCCATTAGCAGCTTAACCATTTCAAATTTCTTCAACAAAACCAAAATAATTAATAAAATAATAATAAAAACCAACAAAAATAATTCTTACCATGCCAGGATTGTCTACAAGCCTGGGGAACTCCTTCAAAACTTCAGGAATGCTTTTAGACCCATTGTTGCGGATCCACTTGCCTCTGTAAATAGTCGTTTCCTTCATATAATTTTCGACTTCAGAGATGGGATATTTGTGGACCTTCAACCACTCAACCATCTCCTGAACTTTTTCGAGAGGCACTCCATATTCCAACCCAGGCTCATTGGAAATACGTTACTCTGGGTACTTTTTTGCAAACCCTGAAATACGTACCTGAAAGTACATTTCCCTGCACTTTCCGGGTGAAACGTCCACTAGAGGCACTATACATACATTTAAGCTTGGCATACATTTCCCCCGTTCCAGATGCTTGTTTATAAGCTTATAAAGGCGACAATATTAATAAATGATGTTCAGCATACACTTATTTTAATATAAATTAGGAATTATTTCCACGCCTTTGAGGTGCCAAGCATGCCAGACTGAGGATAGACGTCCGACGAGCACCTTGGATCGCACTTCCCCGAGGTAACTTACCGAAATAGTATGGTATTGCCTCGCAAAAGGAACAATTCATAATTAAAATGCTTTTGCATGTTTTAGTTTTCATGTGTTTTGTGTAAATTAAACGGCAGGGAATCGCGCAATCATGACCGTGTTGATTACGTACCAAACCGCACAAAACTTGTTGGCAAACTATTCGCGAACAGCCAGCCAAAAAATATTATACCTTTGCTATGTGTCTCACTATGTCTCACACAAGTATGATTTAATAAGATATCAAACGCATTAACAAGTTTAGCCAGAACGATACGTTTCAGTCAGGTGATTTGTTTTATTAACACTTTATTGCAGCGCCACAAATATGTACCACTCGGTACGTAAAGTTAATGCTCAATGCTCAAACATCCATTGGAGTCGCTAAAGAGAAGGACTGTCACTGTATGTGGCATTGCGATCGACAGTCGGAGAGGTATGTACTGTAGTATATCCAATTTCCTAAAACTGTGTTATTTAATGATAAATGTTAAGTGGTACGTGTTGTTTTACTTGATCATGTTTTCTGTAATGAAAAATCTAACTTTAGAACCATGTGAGTGATCATGACGTCAGTAGGACAAATGAATGCCTCGTGATTTAGCTGAAGTTCGTAAAGTTACATCGGCAAAGTACGCATGTAGCCAGCTGGCCAGCTAGCTGCTAGCTAGCGCTTGTTAAGTTATTTTTTAGTGATATGTTTGCTGTAATGGTAAATATGACGTTAGAATCGTATGTGAGCACTCTCGATGAAACCAATGGCCTTCAGTTACGTATCCTGTAATGTTTTGTAAAGTTAGTTAACGTTACGTATTTAGTGAGCTAACCCTGTACTGACTGAACGATATATATTTGCACATACACACATTCTTCAACAAATATGTGCAAACAAATGCGAGATATATTGCATTACTTTCATGTAGATAAGCTGCGTGTAGGCCTATGCCTTAAGAACTACAGATCCCATGAAACTTTCGACCAATTAAGTCACGTGTTCCTGCCATAATACAGCGTGTACTATGGTACAAACCTTACAGTCTTAGGTACAAATTAAAAACGTGTATTTTTTATGCACAACATGATGTTCATTTTTTATATAGTATAACGTACACAGACAGGTGAGTTGATTAATGCTAGTTGGTTGCTTTTTTTATATATAAAATTTAATGTTTGCCTATCCAAAATTTTAATTTATTTATTTTATAATTTAACAGCAACATTACACTAACTAAAGTTAGAAAAGTGAAATCATATTCAACCACCCCTTTACTTTTTAAATGCTTTTTAAATGTGATTTTTGGTTTAACCCAACATTATAATTGTGCCTCTTGTTACTGGATCTCATGTTACAAAAACAAGTTGTATATAGGTTTTAATATAATTTTTTCTTCATTTTAGAGATGCCAGGAAGTTCTCAGAAAATGTGCACAGGGTGCAACACCCTAATAAGTGTTGCATACAAGACCTGTCCAGCTTGCAAACAACTGCAGCCGTACAAAGCCAAAGTTGCAGCCAAGAGACGCAACTTTGAAAATCAAAAAATCAAGTGGAAGGATTCAATAAATAAAAACAACAACAGGACAGTTGTTCTTAATAGCAGTCATCTGTTGGTAAGATTAGTTCAGAGTTAAGGATGCTAATATGGATTTATGAAATTAAGTCAATTGACCCTTTGCAGGGAGCTCGATTGACAGGACGATTGACACCCCCTGACGAATCATACTTCGCCATCTGCCATTTTGCCCGACAACTTTTCGGTTACTTTTGATATTAAACATATTAAAGGCACAATATGTAGTTTTTTTGCTTTAAAAATAGCAAAAATCAATATATCTATGTTATGTATCTTTTTAGTTGTGTACTTACATTATCCCGACTCTTTTCAACAACTTTCAAATAAGGATAAATTTGTAATTTAATTCTAAGACATGGGACGTGTCTTTATTTTCGTTTTGTCTCCCGTCAATGGCGTCATATCCGCTTCTCTCTGGTTTCCGCTCGTACTGACATACACCCATATACAGTCTATGCATACACCAGAGCACCTTAACCAAGGCGACAGACATGGACAACTGTGTAGCTTGTAATGTCTATCTGCATGCTGTTGTTGTTTCGTTCAAACATTATGCATCATGGCAAGCAGACTTTGGATAAAAAAGGAGAACTAAAACGAGGATTAAGATCAGCGCTGTGTTTTTGAGATGTTGAGATCGAGTTCCACGTCTATGACTAACTTCGACCGCTCGTACATGTACTTTATTAAACAGGTGAGCACATTTACATAAACTAATCAATGTTATATAGTTCAGCAATGATAAAATGTTAGAATATGATCTGTAGGGCCTACGTTATTCTAATATTAATTGAGCTTACTGCTACAGCTTACTGTTCGTTTGTCATACAGACAAACGAACACATAGAATAACATAAATGTTTATTGTGTTTATGTGCAGTTTTGTTTGATAGTGTAACGTTAGACCAAGTGAAACAGTGCTGCATTACCTCACACGTTTAATTTGTTTAATAAACTGACCTGTGAGTAGTAATTCTGCACTTTGGTAGAATGAAATGTCCATTTTCCTTTTGACGTTACATTTGCGTGGGACTCGATTCGCGTGTGATTCTGCTGATAGCTGAAATGTCCATAGCATATTCCTTTTAACGTTAGCTGTTATATCTGCTGGACTCACGTCGCGTTTGGAACTGATAGCTGTCTCTTAGCAAACGCGCCCTGCTTAATATCACATTGATGTATTTACTCATCCATAAACAATATTAGATTGGTGGACTTGAAGTTGACCACAAGATCCATAATTCTTCTTAGCAAGTGTTGCGTCATCAAAATACGCCTTTGTTATTGTAAGAGGTTAGCGACCCCTAGCGGCGAAAAAATTACATATTGTACGTTTAAACAAAGGCTCACCTTTCAAATTTTTTAAAAAGAAATATAAACAATAAATATCGTAATAATGTGTTGTGAGACTCTTGACAGATCATTGTAGAGCATCAGTTACAGCTTCTCGTGACCCGATCATCTCTTCCTTCCAGTTCAGTTATATCATCAAATAAACATGAATGAACATAAGAAGAAATGTTGTTTTAACCGCGGAAAGACATTAGTACACTCCGTTTCTCAAGTTCAAATCCTCACGTTAATCTGCTATCTCTTCTGACTGCATTGTCGGGCAAAATGGCAAAGTATGATTTGTCAGATCACCTGTCACTTAAGCTCCCTGTGAAGGGTCAATTGACACAGTAAAGGTCAACAGTCAATAGCCATGTTTCCATTTATTTGTCAAGTGAAATTTTTAAATGTTTCGAAAAAGAGAATTTTTTTGTAAAATATGAATCAGGTGTTTCTATCAACTGGTTTGGAGGGAATTAATTAAGATCCAGCTAGGGAAATTACAGGTTTGCCTTACACCACATTTCCCATTCCGCCTGTCAGATAAGTATTAAGTGCTGGGATCTTTGCTCACTGCTACTGAGAGTTTCCTGGTTAGTTTATTTTCTTCCACTTAGTAATGTGCCTGACTGCATATACAGCTTGGAACTTTGTCAAAGCTTTTTCCATATCCCGTTCAGCACATTAACTCTTTTTCGAAAAAGGCAAATACCACCTCAAACAACAGTTAAAATAAAGTTTTTTGCTAAATTGAGGATATTTTTTTCTCTAATGTTGATGAAAACATGGTTAGTGAAACATATAGTATAGTAATGAATTCCTTGATATGAGCTGTACATTAAATATTACCATTAAACAGCTGTCATGAAATTCATATTTAAATATTTTTTAAAAATATGTGCATGTTTTTTATTTAATGTTTTTATATTTCAGCTTGACAAACTTGCTGCCCTTGATTTCTACCCTGTACTACTTTTGGGGAAGAAATGCAAAGGAAGCTTAGTGGCCGATGTCATCCTAGGAGGGGATTATGTTTTGGATCCTGATTTGCTTCAGAGGGTTAAACTTATGTATGAAGCTGTGCTAAAGAGTAAGTATTTTTGTACAAACACGGAGCTCTGTAATGTGGAAACACTGGTAACCCAAAGGAATGTGAACCCACAAGTATCTTTCTCTTTATTTTTCATATTGACGCAAAGGATGAGCATTACTTTCAGCCATAATAGGATAAAGTAGCATGTGATCACCCAATAGTTTTTTTTAGCAGTTGAGCCAAGTCAACAAGCTAGATAAAAAGTAAGCAGAAAATCAAGAATGCTCTGATCAGCACAGCATTACCTTGACTGAGAACTAGATGACTAGATTTGTTGACATAGACTGTAGATAATTAATGGCACTTTTCAGTCATAACATAAAACACCTGTAATGTAGAAATCAATCTTATTATAAATACTATTCTGTTATCATCACCCGCTGCAGGTCCTATTAATTATAATTAGTCATATTCTATATAGAATAAAGTGGCACTAACAAAAATGTAGGCAAACTGTTTAATTTTTCTTGTGTTTGATGTTTGTCTTTTCTGCAAGTTCATTTTCAAAGACAGAAGGCAACAAGTAGCACAGAAACCCCTGACCCTCCAGAAGCTACTGTCAGCGAGACCAAGAACCCTCCAGAAGCTACTGTCAGCGAGACCGAGAACCCTCCAGTAGCTACTGTCAGCGAGACCGAGAACCCTCCAGTAGCTACTGTCAGCGAGACCGAGAACCCTCCAGTAGCTACTGTCAGCGAGACCGAGAACCCTCCAGTAGCTACTGTCAGCGAGACCGAGAACCCTCCAGTAGCTACTGTCAGCGAGACCGAGAACCCTCCAGAAGCTACTGTCAGCGAGACCGAGAACCCTCCAGTAGCTACTGTCAGCGAGACAGAGAACCCTCCAGTAGCTACTGTCAGCGAGACCGAGAACCCTCCAGTAGCTACTGTCAGCGAGACCACAGGCTCATCAGAAGCTACAAGACCCCGGGGCCCTAAGGCAAAAAAAAGACAAAGAAGTGAAGTATATTTCCTTAATTGTCAGTAATGTCTTATTAGTGAATAATATGTGGGGCATCTCAGAACTATGTCTTTTAATACAGTACCAGTCAAAAGTTGGAACCCACATACCCATTTGAGAGAATGGGAAAGCGTGCCCAATCTTTTGACTGATACTGTACATTCTAAATGAGTCTGTAGAACCCAGTTCTGGCAGGTCACGTTAGACAAGCTCGCATCAGCTGATCCACGTCTACCTATAGGAATACAACGCCTATCACTGAATACATATATACGCTCCTCCAGTATTATTAACAGCTATTGCGTTTCCCAGGAGTTATTTACTCTCCTCCATCCCCAGCTCCTCCTCTCATCAATCAGTATGTGGCATTCTGATTCCCTCTGAATGAGACTTAAATTCTCTAATAATGTTGTACATTACAAATAATTAATGATATCTGCAATACATTAATGTTGGTTCTGTTCTGTTATTGCTGCTCTCCCTGCTCTTATTCATGCTAGGCTGCATGGATGCGCATGGAGTTCTTGTCCAGAGCAAAACTAGATCGCCAATCAAAACTGTATGCTAACTGTCAATCATGTTTGATGATTGTGGTCCTGACTGAAATAATGTTTAATAAAATGTGGTATGTTGTATATTCTTTATACAGATTCAGTCCAACAGAGGGTAGCCAGCAAGATGAAGCAAAAAAAAAAAGTGTTAAGTAAATTTTCTCTATTTAAAATGATATGATGTATCAATTACACATTGATTCAGGGTATTTGGTAACAGTTTGCCACAGTTTGGTTTTGTCTATACTGGTATATTGGTATACTTATTTCAATGTTATATTGCCTATCTTTCAGATGAGTGTCCAGAATGCTGTATGAGAGTGAGGCAAAACAACTTTGAGTACTCCAAGGTTTTGAAAAGAAGAGTGAGAGAGGTTTGTCTTTCTAAAGCCATTTCAAATTGTCTTGCTTTATATCAATGTACCCTCATTCACTCATTATTAATATTTTAATCCTTTTTGATTCTACAATGAAAAAAGGCCATGTGTCCACCAAAGCGTTTTTTTCACGCGACTGCCGTATTTTTCCAATTGTTTTTAATGGGAGCGCCGTGGTTTTAAAACATGCATGGGTGTAACAAGGTGCTGAGCGTATTTTACACGCTGATATACCGAGCCTTCTGCGTTTTTTACCAGTCGCCGAGAGTTGACGAATGTTCAACTTTGGGTAAAACGCAGCGCTCATCACTGTCACTTTTTACCCAGCCGTCCAATCACAGTGGAGGAGGGGCTGGACAAATGCCACACAGACCAACTGTCACATTCTGCTTGCTCACATTTAAATTTATTGGAATTTTTAACAACACAGAAATAAAATGATCTGTGAAATGAGATACTAGTACACTTTTGTTGATATTTCATATAATATGTGATTTCAGCAGAGCGCCTAGCGTTTTCAGCTGGCTAAAAACGGCTTGTGGACATGCGGTTTAATACTGCGTTAAAAAAATGTCTTCATTGTTTGAGCACTTGACTCTACAACTGGATGTTTGGAGAACAATAATCTGGATTTAGTGTTCATGCACTGAGCACTAATTTAACCAGAGTTTTACAAACAAGATGCATACATACTTTACAATAACAGAAAATAATTTGGCTGTACGTATTGCTCATATAATGTAGACTGCTGTCCAATCAATACTTCGGTTACCAACCAATATATGTTTAGGTAGGTCTTATGTTGGAATTTATTTAACGTTACTTGTTGTAGTTATTAGTTGTCTGTCTGTCTGACAAATATGAAACCTACAATTGCACATTAATGTAATTTTGCAAGTAATTATTCGTCTTTGATTTTCCTTATAGCCTTCATACTTTTTTGCAAGTATTGACATGAAATAGGTCTTAAATTCTTAAAATCTTAAAAATATTTATTTACTAATTAAATGTAATTTACTTGTTGAAACTTGCAGAAACCTTGAAAACATTAATGTAAAGATAAAATAGTAGAATGAATACGTTGGTAATGTAAAGTTAACATTAATTGAAACTGTCACAATGTTTTCATGTAATTTACTAGACCACTCAGATGTATGATATTGTACTGTACCACTTTGAAACACCACCTTACAGCAATAAATGTTCTTGTTTTAATGTTATTACATGTTAATATTTTCCAACAAAGTATATTTTGAGTACTCCTGACATGACTTACTTGCTACCACCACAATTGCAAGACTTGTGCCAAGACAAACGTTGCTGGATGTTGTGTTGTGATAGTTTTTCTGTGTGTGTTTATTCTATAGGGAACAGAGGAGGTCCTTATTCGTTGGGTTCCATGCAAGACCTGGTAGGTGTACTAATGTACAGTTTATTACACACTGACACCATACACAACAGTTTAAACATTAACAATGTTAACAGTTTTTTTTAATAGTTATATTTCATAAAATGATATACCATTTTGCTAGCCTGACAGAGTTACTCAGCAAATGTAAATTTTTACTTTAAACGTTGTATCTTTACAGTGGGACCAAATGAAAGGACTCCTGGGAGCCCTCCTCCCTTCTTGAAGAATGAGTTAAGCATTTTGTTTGTTAATTTTAAAATTATAATGAATAAAATAACTTCAAAGTTTTTGGCTTGTTATTCATTGTCTAAAAAACTATGCTATATACAGTTCATACAGATCTTTAGAAATAACTTAATTTAAAATATTGTATTAAATGTCAGTTTTGTATGAATAAATGTTCACTAGTTCACACTTACATATAATTTCAGGTAGCAAGGTTTAATGCCTATTTGGCGTGCTGTCCGGAGGGAGGGCTCCGAGCTCGGATTAGGCCCGAATCCAGAGTACTCCCCCCGTGTAAGTGTTCAGAACTAGAAGTGTGGAGAAGGGGTGGTGGAGGGATGATGCAAACTGTTAATGGATCGAGGTAAAACTGTTGAGTCTATATATACCCTCTTGTTTGCTGAGTGCTATCCACTCGTGTTAATTATCTGAACGTGTTCCTCCCAAACTTAGTTAATAAAACTTCATTTATATTTATGTCTGTGAAAGATGTTATTTTTTTTTCACCTGTGTTTTTCTGTATGTGTCTTGTTTGTAAACAGGATTACTTGTAACTTGATGGATGGGTGGGGCATGGTCCAGGTAGGAAACTATCAAATTTTTTATTAGGGTTTAGATTAATTAAAATGGATGTATTTGGAGACATTTGCTTTACTATATGCCCTTGATGTTCAGGTTTGTGTCCCTTTGTTCAGATGACATTGTGTGGTAAACATCATAATGGTCCTGGTTCCACACTAGGGAAGGAAGTGGAACAGTAGTTGGCATGCCATGTAATGGCAGTTTTCCACTACACAGTACCAGCTTGGCTCGGCTAGCTTTTCACTGTGTTTTCCATTGCAGCTAGTACCTTCACAATAGTACCTGGTTGTCATAGCGACACACTCCCGCTACCCACACACACAGGGCAATGGAGGAAATCGAGTGTATATGCTGTTTTTGATCCTCTGGATGTGGCTGTTTCTCATAGCAAAAAGTAAACTATTTAAAAATGACGGGGTTATTCACTCGTTACTTTGCAGTGATGCAGTGAATAGTGACGATTCTCTCTGACCAATCAGCAGTCTGCCTGGTTTTCACAATGTTTTAGTATCGCCTCAGCTCGCTCAGAACCTGGCCGGAGGTGATACGAAAAAAAGTACCTGGAAGCAGTTACAGGTACAACTTTTATACATGTGGAAAACCAAACAAAGGCGAGTCGGGGCGAGCTGGTACTGTGTAGTGGAAAAGCGCCATAGATGTGCCAAGTGCCATCATTATATTAGTCAGGGGGCCAAAACTGATATTAAAACTTTGTTGGACACTTTTTGGTACAAGTATACAACCTATCCAGTATTAATATTTAACCCCTCAACATGTGTTCTAGCCAGGTTGTCAGCTTAGAAAATGTTTTTTTGTCCATTTTAACACTATATTCTTAAAAGTGGTAAAAGCGGATTTTTTTTCCCAAAGTGCTTCCATTTTCTTCCATGTTACCTATTGTAATTTTGGGCAAATGTGCAATATAATCCAACTTATGTGCAAGCATGATCATTAAAAAATAATAATCAATAAATACCACAAGAGTATCACACCACAAGGGTCACTGTTGTTTCAGCACAGCTGTGATTTGGCAGCAGATTGAGGCAGCAGATCCAGAGAAGATGATCACAGCAGGTGTCAACAGTACAGTGTGAACAAAACTTTATAAAGGAGTGAATCACACAATCACACAACAGATTAACTTGATCTATTTGTCTACACATTCTACCTCAAGATTCTACCATTCTACCATCAAATGTTGCCAGAAACAGGTAAGCTAAACTGTTTTCCAACTAGCTATATACCTCCCAGACATACACTCATCTAAAGGATTATTAGGAACACCATATTAATACTGTGTTTGACCCCCTTTCGCCTTCAGAACTGCCTTAATTCTACGTGGCATTGATTCAACAAGGTGCTGAAAGCATTCTTTAGAAATGTTGGCCCATATTGATAGGATAGCATCTTGCAGTTGATGGAGATTTGTGGGATGCACATCCAGGGCACGAAGCTCCCGTTCCACCACATCCCAAAGATGCTCTATTGGGTTGAGATCTGGTGACTGTGGGGGCCATTTTAGTACAGTGAACTCATTGTCATGTTCAAGAAACCAATTTGAAATGATTCGAGCTTTGTGACATGGTGCATTATCCTGCTGGAAGTAGCCATCAGAGGATGGGTACATGGTGGTCATAAAGGGATGGACATGGTCAGAAACAATGCACAGGTAGGCCGTGGCATTTAAACGATGCCCAATTGGCACTAAGGGGCCTAAAGTGTGCCAAGAAAACATCCCCCACACCATTACACCACCACCACCAGCCTGCACAGTGGTAACAAGGCATGATGGATCCATGTTCTCATTCTGTTTACGCCAAATTCTGACTCTACCATCTGAATGTCTCAACAGAAACTCTGAGACTCATCAGACCAGGCAACATTTTTCCAGTCTTCAACTGTCCAATTTTGGTGAGCTCGTGCAAATTGTAGCCTCTTTTTCCTATTTGTAGTGGAGATGAGTGGTACCCGGTGGGGTCTTCTGCTGTTGTAGCCCATCCGCCTCAAGGTTATGCGTGTTGTGGCTTCACAAATGCTTTGCTGCATACCTCGGTTGTAACGAGTGATTATTTCAGTCAAAGTTGCTCTTCTATCAGCTTGAATCAGTCGGCCCATTCTCCTCTGACCTCTAGCATCAACAAGGCATTTTCGCCCACAGGACTGCCGCATACTGGATGTTTTCCCTTTTCACACCATTCTTTGTAAACCCTAGAAATGGTTGTGCGTGAAAATCCCAGTAACTGAGCAGATTGTGAAATACTCAGACCGGCCCGTCTGGCACCAACAACCATGCCACGCTCAAAATTGCTTAAATCACCTTTCTTTCCCATTCTGACATTCAGTTTGGAGTTCAGGAGATTGTCTTGACCAGGACCACACCCCTAAATGCATTGAAGCAACTGCCATGTGATTGGTTGATTAGATAATTGCATTAATGAGAAATTGAACAGGTGTTCCTGATAATCCTTTAGGTGAGTGTATAGCTAGGCTAATTTACTTTCATAATTACTAGCTTACTTACTAATAGGTAAATTAAGTTTTGTGCAGATGTGTAATGGAAATATTATGTTTTTAATTTATTTGCTGCACAGCAGCCTATTTTACAGTCTTCTATAGCTAAAAGTGTTAATAAGTTTGTTAGATAGCAAAGCCCTCAGCTTATGTCAGAGGACATTGTAGTGATCCACTCAGAAACCAATCAGACTAGTGTAGTGAAAAATTTCTTTGCCTTCAGATGAGATAACATGGATCCAGAGGGAGCTGTAAGCCTAGCGTCCAAAGAAAAAAAAAATAGGAAGAGATATTGATTGGGAAAAATGTTTCATTTGTCAAGATAAAGCCCTTTGATTGAAGTGATTTTTCAGGAAGTGGTGTCTTTGTGCTCTTTCTAGAGATTATTGTAGTATAATATTGTGCAAATTTTTGTAATATAATAGACACACACCATTATTTGCATTGCGCTTAGCTTGACCTTGCTTATTCAATCCATTCAGTCTCAAAGGGATGAGACTGACAACCTGAGAGCCAACCTCTGCCAACCTGAGAGCCACTGCTTTGATGGGGAAAAACATACCTTTGCCATACGCCTATTACATAGTTATTACTACTAACTAGTTATTAACCCCTAACCCTAAAGAAGTGAAAGAGCAGTTTTGTTAGGATGGAATTAATAACTATAGTGATATGTGAATTAAATATAATTTGTGTTACAACCTGGTACACTAAGTCAAATAGCACCATAGACCATCATCTACAGTTCTAAATTTCCGCCTTGACATTAAAGTATTATAACTTGTGCAGCATTGCACTGTCTCTCCCTACAAGCTTTAAACTTGGCTTGACTCATTCCCATAGATATGGGTACTGATTGATAGAGGTTTTGGGATACTAGGTTATGTTTCCAAGCTGATATTCACTTTGAAAACTGGTTCTCTTTAGGCGGAGATTGTTTTTTTCATGTTCTAGTTCTGTTGTCTCTTACACTGTACAATAAATGTTCATTTTCAGAATTGGCCCCCTGACTATATGCCTCTGTATTTGGATAGAAGACCAGTAGCAGTTGTATCTTTTGATCTATTATTCATTGGCAATGCAATAATTATGCCTTCTAAGCATCAAACTGATTTAATATTGGCATAAAATTACATATAAATTTAAATACATAAAAAAGAGACCTGTTTAATATCCAAGAAACAAATGTAACTTGTTTTTAACAATATGAACATGATTAAACAGAATAACCTGAATTATCAAGTAATCAGATAACAAAAATCAAATGGTGGTTCGTACACTAATAATAAGTTTCTTGTAATTTTAGACTTCTAAAGCAGATCCACTTTGGGACCTGGAAACCCTGAAAGCACCAGCTGGAAATGAGAGAGTGGGCAGATGGTAAGAAAATAATGAACATGATCTGACATGAAGAAGTTTTGTGTTTATTACGAAGTTGACCACAATGTTAATCTGCTGTAGTAATCTGTAATTAAATGCTTGTCTGTCACAATTTCACAATATCTCCAGCCAAATATTTATAGCCACTTGTATGATATCTTGGTATCGTTTACATGAAGCTGCATTTTCTTTTGATGAGTAAAGATAATGATTAAAAAGTTATTTTGATGTTGGAAATGCAGCATTGTAGACTATTTGTAGATATTTGGAATTGTCATGTTTTTTTGGGACCTTGACTGCTGTGTGATGTCATCTTTTTCTTTCTGTTTTTCCTTACAATTCCTCTACAGGTTCCTGTGACTTGATAGAGGACGCTAGATGTGGGCACAACAGTTCTATCAATCGTCTGTTTGTCTGTTGGAAAATAGTGCAATTGAATTTTACATTTCAAACCAAAGCTAATAAGTGTCTCTCTTGACTGGCATCACCAGTAGCGAAATAATAATGTTAAAAGTTTGTTAGTGAACTAAAAAGTCCTTAGTAGCCTACTGCTTTAATAAATCACTGTAACTTTTGCATGAAGTACATTGACAGGGTATGTAATATTGCCTCTGATCTTCTTCAATTTCTTCATATTATTCTATATGTGTATGTATGCAATATCTATTCACTGTTTGTTGAACATCATCAAATGGAATTTAAACCATAGATGTTTTTCTGTTATGTTTTCCATATTGTATCATCGATAAAATCCACTTTCACTGACATCCTGTAAATCTGTGGAGAAATTTCTTCCTTTGTCTTGATGCATACATATGTTCACTACTGTAATAAACACAATTGTAATGGCCGGTTGTGTGAACTTAACAGAATACATATTTAAAAAAATAAATTAAAGAAAGTAGACTTATAATTTTATTCAGCAAGGATACATTACATTAATTAAAAGTGACAGTAAAGACATTTACAATGCTACAAAAGCTTTCTGTTAAATAATATAAAATAATTATTTTAAACTTTCCATTCATCAAATAAACAAAAATTAAATGTATCATGCTTACTATAGTTTTTATTTCTCACAAGTTCATGACTCATGCAAAAGCACTTAGGCCTATAGTGTAGCCTATTTTACTGTGGT
This sequence comes from Rutilus rutilus, assembly GCF_951802725.1. NCBI lineage: Eukaryota > Metazoa > Chordata > Actinopteri > Cypriniformes > Leuciscidae > Rutilus > Rutilus rutilus. Next base: position 36,123,438 of record NC_140212.1, read on the forward strand.
ACAAACGTATGTGCACTAATAAACACCATTGTGATGGCATTGCCTGCTATGAAAGTACCATTTGGACACCTAATTGACTTATTCTCTATAATGCAGATGCTCACAAGTAGGCTACATGAATTGTGCAAAAACACTTAGCAAACACTTCCGTGCAAAAACACTTAAATGGTGCATATTTTACTTGTGTGGTGCATACACTACTGTAAAGACAATTGTTAAGACAATTATAAAGACAATTGTGATGGCATTGCCTGTTGAGTGAACTACACTACAGTTTACCGTAGTAAAAACTAAACAGTAGGCTACACTTTATCAGGGTTCTGTAGTATTCATTAACAAAGTGTTGTAATACAGTTAGGCCTACTACAATTTACTAAAGTAAGTTTCACATCCAAAAGTAAATGCAAACTACAAACAGCGTCATGTTCACCCAAATAGCATTATTCATATCACATTAATCCTACACTGTTAACAACATGCTAACTGCTAATTTCTAAGTAAGGGGGCAGTTTAGTAAAGCCATGGCCAAACAAACGTTTTAAAACTCCGGCTGCAGTAAAACCTTTTTATATTATGTGCATAGATGGTTTTATAACCCTATATTTAACCCCTAATTTGCTAAGACAACGAGAGTGGTGCTGCTGATGTTTTTATAAAGCTGCTCCAAAATATTAACTAACATCTTTACTTTTTCACAACATAGATCTATAAATACAGTGTAAGTATGACTTCGGTTTTAGGCTACTATAGGTTTGATATATTCCGTAGATGTATCTTTTTACAACCCTATTCACAGCAATACTTTGGTAACTGGAAGAACTACAAATATGGCGCTAATTTGTGTCAAGCTGGAAGGTGCTGCTATAGGAAATTGTAGTTTTAAATAAATATAGCTTATTACTTAAAATTGAAAGTAATAAATACTGAATTAAGAGTACAATTAGGCGGGATTTAAGTGGATGTAATCGCATTTGTGTGATAATATTTTATATAACTGCTAAATAGGTGAGAATCAATTTTGACCATAATTGACTGCACCCCATTTTAGTGACTCTATCCTTAAGAGTATAGTCACATAGCTAAAGAGCTCTCTATAACAATTGGTCCGATGTATTTCGCCCCTTCTGTATTTTGAATGACAAGGCTTAACACCCTGCTGAAAAATCCAGCTAAAACCAGCCTAAGACAGTTGGCTGGTCTAAGCTGGTTTAAACTGGAAGTAGCTATAGCAGATTGGTTTTAGAGGGGTTTTGAACATTTTTTAGCTGGTCTTAGCTGGTTTTAGCTGGTCAGGCTAAAACCAGCTAGGCCAGGCTGGAAAAAAGCTAGGCCAGGCTGGGAGACCAGCCATGGCTAGCTGGATTTTTCAGCAGGGCATGCACTGAGGTCAAGGTTCAGAGGTCAATATTCCAAAGCAGGAGCCATTTCCAATCTTCATACTGGCATATATTATTCTCTAATCATACGTCAAGGCTTTAATTTCAACATTTCATGGACACAGCTTTGTCCCAGGGATAGTTTCAGTGAAACCTTTGGAAGCCCAACCTCCAGCCTCCAACCTCACAGGCATCCCATCACAATTGTGTTTATTACAGTAGTGCACATATGCATGTACCATGTACCACACCCAAGTAAAATATGCACTATTTAAGTGTTTTTGTATGAGTCATGAACTTGTCAGCATGGGGTCAACCCTATGTTCCCACATTTCTAAGAATTTTTTTTTTCTTTTTACGAAGAATTTAGAAAATTAGGCCCTATGTTTCCACAGTCTTATGTTCCCACAGCCCTATGATCCCACAGTCTCGTTTATATTGGGTTTAGGGTTAGGGTTAAAGAAAATCAACCTTGGAAATGATGGAACATAGGGCTGTGGGAACATAGACACGCTCCCGTGAGCATCTGCATTGACTTATCAAATGACTCTCTTTACTAATCAAAAAGAGAGTAATCAAATTAGGTGTCCAAATGTTACGTTCACAGGAAGTTCGCTCAACAGGCAATGTCCCTATTTGATCATCTAAGCCAGTATATGTGGGGTTTCCTCAGGCTTAACCCTAACCCTAACCCTAACCTTCTCTGGTTTCCCTACAACAGTCCAAAAACATGCATCATAGTTCAATTGGAGACATAAACTGTCATTAGGTGTGAATGTGACCCCTGTTATAGACTGGCCATTCATCCAGGGTATTTCTCTACATGTGGCCCAAGATGTTGGGGAAGGCAAACCAGCCTCTGAAGTCTCATGCCTCTAAAGAGGAAAACGTGATCTGTAGTTCAGATAGTGACTTTCAAGCCCAGGCAGCTGATTTAGAAAAACGTTTTCAACAGAGACAATACAGACATGAATGGATTATCCAAGCACGTAATCGTTTTGAAAATATATCACAAACTGATTGTCTCAGTAACACCAGATCCAGAACTTCTGAGTCTAGAGTTAACTGTATTGTCCAATACTCACCTCTTGGTAGAGATTTTGAATCCATCATTAAAAAACATTGGCACATTATTGACTCTGACCCAGCACTAAAATGCTTCATTACATCACCCCGCATTGTGTATAAGAGAGCACCTAATCTCAAAAACATGTTGGTGAGAGCTCATCTTCCATCACTGACTCCACCACATTTTTTACAGTCTATTCCCTTTGGGAATTACAGATGTGGTAATTGCACTCAATGCAACTTTACACATAAAACTACCACCTTCAATCATCCCCGCACTGGAAAACTTTATGACATCAAAGGTGTGATCACCTGTAACACAAAGAATGTTATCTATTTACTGAAATGCCCGTGCGGCTTGGCCTATGTTGGTAAAACGACCAGGCCACTGAAAACAAGAATCTCAGAACACAGATCAAAATATTCGTAACCATGACATCAAAAGCCCAGTAGCAGTTCATTTTTCACAAGCCTCTCATAACGTTTCCTCTCTCAGATATTGCGGCATTGAACTTGTAAGACAGCCCTCCCGTGGAGGAGATGTAAATTGTCTGTTACTCAAAAGAGAAGCATTCTGGATCTATACCCTGGACACTTTAGCTCCAAAAGGGTTGAATGAAGACTTTGACCTGAGGCCATTTCTGTAAATCATTTCTGTAAATTATCTCTGTATATTGTAAATGTTGTGTTATCTTTTTGCTGACTTGATATATGATATATGTAACACACCTTTGTGGTATCCCTTATGTATTTATTAGGGATGAGCGAGTACAGCATTATCTGTATCTGTATCTGTATCTGTTAACCATATGAATTATCTGTATCTGTATCTGTACTCGGACTGGGCGGGGCCTAACCCGGAAGTGGGCGGGATTTAACCAGGAAGTGAGTCAGGTTGTCTTAAAATGGGCGGGGATTTAACCGGTATGTTATTTTAAGCATGCAATTGATATGGGTTGATCAGAAATTGTTATATTTATTGCTGATTAAAAAAATATTTACATGACAGCATCAGCATTGAGCTTCAGATCAATGGTTTTGATCACGATAACAAACGAACTACAGAACAAGTTTTGCAACAATGAATACAACACATGCTGTTGCAATTATGAAGTAAAATGTAATGAACAAGAGTTTTCATCTCAACTAGGGCTGGGTGATATGGACCAAAAGTCATATCCCGATATATTTAGGCTGAATTTCAATATACGATATATATATCCCAATATTTTTTATTTTTCATGTTTTATTTTTTTCAAAATTTGTTAACACACACACAAGTACTGTCCCCCTTTACTTAACATAAATTGTAAGAATATGACTAATAGTAAAGACTAGTACTAATAAATAAACATTATGCCAATGCTAAAGGTATTAAATAGCAGTCCCAAACTAGTTTTTGTTAATACAATGTTGGTATGAGCCACTAGAGTCATTTAAAAATATAAAAAATAACACAAAGAAAAATAGTGGCATTTTGGGGTTAATATGGAAACGACAGTTACCATGGTGAATAGCCTACACAATACAAGAACTGTTAATGAAACATGGAAACTGCTCCTGGTAAATAGAATGAAAATCATACCTGCATTACTTTTATTTTGTGTAATTTACAACGTAACGGCGTTGCATGCTCATAGTTTCTTTTGCACTTTATATACAGTGAGGCGATACACAGCGCGCGACGCCGCATTTGCGCGTGCAATTGAGTGTGCGCTACGACTACAGTATAACGGCTGACAGGACAAGAAAGTCCATTTTTCTGAGGTGAAAGACTTTATTTCATGTTATAACATAACATGCTCTAAACACGCACGCAAAGTGGAAAAGGAGGGGCGGGGTGCGGGGAGCAGTGCAGAGAGCTCCGGGTCAGCAGCTTGCTTGGAGCAAGGATCACAGCGCAAATTTGAACTATATGCGATATGGTATGCGATATGGTCTAATTCCATATCGCATTAAAAAATAAATAAATAAATATATCGATATATCGCCCAGCCCTAATCTCAACATAACTTTCTTTTTTTTTTCAATCCGAGCACAGATATTGACTCGTATTACTCGTATAATACTCGTACTCGACAAAAGTGCTTTATCCGTACCGGATACTCGTTTCAGCCGAGTATCCGGCTCAACTCTAGTATTTATACTCTTGCTCATCTATCATTACTGCTTATAGTGGTAGAGACATTTAAAAAAAAAAAATTTGGGCTATGTTTTAAGCACTTTAGGCCTTCTTTTAGCCACCTATGTATTTTTATGTTTTTCTAAGGTATTTCTAATATGTTTCTAATATATTTTTGGTATGTTTCTAATATATTTCTAATATTTTTTTCTAATATATTTTTGTATTACGTATGTTGAAATATATATATTTTTTTGTCTGTTTTCTTGATGTAATTGCATTTTCACTTGATTGGTCATGTGATTAATCATGGATGTATGTGATCATGTGATCATACATGGCTGTATATATGGAGGTGTGTCTCCCCACTTTTTTCATGTCTGATGAAGGGCTTGGGCCCGAAACGTCACAAGTTGGTGAGCAACTATTAAAATTGCTAAGGAGCATTCTCTGGTGTGCGGACTCATTGTTCATCTTTGCTATTACTTGTCTGTCCAGCACCCAGCTTTATTGTTTTGGATGTGCGTGCTGCACCTTTGAACTCTATATATATATATATACACACAGTATATGAGTATGAATCCAAGTATGAATCAGAATCAGAATAGATTTTATTGCCATTGTCAATGAAAGGTTTCACAGACTAGGAATTTTCTTCAGTGTACTCGTGCAACATGAAACAAACTTTTTCTAATGATAAATAATATGCAATAAACTATGGAAATAGGCATAGGAGTAATTTGCGGATGGGACATGTTCCCACCACTTTTTGCCAGGGTCGATATTGTCCCCACCACTTTTTAAAACATCTCGCAGCACGAATGTACCAATTCTACAAATAAATAAAACATCTCCAGTTACCTGGCAGAGCATTCATTTCGTTCGTTTTTTAAATAAGGGACTAGCGCTGAAATGTGTTTTTTAAATCCAGTGATCAAGGTGCTCGTTGCCGCTGCGATCAGTGTTTTCTCGTGTGGCTCGCGCACACACCGCACTGTCTTCACTCGACGCGCGCTTCAATCCGTTGCGTTGCGGATACTCTCTATTCGTTCTGGTGAAACCACAAAACATAATGCAAACGTTTGCGTGTACCTGCTTGATATACAACCACTGATGAACATAATCGTTTTGATGAGAGAAAAAAACTCTACGAGAAAAAAAAAAACCTATACGAGGGCAGATTAGAACCATAAACCTCTGACACCATTGGCGAAAGATCTACCACTGGACCATTAAGATACACATTGGTTAAATAGGCGGATCTATGTATTGGCACTGACAACATGTATTAGGCTACATCTCATTAACCCTCTGGGGTCTGGGGTGTTTTTGGGGTCCTTGAGATGTTCTGACATGCCCTGACATTTGTGCTTTTTTCAGTTGCTTATAAACATATTAATGGCAAAGGTGTAAATTCACTCTATATAGCACAAACAGGACTACCATAATATGTGAGCCACATGTATGTACATGTTTTCATTTTTGAGAGAATAATGTTTATGCATGGTTATCGAAAAAACTAAAAATGAAAGTTTCTGAAATAAGGCCACAAAACACATACTAAATATGTGGCAATAAGACTTTTGACTAATGGATGTTGTCGCCTAGAGTTTTTTCTTCAAAATGATGTGAAAATCATCCTGCCTAATCGTTCACATAAAACGATACATTGATTTTAGTTTTGTGAAACACTTTTAGTTTGGAAAGCCAATATGCGGATGGGGCGTAAACGCTCCAACAGCATCATGCATATTTAGTAGTTCACACCTGGTGAGACAATGCCCCTGCATACTTAATGAGCCATTCATTCAGGTGTGTCACCTATAGCTAACTTAAATATACAAGCTTCATAAAAATGATCATTCTAGGAGAAAATTTCAGATGGCATTTAGAGGCTTTTGCATCTGAACTCTTCATATATACACACACACATATATATATATATGCATGCACATACATACTTTAGAATCTTTTCAAAACTAGTCAACGTCTTTCAAAACTAAAGTATACATTTTATCATACGTATTTCAAAGTAAAGGATTCATTAGTTAGTTGATGACTTTATTTTTGACAAAACACATACAGTAAATTCCTCATCTCAGTATAGCAATAGAGTTTGCTAAAAGCTGTTCATTCAATACAGCAGTATTTGAAAATCAATCATATTTTGTAAAATTACATTTATATTTGCATTTATGTCAAAACCTAGACACTTTTAAACATCAAAAGGACATTTATTAATATGTATTCGTGTCAAAATGACAAATAAACAGATTTTCCTATTCAATTTTGCATGGAAACGCTTCCAAGACGCTTGCGTGTCGCGTGAAAAATAGGCGTCGGTTCTATTTCTAGCATGCACGCGTTTTCCACGCGGCTCGTGCCGCACCTGAGACGCGCATCTCACACAGGCAGTGTGCAAACTCTAAACTGTTAACATGGGAGCCGAAATAAAAACGGACACGCCACGCAGCTGAGTCGCTTACGCCACGCATCCAGTGTGTGACCGGCCTTATCCAGCGGATGTGGGCATTTCACAGGTTTGTATGGATCGCCTCACATTTGCGTTTGTATAGCGCGGTCTCCGTGGGCGGAGTCACATTAAAACTTAATTAGCTGAGATGAGAACGACTGACATCTCTCTCTTTACATACATATTATATAAACTGTGAATATTTGTTTTTTATAAAAAATACTTCATTTAAAAGAAGAGAATTCAAGCTTCATGCCTGTGTGACTATATGCCTGTTTGACTGAGTATTCGCTGAGTTACAGTTCATTTTCGGACGCGTTTCAGAATTGACTTCACTGACAGAGAGTAGGCAGAACTCGCATCATGTTTATTTTTCTTTGTTTGGCGAAAAGCACAACACAACTCAACACAACACAACAGCACAACTTTGTTTTTATTATGAGCATACACAAAAAAAATACACACTAAACAGGATCGATTGATGTATAACACAAGCATATAAGATAAAAATTTTTTTTTTTTTTTTTTTTTTTTTTTTGCACTCATATGGAAAAAAAACGACCCCAGGGGGTTAAACGACAAATGAAACCCCATGTAACCTACTATTTAAATCGATTGGTGGACATCGTAATGTTATTGGCGTCCATCTTCATTGAATTTTGAAACCAGATAGAGCCGGCCAGAGCGCTGCATAATAGCCTAAGTAGCCACGCTGTTCCCTTGGAGGGCGGGGGCAATAACAAAAGAAACAAAAGCCGGCTTATTCAGTATGGAAATACGCACCGACAATGACACGCCCCTACTGTGTGCTAGAATCTCCGAAAAACAAGCCGATTTCAACCTCAAAATGTACGCTTTTAAATATACCAATACTGCTATCTCAAACATGGAGAGGCTTCTTCGTGATCTCAACTAACAGATTCTGCAAAAAAACGAAAATCACCAATTTTGAAAAAAACCGCGCTTCTTTCTCATTTTGCTCGAAAGTTGTGCTGCCGACTTGTGTCACTGGTTTCCGTGACGGGTCACATATGGTCCTGCTGTGGTTCTAGGTGACCAGGTTGTTTTAACTTTCTCATCCGTTCCCTAACGTTCCGCAGACGCTCTTCCAGGAAACCTGTAGCAGGCCTGTGTTTTCGTCCAGGTGTGTACCAAGCTCCCTGTAACATTAGAATAAATTCAGCTTAACGTGACCAGGATTGGGTGAAGCATAGTTTTGTACAAGAGATGACTGAAAGGGATTTAAGGAGCCATCGACAATTTTTCTTTAAAAGTTTGTTTTCTAAATATTGTTTGTGTAAAAAAAAAAAAAAAAAAAAACTATTTCAATGTAGACCCTTTTCACATATCCAGGTTTCTCAGAAGCGGAAGTCGTCATAGTTGGGTTAATTTCTATAGTGGTGAATGAGGCTACGTTAAATATATTTTTGCATTCCCATTTGCTCAAATATCAAAAGAAAAACTGTTTTCAGGACTTTCAAAAAGAGGAAAAAAGTAGAGAGAGACTGATAACGGCAGTCTGAAGAGAGAAAAACTTTTTATAGACACTCCCATAGACGCTGAATTTGAAACATCCTCACAGCAGCGGTAACTAGTTTTTTGTAATTTAATACAAAGGTAATATAATACAAAGTATAATGCTATAAATGTACATACATTTTTTTTTTTTTTTTTTACATGAAAATATAAAAACTTTGCAGGATTTACGATGTTGATGACCGTTTAAACGTGTCATCAGTCTGTGAAAAGGTTCTTTTGTTTTTTACAAAAGTTCCAATTTTACATTTATCTGTGCATGCTACCCCATTCAAATGTTTGGATGATTGATAAGGATAAGGTCCACACATGCACTGGATAAATTAACAGCTTAAGCATGTAAAGGCAACTTCACTACTTTAATATTAATGAAAAATAAAGTTTGTTTGTTTGTTTTGTTTTGTTTATTTATTTCAACAGGGACAATGTGCAAAAAACATTAATTAAAGATGCCTTGCACCAGATTTAGCCTAAGCTAGTTTCCATCTGCAGTCCCTGAGCAGGTGAATTACAATACAAAATATACAATATAAAACTCAAATGCAACTATAAATTCATTCAATCAGCCATACACCCATTACAGCCACCAGTCCTATTATAAACATACCAAATTTACTACAGTAAAACATTACTAAAAATCATATATACATACACAGTTATCTATGCTGACACGACTGGGTTTCCAATAACGCTTTCTTTGTATTGCGAGAGAAGTCCTTTAGGTCTAAGGAAAGTTTCAGACTCTGTGGGAGTTTGTTCCATTCTTTGATGCCTTTAAATGAGAAGGCTGTCTGTGCAAAAGCCGAGCCACGTTTAGGCAGTCTGCAGTCATTGCGACTCGTGGACCTGGAGCTCCTAGTCATCTGTTCGGAACAAAGCTGGACAAATGTTTTCAGGGGTGGTGGTGCAATATTATTCAAAATTTTAAAAACTAGTCGCACATTGGCATACACAATTATATTATCAAAATTTAACATGCTGTATTTTCCAAGAATCAGACAGTGATGGTATCTCAGTGGCTTTTTGTCTAACACTTTAACAGCTTGATTATATAAAGATTTTAGAGGTTTTATTGCTGTTTCACTTGTCTGTGACCAACAAGAAATACAATAATTGATATGAGGAATTATCATTGCCTCCAAGTAAATTTTTGCAGCATCATGAGTCAGTGTATTCCTAATATGTCTAAAAACGGACAAACTGTATTTTAGCGTGCAGCAGATTTTCTTAACATGTTTTTTAAAAGTAAAGGTTGAATCCAAAATAAGGCCTAAATATTTAAATTCCTCCACCACTTTTATTTGACTCTGATTTGCGTAAATACATGGGAAGGAGGACTGCCGTTTTTGAGTTTTAGTAAAATACATTGCTACTGTTTTGTTTACATTCAGCGTAAGCGAGGCAGACGAAAGCCAATTCAAGATGTTTCCCATAACATTGGTTAGTTTATTAGCTACAGTGGTCGCATCACTTCCATGTACGTAAACTACAGTGTCGTCCGCGTACATCTGCATGTCCACATCACCGCACACCGAAGGAAGATCATTTATGTAAAGCGCGAACAGCAATGGGCCAAGGACAGAGCCTTGTGGGACACCCATGTCATTAGTCTTAAATGTTGATAACTTACTTTTGACTCTTACGCACTGGACACGATCACTGAGATATGATTCCACCCACTGTAGTGCTCTTAGGGACAAATTATAGTTGCTCAGCTTCCTCAGTAGCACAGAATGGTTGACCGTGTCAAACGCCTTGCGTAGGTCCAAAAACACGGCGCCCACGACCCCGCCCTTTTCCAGCTTTGCCTTCACCACCTCAATAAAATAACTGCATGCAGTTTCGGTGGAATGGTGTTTTCTATATCCAAATTGCATGGGATGTAGCATATTATTTTTATTTAAATGTTCTTTTAATTGCTCCGCAATTACTTTCTCTGTAATCTTTGAGACAACAGGAAGTATGCTAATCGGCCTGTAATTGCAGACCTCATGTTTGTCCCCTGATTTGAATACTGGAGTGATTACTGCAGTTTTGAAAGCAGTTGGAAAAGAGCTCTCTTCTATAGATTTGTTTATCAAGTATGTGATGGGAGTTACAAATTTGTCTTTATATTTTTTAAGAAGAGCATTGTCCATTCCCCAAATATCTTTACTTTTAGAATTTGTCAATGATTGCAACATTTTATTTATTTCAAATTCATTTGTCAATTTAAAATATAGCATATTTTGTTCGTGTGAGATACAGTCAGATGCTCGTACATAATCATTTGATGCAATATTTTTAATTCCCAGTTCTTTGACTGATTCTATAAAATAATTATTAAAATGATTCGCCACTATTTGAGCATCAGTTTCCGGATTTCCATTAATATTAATTTCTAGTTTATGACCTTTACAAATCTTCCGACCAGTTACTTTATCAATGGTTTGCCAAAGTCTTTTAGTGTTTCCTTTTGCTTGTTCAATTAAATTCATAAAAAAATTTGCTTTCGTTCTTCGTAACAGTGTGGTAACTTTGTTTCTGAGCTCCTTGTACAGAAGCGAGTCTGTCAAAAAGCCCGTTTTCAAGGACTTTTTAAGTGCTGCATCTCTTAGTTTCATTAAATTCCACACCGTCTCATTCATCCATGGAAGGGGTGTTTTACTTTTGATTTTCCGAGATGATTCTTTGGAGTATTTCGATAGGAGATCACTAAAGGTTATCATGAAGTCATTACTTGCTGATTGGCAATTTTTACCACAAGTTATCTGATTCCATTGAATTTGTTCTATTTCATTATAAAACAATTTCAAGTCTCTATTTGAGATATATGTAGCCCCTGAATTGATATCAATTCTATTAGAAGTTTTATATCTAGTTTTTGATAATCTCCTGACTATCAAAGTAAGGTTGTGGTCAGATAGTCCAGTTATCAGGTTATAGGATTTTGCAATTCGTTCTTCTCTATTTGAAAATACAAGATCAATCAATGTTTGGGATGTTTTTGTTATACGAGTTGCATTCTTTATCATTTGCGCCATGTGAAACTTAGTTGTTATTTGTTTTAATTTTTTCCTGCAGCTTTTATCTAGCCAATTGATATTATAATCTCCTAGCAAAATAATTTCCTTATTGTTACATTTTTTAAGTATCTCAGTGAGATGGGTAAAGAAAATGTCCTTTGCCGTTGGAGGTCTATACAGCACAATAACTACAAATGACATTTCCGGTGAGAGTCTGATGGTTATACCCACACATTCTATAGAATCACTGAGGTTTTCAATTAATTTACAGTCAAACCTCTCTTTCACATATATCATTACTCCACCACCTTTTCCTTGTTTTCGGTCACATCTAAAAACGTTATACCCTGGTACATAAAAAACACTCTGTGGAGTTGATGGTTTTAACCAAGTCTCTGACAGACACAGAAAATCCAAATTAGAGTCTGTCAACAAATGCTCTAGTTGCTCAGTCTTTGACACTACACTCCTAATATTCAAATGTCCACCAAGAATACCCTTTGGTTTAACTTTAGGGTCCCAGAGTATTTTTGCATGATTTACGGTCTGAAACAACCTAAACGTTGTCTGCTTTGAGGCCGCACTGTCTGTACACAAGTCTGTATCCATTAAGCCTGAGTAAACACGGGGTTTTAAAGGGTTAACCGACGCGTTTTTGTCTTTCGCTTTCACAGTTTGTTGAGGCGCATCTGTGATTGTAACGTTGGATGTAAAAGCACCTCCACTCACCTCAATGGAAATTACTGAGTCTTGCAAAGGCAGCGCGATGCCATTTCCAATAGTTAAATCGGTAGTTTGAATTCCTGGTTTGAACACATCCATGCAATCCTTCGTGCCACACCCAACGACCACCGGGGCCGCCGTTGATGAAAGCTGCCCATCAGAAATCGATCCAGGAGCACGTGCCGTTCCCACGGCCGTGCAACAAGCCGACGAGCAGCCCCCGCCAGCCACCGAGACGCCAACAACTCCCAACCCCTCGCCGCGTGCACAACCAGGGCAGAGAGCCGGACCAAGGCCGCCGCCAAGGCCAACCACACCCGCCGCCACCACAGACCCGCCCCCAAACCGCTCAGGAACAGACGGGGGAAGCACGGACAGCGGGGACACAAAACCAGGAGACAGCACACCACCAGCCGCCGGCCCAAGGTGAGCGCAGGCCGTCGTCAACACATCCAGCGGAAACAGAAGCCCCAACGATGGTAAGTGAGTTTGGTTAGTGGGACTGTCAAAACCGGGATGCTGGGGGCTGATTGGAGTAGAAGCCGATAGTGCGGTACTCGAAGCTGGTAGATGTGGTCCAGGATTGAGTTCTATATCACCGGCAAGTAGCAGTACAATTAACAGTTCAACTTCTGCATAGTTGCGCTTGCTCTTCTTCTCGTGCGTCTTTGAGGCAATCGCAGCATGTCCATTGTTTAGCAGTTTTGTATAGAGAGCATGTTGGCACTCAGTGACAATATTGTCGCATTCAAGTGACTCTTACAAATAAATTATTTACAATAAATAAATCTCCTTGTTTGTTTCTATATGAGGGTTAACAATTCAGCAGCAAGTCAAAATCAATTTAAACAAAGCCCAGCCAAGATGCGAATTTCCAAAAACATTTACTCCAATTTCAATTTAATAAGAAACAACTGAAATCACATAACTCACTATTTACGCTACTTGCTCTGGCCAGAATGCAAATCGTTCTGAATCTGAAGGGCTACATTTTATTTCTCCATTTAATAAACAAACTATTCCGTCAGATAAATATTTGTTGTGAAAAAAAAATACAGTTACATTTTCAAGCATTTTATCCAAAATTTAAGCACTTTTCAAACCTTAAACACATCAAAATTCAAGCACTTTCAAGGATTTCAAGCACCCGTACGAACCCTGCACATTACTCACTAGTTACACTACTCACTATTATTACACTGCTTACATCACATTACTCGCTTAATACACTGCTTACTTATACTGAAATTTTGCTCTTCTCTCTTTCAACGTAGCAAAGTGATTAATTACTCTCTCATTGAAAGCAGGCATGTTCTTGACTAGTTCCCTCTCCATGGAAAGCATAGCCAGTGCATTCAGACGATAGAATTAATTGCGTTCGCCATGACGTTGTTCAAGTTCAACTGGCCTCAACTCGCGAGATGTCCTAACAGTCTCTCACGCTCTCTTTTTTTGTTTTTGTTTTTTTTAAACACATTTGATAAAGATATTAAAGTAGTGTTTCATTTTTTTCTTGTTGTTCAAATTCAAAATTGTTTTCAAATATTATTTGTCACTTAATCTTAAAGATTTTTAATAGTGTATGTTTGTTTCCACCAATCGCTGCACAAGTTAAGGATACGTATGATGACGTAAGCACGTAAGTGCGAGCCCTCCCGGAACCCATAGAGAATGCATTGCAGTGCCTGCAGTTCGAAAAAAAACATCTTTGAATGTAAGTCTATGGGAACACTCTGGGCGATTCTCAGCCAGAGTGAAATCGCCCAAAAAGAGGCGGTACTCCACAGAACGTGACATGACGCTGATTGGACTATATCCAGAGGCAGAACCAGGGCAGAACATACGGCTAGCGTAACTCTGTGGTTGAATGAGATTGTGAATGTGATTGAAAAAGTCCCTTTCACACTTTGGTGGTGCGTCGCCCAATCGCCCTAATGAAGAAACCGCCCCTGAATAATAGTAATAATAAATAAAAAGCACAGAATAGGTAAAAATATTTATTGATCCTTTTATGTAAAGCTGGTTTTACTTACGTAGCTAGTGCCTGTATCATCCTTTAGGCATGGAAATTCATACAACTAAGCCATGGCAAGTCCTTTCTTTGTGAGCATGGCCTGTTATGTAAACAACAGAAGTTGATGAAGATGTCAAAAAAGGGGCAATATGGTAGGCTTTTGCAGAGGCCAGTATGATCTTACTCAGGCTTCACATAAGTAATTAGGTACTCGATGCTAGTGCTGTATCGTGAATAAGTCACGGCTGAAGGGCGTTGTTAGGTACGCAAAGCGAAGTAACCCTTTCAGCCGATCTCTCTCACATTACTCTTCTACATAATACAGTAAGCTTCAATGAACAATATCAATTGAGAAGATATGTTTATGTTGCAAAGAGTGGTTGCTAAGGGTGTTGTGCAGTGATACACAGAACCGTTGGGTGAAGCGGTCATAGCTGTGCTTTATCGTAAATAAAACACAGATATTGACCAGTCAGAATCAAGGGCTGGAACTAACCATTTTATAATTCGAAATAATGTTGGTATTTTCATGTTTAAACGCTAAATAAAGAGAATGGCCAATTATGTCTTCTAAGCACTTGGTAGCTGCTGTGTGTTCACATGCTAATTTAAATATAGCTCACTCACATTTCCCCATTGGTTTCCAGCAAGTGGGATATAAGGAGTCTTACAAGTAGCCTCCTCTGTTTGGTGGTAATAGTGTCACAGTTATCGTCTTCACCACTCTGTCTTCATCTGCACTACACTTCCCAGAATCCCTCGTGTCTTCACACCTTAACTCACTCCCTCAATTACCCACCTGTTCATCGTCTTCATCATCCGTGTCACCTGTGCTCACCTCATCATTGTTGATTTGTGTCTGTATTTAGTTTCCCTCTGTTCAGTTAGTCGTTGTCCGTTCTAATGTCTAGTCATAGTTATGTCTGAGTCATGTTGTATTTGGTGTGAGTGTATCCTACCTGCCTGTTTGTAACCTGTTATATTTGTAAGTAAAACTTTACATTGGAGCTTTCTGCCTTCATCGTCTTCTTCAACCTACACCACACCCTGACAGAAGAAATTTAAGATGGGCATACTCATCACCCCTGCTAACTCCACCAACAGTCTTCTGATCTGTTTCCAGGATGGCCGTCACATAGAGCAATATGTCGTTGAGTTCCTGGAGCTCTCGGACGGGGTAAGCTGGGCAGATGACGTCCAAAAGACTGTTTTGGTACGGGTTGGACGATCATCTGCACCAGCAAGCTCCAGCAGCAGCGATCCCAGGGGCGTTTGTTCATTATCTGGATCACGTGCTTTTGTTGAGCGGCTCAGCCTACACTTTGGGTGAGGTTGACTTTAACATCGCCGCTCAACCACCGTCACCAGCCTCCATCATCACCACCCATCCTGAGTCTCATTCCGCCGAGACCGCCCATCCAGTGTCTCCTGTCTTCATCCAGAGTCCGGAAGGACTTAATAACTGGGACAAGCAGAATAGATAACATTGAATCTGGTAGTATGCCATGGATCAACAAAACAGTAAAGTTGATTGCTAGGAGGGAAGCAAGCCTAAGACTGGCATTTTTCAGATGCTCTGCAGTTATTGAATCCATACCACATGCTTTATCGTTAGGTAATTTACATATGGCATCAAATACCTCGTGTCAGAATACTTATTGATTCATTACTGATAGCAGAGTCCTCCACATGTGGATCATGTTTTAAACAGTTAAAGAGGGAGCTATAGTGCTGTCTCCTTATTTCAGCAACATTATCTTCTCCAGAGACTCCTTCAACAGTACAAGGAAGGGAAGATTTATAGTTATTGAGGGACCTCACCTCCTCCCAAAAATCAGTAATATTGTTGCTCATCATTTTACTGGTCATAGAGTCAGCCCTCATGGCTTGCTCATTTCTAGATATAAAACGAACAGCATACTTATATCTGGCATTGGCAAGCTTTTTATTCTCAAGCTCAGGACCCTGCCTAGGTCTCCCAGCCAGGGCCCAAAGCTTGTAAGCTTCCCGAGCTTCGGTGTGATATGGTGCTACATGCTCATTCCATCCTGGTCTAATATTATAGGCCCCATTTCTCCTGTGTTTTTGAAGAGGTTTACCACCCTCCAACAGAGCAACCACAACATCATCATACATGGCACATAGATTACTCTTGTGCTCCTCTATCTGACAGTTGACAGTCAGACAGTCTGACAGAAAGACAAAGACCCACCCCTAATGCCCTATTAGGAGCTATCAGGCCCTATCATTCTGAGCAACCTTGCACAAAGAATGAGGAGATTTAAAAAAGAATGGCTTTTTGATTGTTTGGATTTATTTACAACACAACATAATCCAAAGATACACAACAAATGACAAAAAAGCACATTATTGAAAACAATGAGCCAAAGACAGAGACCTTTGTGCCATTCCTAAAAACATTGTTACATACCTTTCATTTCCAAGGTGTTTGATTTTCACTTTACCATGTTCATATACAGAGACTCATATGAATGTTGAAGTCAGCA
The DNA here is from genome assembly GCF_951802725.1 of Rutilus rutilus. NCBI lineage: Eukaryota > Metazoa > Chordata > Actinopteri > Cypriniformes > Leuciscidae > Rutilus > Rutilus rutilus. The sequence continues at coordinate 36,140,262 of NC_140212.1, forward strand.
GGACTCAGTGGCATCTGGGCCCTGAAAAAAAAAAGTGAACATACTAATATCAAGAGAAACTATAGGGCTGCACGATTTTGGGAATAAATTTGAGATTTTTCTGGTTAAAATTGCTTTTTAAAATTCACAGAATACACACACACACAAATGTTTCCAACAATATATAATATAATGAACACCAGGTTTGTTGTGCCTTGTAGGCATAGGCTATGCGCAGTGCTGCAAAAAATAATAATAACAAACAATAACCTATAGCAGCCTTTAAATCTTACAAAAGATTTCAGTAACAACTACGCTAGAGAAAAATATATTGATTATCATATGTTACTTCAAATGTTTCCATTTATTATGATGATATGAAATGAGATAATAGTAAAAACATGAAGCCTAATGTTTGGTGCGTTTTGCTTTTCAAACGCGATCGCGCTCCAAAATATGATACATTCTAACGCACAGCATGCTCCAAAATATGAAACATTATGGTTACCATATTATACTGTACATATCTACGTTTGAGCAGATATCCACAAACACAGTATTTAACAGTAAACACGGGTCTAAATATTATAATATTCACCATATATCTAGCAACAGTTCAACTACAATGTGAAGTTTATGCAACAATAACATAAACTAATAAGTAAGAATTTCTTACCTTACATCTTTCTTGTCTTCAAATCGCGTTCTTCTTCTTCTGAGGTAAATCCAATGTAAGCTCACGGCGCGTCTTTCAAACTCGACGAAAAGCAGAGACTACGTTTTTTGGTGCTTTGATTTTGAGGTAATGAGCACGTTCGCATTCCATGTGGAGATTTGCATGTGAATCTCTTTTGCGCGCATGGGCGTGGTCAAATAAAAAATAATGAGCAAGCATTTGAGATACTGGACATCTTGTTGGTTTTATACAAATTACTTAAACAGAGAATATTTGTTTTCAGTTTGAATCCGGTCATTTAAAAGTACACACTTAAATGTTTATAAAGGTATATGGCTCATAAATGTGTGAGAAGTATTCGCTGAGTTTTGTTTCAGTTTATAGATGTGCTCAAGAAAAAAAAGTTCACCGCGACGGAGAGGCAGCACGCACACCCTGTTTATTTTCTTTATTTTACAAAAGCACAATGTTTTGATTTGATTGTAAGTGGACACATACAAAAGTAGAAATATCACAGATTCTTTTTTTATATTTCTTTTTTCTGTATGACCATAAATGACGGAGTAATTTAAGTTTATTGTGCTACAATGTGAAGAAAATCCAGCAAAACGCGGGGGCGCGTTTGCCGACCCCAGAGGGTTAATAGCGATATTCTCTATGGCTGCATGCCCATCAGCTGTACTAAAACAATGGTCAAGCCATGATGTTGAGTGCCAGGCTTCACTTATGTATGTATAACTGTGTAGCGTTTATACGCCCACGTATAAATATTACTAATTATTATTCATAACGGAATATGACCAATAATTAATATTTTAATTATTTTTAATTATTTTCAGAATTTACTGTAGCAGAATCAATAGTATGATCATTTTATCAGTTCATCCAATGAACAGAAAGCATAAACAAGTATTAACTCTAGGAAATATAATATCTTCCTGGCCAAGAAAGAATCAATCCCCAGCTAACAATAAATTACGAAGTAAATTAAGGGTAACAGCATAGGTAACTTAAATCGAAGTTCAAGACAATAAATCTGATAAGCACACACGAGTAATCTCTTTTAAATACAAACAATACTTTATTGATTATATAGGCTACTAACACATAAAGCTAATATCTAACACAAACACACGCATACACATTCATACGAGTTGCAGAAAGAAAGAGAGAGAGAGAGAGAGAGAGAGAGTTTTAAGAGATGAGATGATTAAATCCCAAGTTTCTATGCACTAATAAGACACAACCTGAATGAACCATCAAACATTAATTTAACCCTTCTATCGTTTTAAGACAGGTTATTAAATGTATCAATGCACCAGTTAAGATTTTAGCCTAGAGGTACTTGAGTCTTTGCTTTTCCTTTTGGGAATTCCTTTTGTTGCGTAAAAGGGGGGGGGGTTTCCCTTTGTTCGTCCGTCGGCTGGCCTCCTCGTGCTTGGATAAATGTCTGTGGCGCGTTCCAGTCACGTGGCGTGCTGGAGCTGCTGAATGAAAAGTCTTTTAAGTTGAAAGTGTTCGTTGCAACCGTGATTCGTTGACCGAAACTTTGCCGCAAAACTTAACTTAAAACCGAGACTTTCAATCGGAAAGGGAAAATAACACAAAGAAAGAAATGAAATGAAATATGGAGAGTAGTTAGATGACTGGAAATAAATCTAACCCATCTGATCTTAATTTGGGTTGGTCTGCTCTTCAGTTAGCCTACATGGTTACTTGTCTTGCTTTAGATTTTCATCTTTTTCTGCCCATCTTTGTTCTGCCTTTGTTGAGAGAGTTCTTCTTCTTCTTCATGAGCGAGAACCGAGAGAGAGCACCGAGAGAGAGAGAGAGTTTTAAGTCTAAGGTTTTTAAACTAAAAGTTTGTCCACCCCTCCTGAAGAGATCGGACCAATTAGACACTGGCTTTGTTTGTCTCATCGTAAATCATGCATTATCTGGGGGGGTGTCTGTTCTCTAGCTCTTAAGCAGAGAGAACAGAGGCCACAGTTTAGACATGATTTCTAATTAAAAGAAGATCAAAACATATTACCAGATATCATTCAAGCCATCTTTTGAATCTCGGGCATACGATCATACTGATATGAAACACAACACACTTTCATTCAAACATCTAATAGTTATACAATTACATTAATTATATGGGATTAAAGCATATTAAATGGACACATATATCGTAGAAACACATAGAATGATGTCTGATGTCTATAAGTCCATTGAAAATTGTTCTTGAATGAGTTTTATGGATTTTGACAGGTAAAGTCTTTTTGGTGTGTAAAGTTTAGACATTCCAATCTGAGGTCATGGATAGTTCCTGCTGAAGAGAGGTTTTGTTCATCTCTCATGGGACCAAGATGGGGTCCGTTAGCCGCAGGGGTCAGCAGTACCATTTTCTGAACTGATCCGTCTTGCGAAACTATCAAACGTTGACCAGTTCTTCCTTCAGTTAACCAATAAAAGTCTTTGGTAAGCAGACTTTCTGGAGACTGAAATGATTCATGGCTCTGGGTTGGGTAATTTGAATCTGGAATGTGAGGGCTCTTGTGTGAGACCTTGGTCTCTGTCTTTCTCTTAACCAATCAGTAATTTCGGCAACAAAGATAGTATTGTCCATTCATTATTTAGTTAGTGCTGGGGGCTCCTCTAATTAGTCAGACCGGTGATGATCATGAGACGTTCTGAACAAATCTTCCCCCCTCAGTCATCGAGAAGTAGAGATTTTGAATTAATATTCAAAAAGAAGATTAGTTGGTGGTTGCTTTCTACCCATTGTCGCTACAACTGTCTGCAGGCAACAGTACTCTACTTGATAGAGTGAAGTTATTATCTTCACTGAAGCAGGTCAGATGCTTAGCAAATAATGAGTTACTGTCATTGATATCAGCATTCATTTCCCCAACAACATATACACTGCAGATGCTATTGTCTTGAATAAAAGCATTTATAAAAGCCAGTCTATTGAGATATTCAACCTCATTCTCTCTAGACTCATATGGAGTATAAACATTTAAAATAACAAAATGATTACATTTATGAGTATATTGTATACCAATACACCAGTCAACATCAAGCCTGAACGGCTTTATCACAGCATCAAGCTTTTTGTCCCAGAGCACAGCCACCCCACCTGGGATTCTGCCTCTGACTATAGCCTTGCTAAGATCAGTCGTTGACTCTCCCACTCCAAGAAAGTTTTCATAAAGAGTGTTCAGTTTCTCTAGATCTTGTTTAGCAATAAAAGTCTCTTGCAAACATAAAATGTCACATTCTGCGAGCAAACTGTCCCCCACAGAACGTCGAGCTTTATCCCCTGCACTCTGTCCCAGGCGCAGGCCACGGCAGTTGTAGGACAGTACCCAAATTGACATTTTCATGCCAACGGGTTAACACCAGAGTGCCCATTTGCCTGCATTGTGTGCAGGTCCGCCAAGCCTCCAACTCCCTGCTCCACAGCCTGTGCATGTTCGCCACCTCGCACCCCCGGCGTCGGCTCCTTAGCGTTCCCCAGGCCATGGTGAAAGGCCTTCTTTGATCCTGGAGAAATCCCAGCAGCAGCAGCAGCAGCAACAGCACTAGCAGTAGGGTTACCAGATCTGCACTCCAGAACAGATACCCGGTGGTTAATTTCCACAGCTTCAGCACGAACTTGTTCACAAACACCCGTCTGGAGCTGGGTTATGTGTTTTAGAGCTCCCACTTCCACACAAAGCTGCTCCATTCTCCGAAGCAAACAGGAGACATCTAGACTCGAGAATGTCACCGGAGGGAGCTCATCCAAGTAATAGGAAACAAATCTAGGGATATTAGACCCGCATTCATTCAGTACTTTAAGGCAGAGTTTTATGTTGTTGGCGTCTCTGTGCTGCCCTTTGTATGCAACACATCTCTGCGAGGTTCCCGGACAGAGCTCTAACAAAACTTTCTTGGAGGCTTCAATTGCCTCCGAGTCAAACGTGTTTGTGGCCAATAAGACAATCTCATCCTGGCTTAGAGTCTTAATTTTCACAGCCAGGAAGTTTAGTAACTCATCCCCCACTATTACTTTGCCATCAGTTGTCCTGTAGATCTCTGGTTTTAGACGAGACCGTTTAAGAGCACGAGCCGGGTTGCAGGCAGCCGTATCCGCCATCATCATGTGTTTATAATAAACACAATGATTAATTTAATCAAATATAATGTCATGCAATTAATGTAACATGTTCCTGTGTGTCACCTAGAACGGAAGACAATGTGCCATAGTGAAAGCTCACTAAAACATTCATCTGATCCAATCTATCAGATAGATAGATAGACTAGATATATAGATAGACAGACAGACAGACAGACAGATAGATAGATATAGATAGATAGGCTAGTATAGAGAGAGATAGGCAGACAGCCAGATAGCATAACGTTAGCATAGATAGCTAGCAGCTAGATAGATAAATAGATAAATATATAGTAGGTAGATTGACAATGGTGTACATCTGGTGTATGTATGTATATATTTATTGTCCCTTTAGGGAAATTCTTTTTCACATTTCCAGAAACGCTTTTCATTGTACATACTCACGGCACATATAGACATACATATTTTCATACACAGTAGACATTTGACACATACATATATGGGAAAAACATACATTATTTCACTGTAAAACAATTTATCTATCTGTGTGGCTTTGTCTTATTGAGTGTTTGGATGGCTGAAGGGATTAGGCTTCTGCTGAAGCGGGTTTTATTGCATCTTATGCTTCTGAACCTCCTGCCAGAGGGTAGGAGTAAGAAGTAGCGGTTGAGTGGGTGAGTAATGTCCAGGGATATTGCATGAGCGATACGTGTGATGGCTTTGGTGTTTAGTTCTAGTAGATTTGAAGTGGGCAAACCTATTATTTTGGTGGCAGTATTGGTTATCTGTGTAAGTTTGTTACGGTTTTTTACAGTAAGCATGTTGAAAAAACAGGTGGAACAGTATAGTAGGATGGGTTGAACAATGCTAATATACAGTAGTAGGAGTAGATGGGGGGCAACATGAAGTCCTTTTAGTTTACGCACCACTGACAGTCTTTGGGTTCCTTTTTTCTGTATGTCTGTTGTGTGGTGTTCAAAGGTGAGGTTATTGTCAATTGTGAGTCCAAGATATTTGAAGTGATCTACTGTCCCTACTGTTTCGTTGTTAATGATAATGGGGTGGTGGGATTGTGCCAATCCAAAAGCCATTTCTTTTGTTTTGCTGATGTTGAGTTTGAGATAGTTATTTCCACACCACTGCGTGAAGTGAGAGACTGTGTTAAGATATTCTTGGGTTGAATGTGTGTCTGTGAGGAGTCCAAGGATTGCAGTGTCATCGGCATACTTGAGGAATATGGTGTTGGGTGAGGGGCTGGTACAGTCGTTTGTGTAGAGGGTATAAAGAAAGGGGCTTAAAACACAGCCCTGCGGGGCTCCTGTGTTGGAAGTCAGTATAGTTGTGGTGGTTGTGCTTACCCGTACAGCCTGTTGTCTGTTGGTGAGGAAGTTGTGGAGAAGATGGATCAGGCGGGAGGGGACATTGAGGTGGAGCAGTTTCTGGATCAGTAGATGTCTCTGAATGGTGTTGAATGCAGAGCTGAAATCTGCAAACAGAATCCTGACAGTCGTGCCTGGAGAATCCAGGTGTTGTAGGACGAGGTGCAACAGGCATGCTACAGCGTCCTCAGTGCCTCTCTTGGCCTTGTAAGCAAATTGGAGGGGATCCAGATGTGGACAGACATGTGGCAGGATGGATTGTAGCAGCAAATATTCCAGACACTTCATCAGGATGGGTGTAAGAGCAATGGGGCGGAAGTCATTGAGTTCTTTGGGACGTGTTTTTTTAGGTACTGGAATTATTGTAGCTGTTTTCCAGAGGGTGGGGATTTTGCATTGATGGTAGACTTCACAGAAGAGTGGGTGGATTATTGCAGAGAGTTCAGTAGCACAGGTCTTAAGCACCCTTGCTGGGATCCCAGGCCCTGGGGCCTTGCCTGGCTTGCATCTCCTCAGTTGCCGCCTGATCCTCCTTTGAGAAGGGGGCTGGGTCATTTGGGTCCATCGCGGGGTAAGCTCCTCGACCAGTGACCAAAATGCACTCACTTCCCTACAGCACAAGCTTTCCAACGCAGTTTCCATGGGACGGCACCGCCCACACAAGCACCTGCCAAACACAGCGACAGACACACGGCGGCTACGTTTGCAACAACATTTTCACCGGAGGAAGAGATAAACGCTTAGAAACGCCCATATAGCTAGCATGATGCCTTCTATTTCTAGATGACAAATACAAAGTTTACTAGTACTACGAGTCTACGACACTATGACAAAGGTTACCGGTACTTATCTGAACTAACGTCATGATCACTGTCACTAAATATAAAGAAAACGTTGATTTTTCACTCTGTGCTATTCAATGACAGTAAAAAAAAAAAAGTGTCGTTATTGTGCACTGCTGCTCGTAGACTAGCTCCAGTGCTCATTGCTGCGTTGCTAAATGATAGCAACTCACCAGGACACTTCACCAACTCTCCACTCATTCTCCTCGGACCATGCATTTAATTGGCTTTGACAGCCATCAGTTCTTGGCAATTCCTCATTTGCCCTCTCACGTCTGGCAGGTTCAAAATTATACGGCTGCGGGCCATCATACATGTTGGCTCTTGCCACCTCTTCCTCATCCCAGTCAGTCGCCATAGTTCTAACACTAGGCTGAGGCTACCTTTCCTCCACTTCTCCCCAACGTGACGTCATCACCGAATTGTGTTAAAAAAAAACATTAATACCAAAAACGTAAAAAACTGGTCTTTAAGACCATTTTTGAGATATTTAAAAAATTATATACATATCTTGAGTGATTTATGTACCCATTAATTGAGAGTGGTGGTTAACCTGCAACATGGGCTTTAAGCTTGCATTCCGTTATCCACCAGGCCATGCTACGTAGTTCAAAGTAAACTCGTGAAACAACTGAAAACAGCGCGATTTGTTCTCTATTTGTTGTTACTAATTGAGAAACCACTTCAGATGGAGAAACCACTTCAGATGATTCAGTGACTGAGCGGTCCGAACGAATCCGAATCGTTTAAGACCATTATGCAAGCACGTTTGGCCAATTCATGGAAACGAAAGAATCGAACCAAAGAATTATTAATTCATGAATGATTGGTATCGCTGGTTCAGTCGACAGAAATACGGGACACACACCTGTGTATGCGCCACTGTGGCCACGCGCATATCTAACCAAATGTAGCCGCACCGCCGGAAACAGAGGAGGAGGGAGGTTAGGGTGTCCTCGGGCCGGATGGAGATGATTGGCGGGCCACCAATTGAATAGCCCTGCCTTAAGGTAACCGTAGCTTTCAGCCAGAAGCAGATATCATCAGGTGGTACCCATCTTTCCTTGAGTGTTTCGACCCTTAACCACAACCCTCTCCAGTTGGTGGGTCGGCAGTGGTGGCCAAATCATTGCCCATCTGCTCCTGGCTTCCAGCTGTCTTCCTCTCTCTTACTCCATATCCAGCCTGAAGCTCGTTCAGCCTCCTCTCCCATCCTACGAGTAGCGTGCTTTTTGCTCTTCTTGTCCATGCCTAAAGCTGACAGCAGCCATCATGCTGATTTTGCAGGAAAGCCTCTGCACCCTACTTCCACAGGGAACAGCCATGCCTGCCATCCCTTGTCTTTGCACTCCTGGATTAAAGGCTGACATTTCAAGGCCTTCCTCTCATGAGCCTCCTCACAGCCCTCCTCCCATGGCACGGTCAGCTCGAATATGAAAATTTTACGGTCTTTGGCTGACCACAGGATGATGTCTGCGCGAAGAGCTGTGTGGACCACTTCCGGAAACTGTAGCCTCCTTCCGACGTCGACTCTCATTTCCCAAGAGCTTGTGGCAGCAGACTGGATTTTGCTGATGCCCTGGCTGTGAAGGGTCTGGCTCCCTCCTTGATGAAGGTGATACTAGGTCTGTACTACCTAGCCTCTTCTTGCACCTCTTTCGCTCAAGTGTGCCTTGTCGTGACGCCACCTATATCGACCTTGTGTTAAAGATGTTTTGCACCCTGACAATATGTGTGCCAGTGTCCCCTTTTGACCACAGGGTGTCGTACACGGAGCACAGCAGTATTTGTAAGTATTTGTTTTGCTGTGATTTGCTTAGCCTCTAAGATTTTGGTCATATTGCCCATCCTGAGTGATCATGTTATTAAAGCTAGTACACCACTAGATTAGACTAGCTATCTATAATAGCCCTACAAGTTTGAAAATGAATAAATAAATAAAATTATTTCAGATTGTGAAATAAGTCTGTGCACCACACCAAAGTCCCGTTCAAGGAAAGTCTGTTTACTTGGCGGCCAACACCTCCGGGCATCTGTTTCGGGCATTCAAGACAAAGTCCTATCTATTTGAATGGGGGAACCCTAATATTTCAAAAACTGCTTGCCGAATTCCCTATTAAATAACATATTTCAAATCAGCAACAAAATCTGACATGAACTGTCCCATAAATGTTGCTTCTTATGCTAAAATAGCGGTAAAAAAACGTATTTTTCAGGCAAGACGAGCCAATGCGCATGTGTAGTAATAAGCGCAAGTCTCAGGTTTCTATGAGAACTGAAGCTTTTAATGGCAGCTGCAGTGACGCAATGACCAATCAGCAATTGGCTCTTTTACTTAGAAGGCGGGACATATTCCGCCATATTGCGCGTTGGAGTTTATCCCATTCATAAGTAATATGAGTGAACCGACTTTCAATATCTATAGTCTTTGACCACACTCAACATCCCCCTTTCCAAACCTAAAAAAAATACCATATGTTGTTTTAAAAGTTAAAATGTATCAGTATTTGGTAAGAGACCAAAATAAAAAAGATTTATGCATTTTGTTTGTCCTTTTTGTCATGTATGACTATTGAGCATCTAACATAATACATAATCTGGTAAATGAGCTGTCCTAATTATAAAAAAAACTCTTAAAAATTTCTGGAAAAATAAATATGATACCATGAGAGCTTTAAAGCAAGCATTGTTAGGAAAATATTCACGAAAAATATGAGGAAAAGAAAATGCCACAATGTCTCTTTATTCTCTTGTTTATTTATGTAGGGTTAAGAGATACAGATCAAGGATCAGTTACAAACTACACTTAAAAAGATATTATTTAACATTCTAGATTTAATACTTTATCAAAACACTTTTGAGTCACATGTGGTATTCATGGGTCCTGTCTCAGTGCTGAAACTCTTTATACAAAGTTACATGTATATACCGCTCAGTAATCTATTGCACATTTCAAACACACAATAGTCCTCATTAATACAGATTCACATTTTCATTTTGAAATCATACACTGAAGGTTCAGTATTACTGTAATCACATTCTGCAAAGCTCCTGTTCTCTTAAGGGAAACAGTAGGAAACCACTGAAAGTATTGTGGGTATTCTGGCTATCATATATCCTCGTGCCAGACCAAAGTCTCACATAGACAACATCTCCAACCTCCAGGATCAACACAACTCCATTAGAGGAGTTTAACCGATCATGAGCCTGAGCCTGATGATCATGTGCTACAACCACACGCTCTCCATTCTTAACAATGGATGCAGCTGATGGAGTTGGGCCATAACCATATATAGAGACTCTGAACATGTACGCTCCTTTCAGTGGGGCAATGAAAACACCTAAATCAAATAACAAGAGATACAGAATCAGATGTTTCCTGTAGGATCGCTTAATTACCAAACACACTGTGTAATAGTTTTTAAAGATGGCAGATCATTTATTTCTCTTATACACATTACACAACTGCAGAGAGGTCTGAATGGAGCAGAAGGGTTTTCATTATTATAAACTGAGTTTATGACTCATTTCATTGATAATTACCTGTAATTGGGTTGTAGGCGTTCCCTATGTTTGTGAAGACGTTCCTGTAGGTTAGTGTGATTTCAGTGGTAAAAGGACCAATATCTCCACTGCCAGATTGCATCAGTGAAGCTGAAAAAGCTATTTCTCTTTCTGTTATTGAAAAACATAAGCAATATTGTAGTATACAGTGTTGGGCAAGTTACTTCGAAACTGTAATGCGTTATTTATTACTTGTTACTGTCATTTCAAAGTAATCCGTTACATTACAATATTACTGTATTTAAAATGTAAGGCATTACACTACTATTGCATTACTTTTAAGTTACTCTCACCAAAATAACTGCCAATATGGATTTGGCAATCTAAATGTAGCGTATGATGCTCAATTAGCTCATTACACATCCAGTAGAAGGTGATGTGGTATCCGACTGAGCTTGGACCCATAAGAAATTTTACCATGATGTACTATAGTACATACCATGGTATACCATGGTAGTACCATGGTACCTTACATCTAACCATGGTACATACTATATAGTACTTCAGATATTATCATGGTACCATGGTACATTGCATGGTACTGTATATGTTACTATGGTACATAGTATGGTACCTACCATGGTACATACCATAGAACCTCAGATATAACCATGGTACATACTTTATAGTACTTCAGATATTATCATGGTACCATGATAATATCTGAAGTACTATACTGTACAGTATGTTACTATGGTACATAGTATGGTACCTCAGATTTAACATGGTACATGCCCTAGTACTTCAGATATAACTATGGTACATTCTGCCGTACATATTACCATGGTACATACTACCTCAGATATAACCATGGTACCTCAAATATTACCATGGTACTTTGCATGGACGCATGGTACAGACATCTTTTTACTTTAAGCCCGGGGTAAACTTTAGGCTTAAACTTTAGCAAAAATAAAAATAACTAATGAATAATAACTAAGCCAAATATTTTTATTTTATTTTAATTATTATTGTGAGTGACTGCAGTAGTGTGGGCATAGGCCATTTGGTCTATGAACGAGTCATAGATCTCCAAAATCAGTTTTAAATGTATAATTTAATATTAATGAGATTTTTATTTAAGTAATGTTCTAATTCTAGATGTTTGTAAATGCTGCATGATTTTGACGTGGTTTAATCAATGGCCGTGCGCGTGAACTTTGAACATTCATGTCGCTTTCAAACACTGGAGCGGCCGCGGCGCAGAGTTGCCATGGAAACGGCGCTGGACCACTGCGACTGGTAAGCAGGAAACTCCCATAGACAGTAAAAGAAACTCCCTCTCTCGCTGTTGAGAATGTACTATCCGCTGCAGGCTCACTCATCTCGGCTCTGTCTGATTAACGTACAGAAAGTGAAACATTTTGCGCGGACGTTTCTCCTCTGCTGATCTCTCGCGGTGATTTTGGCGAATTTGTATGAAGAAAAAACTCCTTATTCCAGGTTAACTAACAATGCTTGTAACGCGCGTTACTGACATTTGTACCGAGTAAAATATTACTTTTTTTCCCCCTGTAATGCCTTACATTACCGCGTTACAGCAAAAAGCAATGCATTACAGTAATTAATTACTTTTGTAACGCGTTACTCCCAACACTGGTAGTATATATTACACTATTACACTGATAATGTATACACTGGATTTAACATCATTCAAGCACAGTTTCACCTCTATTTTCCTTTCTCAACTCCACTTGACCCAGAGTAAGATTTGAGATTTCTGTTAAGGAATAAAGATTCTGTTAAATGTAATTCACACTGATTATTGTAATAGATAACACAATTTACACATTACACACTAAACTTTACACTAACATTTACACTATACAATGTATTGCATTGGTGTTTTACTTTGAGGATCATTGATAAAAGAATTAATGTTTTGTTGAGGTACCATCATTTTTCTTGTTCATCTCTTCCAGGATAAACGTCTGTTGTTCCCTCAGTTGCGTCTCTAAAGCTCTGTTGATGGTTTTCTGCTCTGTAACTGTGGCGGTCAGTTCTCTGTTGATGGTTTTCTGCTCTGTAACTGTGGCGGTCAGTTCTCTGATGTTCACTTTCTGCTCTGTAACTGTGGCGGTCAGTTCTCTGATGTTCACTTTCTGCTCTGTAACTGTGGCGGTCAGTTCTCTCAGCGCTGCATGGATGTCAGTGAAGCAACAGTTTTGTTGGCTGTCAGTTGAAGCTTCATCTCTCAAAGTGTCTGTTTGAGGTGGATTCTGTCTTCCGTCCTCAGATCTGAGCTGTTGACTGATCTCATTCTCATTGAGTCCTCCATCTACCTGATGCTGTACGACACACACAAAGGTTTCCAACAGCAGCAGTAAACATACTAAACCCTTCATTCTTCACTGATGTTTGTTTCCAGCTCTTGCTCTGTCCTCCTCACAGCCTCTCGTGTTCCTTTTATAGTGTCCTGATTTACTGTCTTTTGTACTTTTGTATCTATATTGCTCCAGATAAATAAGTAGTTCAAGTTAATTGTTAATCAAAATCAAAGGAATGTTCCGGGTTCAGTAGATGTCTATTCACAACATTTGTGGCACTGTTGATCACAGCAGAAAATAACTGATTCATCTCTCTCCCTTATGGTTTTTTTAATGTTTTTTGGTAACTTTATAATAGCGTTCAGTTGTAAGTGATTTATAAGTGGTTAGTTAATGATGAACTAATCATTTACAAAACATTCATAAATGATTAGCAAGTGATATACTAACATTTTATGTATGTTTTGTAAATTCTGTTACAAGTAATTTACAAGTGATTAGTAAATGATTGACTAATTATTTAGGAAACATGACTATGCATTCATAAATAATTAATAAGTGTTATGTTCATTATTGTATGTATGTTTTCTATATTTAGTTGTAAGTCATTTAAAATTGATTAGTTAATGATTAACTAATCATTTACAAAACATGAATATGCGGTTCATAAATGTTTAATAAATTATGTTATTTTTTTGTATTATTCATGTAGCAATTAGAGGGTGCAGAAAGTGTTGTAAATGCCTTGTATACACGTACAGATCATTTGTACCAGGTCAGTAACAGTGTTCAACACGATGTGTAAACGCATTAATAAATCATTTACAACACTTTCTGCATCCCCTAATCTAAAGTGTGAACTATTCATCACTTGTAAATGTGTTACACATCATTCATAGATTACCACTTCAAGAATCAATAAGGCATAAGACATAGTTTGTATCTACGAATGATGTGTAACACATTTACAAGTGATGAATAGTTTACACTTTAGATTAGGGGATGCAGAAAGTGTTGTAAATGATTTATTCATGCGTTATAACATCTATAACAGGTGTTGAACACTGTAGTGTGTAGTGTAGTGTGTACTGCAGTGTAAGTGCTGACTGGTGAGGGTATAGACAGAGTCTTTAAACACTGTTCACCTGATGTGAGCAAAACATACAAAAATAATTAATGTATTAAACATTTATGAAATGCATAGTCATGTTTTGTAAATGATTAGTTAATCATTAACTTATCAAATGTAAATGACTTATAACAATCTACAAAACATACATAAAATAATGAACATAAATGATTAGTTAATCATTTACTAATCACTTGTAAATGACTTGTAATGGAATTTACAAAACATACATAAAATGTTAGTATATCTCTTGCTAATCATTTATGAATGTTTTGTAAATGATTAGTTCATCATTAACTAACCACTTATAAATGACTTACAACTGAACATTATTATAAAGTGTTACCTGTTTTTTTATATAGATCAGCGATCGGCATCATTATAGCACACAAAGAGAAAATCACCTCCGGTCGTGTGAATGGATTATTGGATCTGACTGTGAGGAATGATTACCTCAAAATGTACGTCAATATTCAAGTTTGAGTGACTTTATTTAAATCAAATACATTAGCTATTGTCACATGCCAGTGATTATCCCGACCTCTGATATATTTCTGACGTCTGATATAGATGGTCACATGACTCTGGTATCCATGTGCGTATCTTACACTTTTTTTTGATGGTGGTGTTTTTTTCTTCTTCAATAAATCAACGCTATCGGTCACCCTTTACATCTGTCTGTCTGTTTATACAAATATTTAGCCAATGAAAGATCTTAAAAAGAGCTTGTGTAAATCTTCTTTGATCCTCAAACTGTCAGTAAACCTGATAACTCTGCCCCCTCTATCTTGACTGAATGAACTGAAGTTCTGCAGCAGACACACAGCAGACAGCAGCTGAATGAAGTTTTGCAAGGGTAAACAAAGATCTTGTTGTTTGAATAAGTACTAAACACTATGTATATAAAGGCTCATATTTTATTTATTTGATGTCTGACTGAAACATGTGGGACCTGAGAGAGAGGTCTAGCATTTGCCATCTAGTCATAGCCATAGCCTACACTTAAATAGCCTGTGCATACAGTAGCATTTCATCTTTTATAAAATGAGATTTTGGCCAAATGTATTTTACAACAGGAAAAACTGAGCACCCATATAACTACAACAAACTAGTTCGTAACCTGTTGATGAAAATATAATGTGATGCCGCCGGCGCTGTTTTAATGATGGACAAAATGCACATTTGCACACATTCGCAGGTCAAAAACCCTGTAACTGCATTTGAGCTTGACTTTTGTAAAAGTAATACAATAATACAACATCATAAATCAAAGAAGAATGAGTATGTCGGTTCCAAAACACCTGAGAAGAGTTAGTTTAATCAACCTCCTATTGGTAACCCAGAGTTAATGCGCGCGCACGGCGAGTACATAAAGACATTTTCAATGGATCTCCGATTTCAGGAGTCACCATGGAAACCCAGGGAGAAAAAAAGCGAGCTACATATTTCGGTGAAACTGAGTTGGAGGTTTTAATGCTTGCTTATGAAGACTATAAGCCCATTATAACTAAAAAAAAGCAATACTGCTGCATCAGCAAAAGAAAGAGAGTTGGCTTGGCAAAAAATAACGACAGAGTAAATGTGTGAGTTTATAAAATTATAAATGGGCTATTTTCCCCTTTCATTGTGACGCAAAAATTCTTTGGGGCATGCAGTAAAAATAGACAAGTTTTTACTTGTTGGCCTCCATACATTTCTTAATATTACAGTAGTAATGCACATAATTGGCTAGTATGTTGGCTTCTTGTTTTTTTCAGGTGTAATCCTTCTGGAGCCAGAAGAAGTGTGAGCTAAGTCAAAATGAAACACAAAAACATTCTCCAGCAATGTAATTTAGTATTTAATGTAGCCTAATTTAGTTGTCTAAGTAGCCAATAGAAAGAAGGCTGAGGCCCGTAAAACAGGTGGGGGTCCACCTCCACCTTCCCTCACCCCAGCTGAGGAGCTGGCACTGTCCCTTAGTAAAGGGCGACCTGTGGTCGATGGGATTCCAGGGGGCAGTTCGTCAGACTCAGCTACCAAGACAAGTGGCTTAGTAAAATGTAGGTGTACCATATTAATACTTATGATTTATTGATGTTTTCACTGTTTTTGTCAGTGTTTTAATAAAGAAAATCATCAACATTGTCACCATTTTAAATAGGCATTTTGAATGCATTTTACAGTCATTGATTCACTTGTGCAGTATGCATGCTGCTTTGACTGCATATGCTGTATACTGTAATCTTATTACTAGTACTCTTAGATGTTCCTAATGTCCTTCATTATTAGTTGTATTTGTTTAAGAATATACATTGAGTATTGAATATGCATGATTATATTATTGGTTTAATTATCTTGCAGTTGCTGATGGCCACATTGTATTATTGGATCCTCCTGCAACACCACACTCTGTCACAGTTGTAAGTGATTATTGTCTTTAGGTTTCTGTTTGCTAGACCAAGCATTCCTTATTTTTACTGTAGGCTGACGATGAAGAGACCACTTCTGCTGTGACAGAAACAGAAAATGTGGGGAGGCCCATAGAGGTATGATGCATAGAATGCATTCCCCCTTTTTTACATAAGAGAATAAATAAATTGTCATTGTCATTTTACAGAATATGGCAGGAGATTTGAATACAGATGAGGGTCCATCTACCTCCACACAGAATCTGCAGTTCTCCTTCCTCATTTAAATATTTGGTCTGTGTTTGTATTACAGACTTTATCAGTCATGTTTAATTATTCTGTCTTTCTAGTTGCCTGCCAAAGAGCTGTATAAGGTCCACCTTCAAAAGCAAATCAGAAAAAGTGACATGGAGATGGACCTTATACAGCTTCAAATGGAGGAGAAAAGGCTTAACCTAAAAAAGGCCAGACTTGAATTGCTGGAGCACCAGCTTAAGGTGGGAAACAGTATGTGAACATTAATCTGTAATTTGTTGTTGAATGAAATCTAAAGCAATAAATACAAATGTATATTGTTACAGGAAATAAAGAAACAATGAACAACCCTTGACTGTTAACTGGTTTTAATTAAAGTGATTTTGGCAAATCATGTCTCGTACCACCCTGCCATCTCTTTGGTCTACTGGGTTCACTGGGGGTTCCTCTTGGCCATCTTCAAGAGAAGGGGGGGCCCTCTCACCTCTCAGTGTGGCAATGTTGTGAAGAACAACACAAGCAGCTGTGATGTCACATGACCTTTCTGGGCTGACCCTGAGCCCACGCAGGCACTGAAACCTTGCCTTCAGGATGCCTATAGTCATTTCCACCTTGACCCGTGTTCTGCTGTGGGCCAGGTTGAATTGTGCCTGTGGTCCAGGCTCAGGTTCAGGGTAGGGTGTCATCATATAGGGCAGACAAGGGTACCCTCTGTCCCCCAGCAAGTAACCATTGAAGTGTCCTATAAAGGTAGTTAAAGTGTATAATTGCATTAAAAAAAAAAAAAAAAAAAAAAAACATTGTGTAAGGCAAAACATACCCTGTTGAAATTTGTGGCACAATGATGACTCCCTAAACATTCTGGCATCATGTACAGACCCTGGCCATTTGGCTTCAACATTAGGGGTTGCATCACATATTATCAGTTAGTGGGGACCAGTAATGAGGGTGATTTAATGGTTTAAACACCCAAACATTTAGCACCCAAAAAATCTATTGTCACCTGCACATTGATGCTATGGATTGACTTCCTATTAACATAGTCTCCTTCATTGACTGAAGGAGCTTTAATGGGAGTGTAGGTTCCATCAATGCACCCAATCACATTTGGGAACCCTGAAATTGAAAGTTATATAATTAGAAACATTTAAAATTATTGTGACTGTATACAGTATGAATAGATTAAGTAGTGCTATGTAACTAAAATGGTCTTTCATAGAATATCATAGAATGGACAAACCCGCCACTCTGTGGAATTCCTCTTTAATGACCCTCAGTGGTTTATGGCCAGGGAACTGCACAAAAGTGTGTAGGAACTGTTTGAGTGCAATGCATACTGTACGAACAGCCCTACACACAGTTGCCTTTCCCACATGCTCTGCATCGCCTATTGTAGGCTATACAAAAAACTCCCTGTCGCAAAAAAAGTTAAATAAATGGAGTTAAATATTTAACTCCATTATCTTCGTTTAATAAATTAACGATTCTTTTGAAAAACGGTAAATATTCACTTGGATACGAAAACACATTGATACGTGGTCGTATCACCCTCACGGCGGAAAAGATTTCGTATTATCTGTGCTTCCACATCCACTGGATCGTCTTCAAAAGGGCACGCCATGCTCCGTCACCTCTCTGAAACAAACTAACCCTGGAACATAACCTGCTACCGAGCAGGTTATCTTCAGAGAGTAAGTTCCTATGGTTACATACATACCCAGAAAGTTACCTCCGTTTTTGGAACCGAAAGTTGAGGTTATCCACTAACTTACCCTTAAACTTACCCGGGTATGTCACATAACCTGCTTTCTGGAATACCCCCCTGAGGGCAGTAGTGGGCACAGGTAAGGGTAAATATAGGTAGGAAGTAGGAGGTGGCCTGTATGCACCTGAGTGATGGGCATATGTTTTTTTTGTGTTTTTTTAACAGCGTGAGAGATGCTGTATTTTTTGCTCAGCTGGAACAAATAAACCAGCCATAAACCTTGAATCCAGCCTGGAATTAGATTATATTTCTTGCCTGCGTACATCACCTGCCCAGGGTGCTAGAAGTTGTCGTTTGAAAGTTTGATTTAAGTTTAATTTCCTTTTGTTTGTTGACAAACGGCCACTACAGCATCCATGTGGAGCTCTGTGAATTTATGGTTTTTCACAACCTGGAACTTCTTCCCTGGAAAACTGTTTTACCAACTCTATAGTATAACAACAAAATCTTTAAGCTAGGATTATGCAGTTTTTGTATGGTGTGTGTGCACGCAATTTTTCAACCTAGAACACCATTGTACTGGAGTACTATGGAGTGAATTATGTGCCAAAATGAAACAAACAAATCCAGCATTTTGCAAACAAACTGGATCTGCTTTGCAAAGGAAAACTCGACTTGCAAACAAACAGAAAGCAATGTGCAAGTACAAAGGTCAGTTTGAGTGAAAATGCAGTGGAGTAACAAATATGTATTATGTTTTACAAATATAAATAAATGAGCCAAGATAATACTTCACAAATAAATACAAACCATCCTACAAATTGCATGTAACCTTGGAACAAATACCAAATCTAGTGCATAAAAATGCATATCTGTCTGTTATGATTGTGTGACACTTGGCTTTTTATGAGATCTCTCCGCTCGATTTTCTCACAAATGTGTCCAGGCAGATTTTCTCACAAATGCAGTTGAGCAACTTCCTCTTCTAAAACAGTAGATGGCGCTAACTAGGGGATTAATTTAACGCTAGTCTCCCGGGAGAAGCACTGATTTGAAACTTGTCTTTGCCTACAGCTGAGGAAAATGACCGGTGAACGGGTGTGTTTCTGTCTTAATTTATCTATAATTAAACTTTTTGAGGTGTTCTTTTGCAAAATGTTTATTGCATATCTAGACAGATTAGCACTTAGCAATTCACTCTCTCTAGGATAGGGGAATCTATAAGATGAAAGCTCTTTGCCGGCTGCAAAAGAGGAGTCTGTGGCTCGTCTTCAGAGAGAGGGCAGCCGCGCACTGGAGGACGATATCCCGGAGGCCTACTGTGCAGAGGAGTCGTTGGCCCTTATTCAGAGGGCGTGCGACAACGCGAAGGAGGACGATTTCCTTAGATTTCTTCAGTGCCGCTGAGTCACTTATGGTTCCAAACTGAATTCAGGTACCTTTGTGTAAGTTTGTTTTCCCGCTCAGGAGTGTGAAGCAGCCAGTTTGTTGTTTCAAAGGCCCCAGCAACGTCTCAGGCCTGCAACGGTGTGTGTGTGTGTGTGTGTGTGTGTGTGTGTGTGTGTGTGTATGTGTGTAGGCCCACAGTGTTTCGTTATCCATCATATGTTGTTATTCAGTGCACTTAAAAACTGTGATTTTTGACTATTTTCATCTATAGTGAAAGTGTGACAGACACATTCATTAATTTTGACACTTAATATATTGCATATTGTGTGTGATATTGTGTCCATTGGTGATTTGAGATAAAATGTGACTGTTAATTAATCACATACAGTTAATTTGTTTATATGAACTCATTTGACATTTTTATTTTATACAAATTAAATTATTTATATTTTGTTACTTTTCAAAGAGTTTTATTCTTTCAAAAGAGTTTATACCAGTCCGTTTAAGCATAAGTTAGTCTAGATTTTATTATAATTTTCTACAGGAAAATTAATTAATTTAGTGACACCAGAGGGGCCTAACTTCAACATCTGTAGGCGTATCATTACTGAATCTGGAGCGCTCTCCTACTTAATTACAAGAAAGACAGGTAGGGGGCGCTACAAGTATATAAAGCTTAAAAAATGTTTAACATAAACTAGCGGCAAGACCCATAATCTGCCAGAAATAAAAACCCCATAAAAAAAACCCATAAAAAAAAAAAGTGGAAAGTTAGAACTAAAAAAATGAAATTTCAATATTTCATGTACTAGTACATCAATAGCCTTTACAATTTATTTTAAAAAGTTTGGCACGCTACTCCTCCTGCACTGATTATCATCTCCCCAGTTTACAAGCAGTTTCACTGCCCAGATCACAAGGACTTCTTATATGAACTCATAGGTTTAGAACTAAGGCAAGAGTTTATGTGATGCATGTGTTGAAGCTGATTCATACAAATTGCTTCAGTAAAAGTCAATTAATCCCATTTATTAATTTATCAATACAGCTGAGGGGAAAGTCTCGATATGACTATATTAGAGCAAAAAGTGTTTTTTTTTCTTCTGTGTTTGTGTCTTTATTATAGACAGGAAGCGAATTGGGATAAAGAGAGGGAGAAAGGTTCGTGAAAGGACTCGAAGTCAGGTCGCCCGAAGCGCAACAACGCTATATATCGCTGCGTTGCCCATGAGGCATTCAAATTGAATGTCTATATATATTGTTTTATGGTGTGTATCCCCAAACACCTTCTACCTTATTAGGGCCCAAGCCCTGAAAGGGCGAAGGCCCTATTGTTTCCGGTAGGATTATTAGGGCCCAAGCCCTGAAAGGGCGAAGGCCCTATTGTTTTCGTTAGGATTATTATTAGGGCCCAAGCCCTGAAAGGGCGAAGGCCCTATTGTTTTCGGTAGGATTATTAGGGCCCAAGCCCTGAAAGGGCGAAGGCCCTATTGTTTTCGGTAGGATTATTAGGGCCCAAGCCCTGAAAGGGCGAAGGCCCTATTGTTTTCGGTAGGATTATTAGGGCCCAAGCCCTGAAAGGGCGAAGGCCCTATTGTTTCCGGTAGGATTATTAGGGCCCAAGCCCTGAAAGGGCGAAGAGCCCTATTGTTTTCGGTAGGATTATTAGGGCCCAAGCCCTGAAAGGGCGAAGGCCCTATTGTTTTCGTTAGGATTATTATTATTAGGGCCCAAGCCCTGAAGGGGCGAAGGCCCTATTGTTTTCGTTAGGATTATTATTATTAGGGCCCAAGCCCTGAAAGGGCGAAGGCCCTATTGTTTTCGTTAGGATTATTATTATTATTATTATTATTATTATTGTTCAAGGGTTCGGGGGCTTTTGGGGCCTTTAACGTGCTCAAAAACTCATGAAACTTTGCACACAGGTCAGAAGCTGCGGCCATTAGGGCCGGGCTGAAGATGGTCCCTGGGCGTGGCAGGGGGGCTCGACAGCGCCCCCTTGAATGGGGTCCGAGTGCGGTCCGAAAACTTGGTCCATATACCAAACATTCTTGCATGAATTAATATGAAACTCGGTACACATATAGATCTTATTGGGCTGAACAACTTTCGTGCTCTAAGTTTTACGCCAGCCCAACAGGAAGTCGGCTATTATGGGTTGTTTGGAAAACGCATGCTGTGGAATTTGATGTACTCCTCCTAGGAAATTCATCCATTCGCCTCAAAACTCGGTGTGCATGAAGTCAAGACATTGAGGATGATAAATTGCGGACGGATTTTTGATATCTCGAACGGTTTGGCCAAGGCGAGGAAACGAATTTATGGCGAATAATGGGACACAGGAAGTGTATTATAACTTCTGCATACATTGACTGATCTTGATAAAACTTCAGCAGTGTGTTCGTGGTCAGAGGCCGATCACATTGATGTGACTATTGTGAGTCAAAGTTATAGCGCCACCAACTGGCAGCAGGAAGTGTGTCACTTTCAAAATGCTTTGAAATCACCCTCTTATTTTTACCCGATTTGCTTCAAACTTTATGTGTATAATGTAAACACACGGCAGATGTAGACCTGTGAAAGGATTTTTGATATCTTTAATACTGTTGCCATGGCAACGCTTCAAACTTTAATATTCTTTTTTGATGCTTTTGAGACTATTAACATACTTGAAATTGGATGAAACTCGACAGACACATCACATTTATTAGCCCGTAGACATGTGCAAAGTTTCAGAAACGGGCGTGGTGAGGGGCTCAGTAGCGCCACCTTTAGTCATAAATGGGGCGGTTAGTTTTATCAACAGCAACAAAACTTTGTATGTGTATTGTTCTCATCAAGACGGACAACTTTCTAATTGACATTAACCATCTCCGACCAACAGGAAGAGAGATATTTTGGTTTGAATGTGGATTTTCTGAAGAATTTTCTCTCCCTCTCTCTGTGTCTGTGAGGGGAGGGGGGATTTGAATATTGCTTTTATATTGTTAATCAAGGTTTCAGGGGCTTTTGGGGTCCTTAACGTGCTCAAAAACTCTTGAAACTTTGCACACAAGTCAGAACCCACGGCCATCAGGGCCGGGCTGAAGCTGGTACCCGGGCGTGGCTGGGGGGCTCAACAGCGCCCCCTTGAACGGGGTTCTA
The DNA here is from genome assembly GCF_951802725.1 of Rutilus rutilus. Lineage (NCBI taxonomy): Eukaryota > Metazoa > Chordata > Actinopteri > Cypriniformes > Leuciscidae > Rutilus > Rutilus rutilus. The sequence continues at coordinate 36,163,089 of NC_140212.1, forward strand.
AAACTTGATCCATATATCAAACACGCTCGCATGAATTAATATGAAACTCGGTACACATATAGATCTCATCGGGCCGAACAACTTTACCCCGGTCAAGTTTTACGCCAGCCCAACAGGAAGTCGGCTATTATGGGTTGTTTGGAAAACGCTTGCTGTGGAATGTGAAATACTCCTCCTAGAAAATTCACCGTGTCCCCTTCAAACTCGGTGTGCATGTAGTCAAGACTTTGAGGATGCTAAATTGCGGACGGATTTTTGATATCTCGAACGGTTTGGCTGTGGCGAGGAATCGAATTTATGGCGAGAAAAGAGAAACACGGAAGTGGAATAACTTCTGCATACATTAACTGATCTTGATGAAACTTCAGCAGTGTGTTCGTGGTAAGAGGCCGATCAGATGGATGTAGCTATTGTGAGTCAAAGTTATAGCGCCACCAACTGGCAGCAGGAAGTGTGTCACTTTCAACATGCTTTTGACAAAAGTGGGGGGGTTACTTTTAACTACAGTAAAGAAAAAATAGTTTCTATATTGTACTCATCAAGCCGGACAACTTTCTAATTTACATTCAATAGCTCTGGCCATCAGGAAGTCAGATATTTTGGTCTGAATGTGAATTTTTTTGCAAAATCAGCCTCTGAATTTTTAGCCACTCCTCTTAAACTATTTATTTTATTCGTACCAAACTTTTTCAACATGATGAAACTACATTAAATATGCTAAATTGTGAATGGATAATAAATATCTCAAACGGTTTTGCTATGGCGAGGGATTAAAGTAAAAATCTTCTAAAAATGTAATTATATACCATTTATTTCTATATAAAAGTATACAAATATCACAACTAAACCCATTTTATTCTGTTTTTGCAATTCAAGAAGAATGAAAAAGTTAAAAACAGGCTATTTAGTGCTATTTGGTTCAACAAAAAAGCAAACATAGGGCTATACTGCCCTCTTGTGTCCAAAAGGACATCAAAATAGTATATAAAACTTTTTACCAGGTAGGCCAATATTGTATTTAAATATACATTTATTAGGTATGTGTCTGAAGATATTTTCCCACCGGTTAATCGACGTGTGACACGAGTGGGTGCTTTTAAATCGCTAATATAATAGTGAAAGAAAAATAATGATAATGTTGCACACACAAATCACACACATGTGGGAAAGAATGATGCTTTTAAACAATACTAAACCGCCATTAGGTGTCGCCAGGCATCCATCTTAATAAGCGAGTCATTGATTCGTTCGTTCAAACGATTCGTTCGAATGAGTCGATCATGATTAAGACAGATGTTTATGGATTGATCATTCAATCTTTGAGTCAACCGATTCGTTAAAAATGCTGAATCGTTCAGTTATGAGAAAACACGTGATGCTGAAACAGAACAAAAACAGTCAACATTGCATCCAAAATGTAAGTGACTTAATTGTAACTGTTTATTAACCTGTTGTATGAAATCTAGGGGTGGGAGAAAAAATTGATTCTTAGATGCATCGCGATGCGGACGTGGACGATTCTGAATCGATTCACAAATGTAAAAAAATCGATTCTCTAAAAAAATATTTTTTCTAATAACGTAATATTGACGGAAGGCAAAAGGCGGAACTCTAAGCGGACGTGCGTGCAGTCTGTGGCGCGCACATAACAGAGAAGTTTCTTCTGCTCACCAAGGCTGCATTTATTTGATTAAAAATACAAACAAAAACAGTAATATTGTAAAATAGTATTCCAATTTAAAACAGCTGCTTTCTATTTTAATATATTTTAAACTGTTATTTATTCCTGTGATCAAAGCTGAGTTTTCAGCATCATTACTCCAGTCGTCACTGTCACATGATCCTTCAGAAATTATTCTAATATGATGATTGATACTCAAGAAACATTCATTATTATTTTAAATGTCGAAAACAGTTGTGTACAGTCTTTGATGAATAGAAAGTTCAAAAGAACAGCATTTATCTGAAATCTAAAGCTTTTGTAACGTTAAACACTACCGCTCAAAAGTTTGTGGTTAGTAATATTTAAAATTTTATTTTTGGGGGAAATAAATAAAATAAATCAGTACTTTTATTTATGAAGGATGAGTTAAACTGATCAACAGTTACAGTAAAGACATTTATAATGTTAAAAATATATATATTTGAAATATATGCTGTTCTTTTGAACTTTACATTCATCAAAGCATTTTGAAAAAAAAAAAAATCTGTACACAACTGTTTTCAACATTGAAAATAATAATGAATATTTATTGAGCATCAATCATCATATTAGTATGATTTCTGAAGGATCATGTGACACTGAAGACTTGAGTAATGATGCTGAAAACTCAACTTTGATCACAGAAATGAATTACTATGTAAAATATTTTAAAATTGAAAACAGCTGTTTTAAATTGGAATAATATTTCACAATATTACTGTTTTTGTTTGTATTTTTAATCAATAAATGCAGCCTTGGTGAGCAGAACAGACTTCTCCTAAAAACATTAAAAATCTTACTGACCCCAAACTTTTGAACAATAATATATATATATATATATATATATATACATACATATATATGTATGTGTATGTATGTATGTATATATATATATATATATATATATATATATATATATATATATATAAATATAGCTGCGAGCAGCGATGGAGGGCCAAAGCCGGCGGTACCGCCACCCCGGTGCCTTTAGGTAACTAAAGGCACCGGGGTTGCGGTGCCACCGGCTTGGGCCCGTAATCGCTGCTCGCAGCTATATTTATATATATTTATTATTATTATTGTTCTTCAAGGGTTCGGGGGCTTTTGGGGCCTTTAACGTGCTCAAAAACTCATGAAACTTTGCACGCAGGTCAGAACCTGCGGCCATTAGGGCCAGGCTGAAGCTGGTACCCGGGCGTGGCAGGGGGGCTCAACAGCGCCCCCTAGAACACAATCCTAAATCTTGGACACATACAAGAACGTATTAGTATGAAACTCGGTACACATATAGATCTCATCGGGCCGAACAACTTTCGCACTCTACGTTATTAGCTCTGCCCAACAGGAAGTCAGCTATTATGGGTTGTTTGAAAAATGCATGCTGTGGAATTTAATGTACTCCTCCTAGGGAATTGATCCGATCCACACCAAACTCGGTCAGCATGAAGTCAAGACATTGAGGATGCTAAATTGCGGACGGATTTTTGATATCTCGAACGGTTTGGCCGTGGCGATGAAACGAAATTATAGCGAGAAAAGATAAACAGGAAGTGTGTTATAACTTCTGCATACATTAACTGATCTTGATGAAACTTCCACAGTGTGTTCGTTGTAAGAGGCCGATCACATGGATGTGACTATTGTGAGTCAAAGTTATAGCGCCACCAACTGGCAGCAGGAAGTGTGTCACTTTCAAAATGCTTTGAAATCACCCTCTTATTTTTACCCGATTTGCTTCAAACTTTATGTGTATAATGTAGACACTTGGCAGATGTAGAACTGTGAAAGGTTTATTGATATCTTAAATACTGTTGCCGTGGCAACGCATCAAACTTTAATATTCTTTTCAGATGCTTTTGAGACTCTAAACATACTTGAAATTGGATGAAACTCGACAGACACATCACATTTATTAGCCGGTAGACATGTGCAAAGTTTCAGAAACGGGCGTGGTGAGGGGCTCAGTAGCGCCACCTTTAGTCAAAAATGGGGGCTTAGTTTTAAGTAGAGTCACAAAAATCGTTATGTATATTGTTCTCATCAAGCCGGACAACTTTCTAATTTATAGTCATAAGCTGTGACCTACAGGAAGTGAGATATTTTGGTTTGAATGTGATTTATTGGAGAATTCTCTCCCTCTCTCTCTCTGCCTCTGTGTGTGTGAGGGGTGGGGGGATTTGTCTTTTGAGTGAGATTTGTTTAAAATTCCTGTTTTTCAAGGTTTCAGGGGCTTTTGGGGCCTTTAACGTGCTCGAAAACTCTTGAAACTTTGCACACAGGTCAGAACCCGCGGCCATCAGGGCCGGGCTGAAGCTGGTACCCGGGCGTGGCAGGGGGGCTCAACAGCGCCCCCTGGAACGGGATCCGAACACTTGTCCATAAATCAAACACACTTGCATGTAATGATATGAAACTCGGTACACATATAGATCACATCGAGCTGAACAACTTTCGTGCTCTAAGTTTTACGCCAGCCCAACAAGAAGTCGGCAATTATGGGTTGTTTGGAGAACGCTTGCTGTGGAATGCGAAGTACTCCTCCTAGAGAATTCATCCAATCCCCACCAAACTCGGTGTGCATGAAGTCAGGACATTGAGGATTCTAAATTGCGGACGGATTTTTGATATCTCGAACGGTTTGGCCGTGGCGAGGAAACGAATTTATGGCGAGAAAAGAGAAACACGAAGTGGTATAACTTCTGCATACATTAACGGATCTTGATGAAACTTCACCAGTGTGTTCGTGGTAAGAGGCCGATCAGATGGATATAACTATTGTGAGTCAAAGTTATAGCGCCACCCACTGGCAGCAGGAAGTGTGTCACTTTCAAAATGCTTTTGACAAAAGTGGGGGGGTTAGTTTTACCCACAGTTTTAAAAATCAGTACGTACATTGGTCTCATCGAGCCGGACAACTTTCTAATATACAGTTATTAGCTCTGAACAACAGGAAGTCAGATATTTTGGTTTGAATGTGGATTTATTTGCAAATTCAGCCTCTGAATTTTTACCCACTCCTGCTAAGTGGTTTATTTATTCACACCAAACTTTTTCAACATGATGAAAATACATTAAAGATGCTAAATTGTGAACGGATATTAAATATTTCAAACGGTTTTGACATGGCGAGGGATTAAAATAATGTCAAAAAAGGAATCAGAAAACATCTCATATATTCTTAAAATTTAATTATACACCATTTATTTTTATATAAAATTATACAAATATTAGAACTAAACCTATTTTATTCTGTTTTTGCAATTCAAAAAGTATGAAAAAGTTAAAAACAGGCTATTTAGTGCTATTTGTTTCAACAAAAAAGCAAACATAGGGCTATACTGCCCTCTTGTGTCCAAAAGGATATCAAAATAGTATATAAAACGTTTTACTAGGTAGGCCTATTGTATTTAAATATAAATTTATTAGGTATATGACTGTGAGGATATTTTCCCATCGGTTAAGCGACGTGTGACACGAGCGGGTGCTTTTAAATCGCTAATATAAAAGTGAAAGTAAAAAAACGGACGTCCGCACGGACATTGATAATGGTGCACGTTGGAAAGAATGATACTTTTAAACATAACACTAAACCGCCATTAGGTGTCGCCAGGCGACCATCTTAATGAGCGAGTCATTGATTCATTCGTTCAAACGATTCATTCCAATGACTGAGTCATTCATGATTGAGACAGATGTTTATGGATTGACCATTGAATCTTTGAGTCAAGCGATTCGTTTCAAAATGCTGAATCATTCAGTAATCATTCAGAGAAAACAAGTTGCTGTGATCTTTGTTTAACTATTTTTGCTGCTGAAACAGAACAAAAACAGTCAATATTGCATCTAAAATGTAAGTGACTTAATTGTAACTGTTTATTAACCTGTTGTATGAAATCAATGTCACAGTTTCAATCGTGATTGTATTCAGGAAATAGTTGCCTACTCGTCAAGTGAGGTTGCTTAACTCTATCATATGTTATAAAATATATAAAAACTCCATATTTGTAATTTTTATAGTCAGTATGTTGTTAACTGGGTTGCTTTTTTGTGTGCTGCGCTCATTTGTTTACAATTCTCCTGGAGAAGCAGCATGAGCCTCAGCAGTGCAACCTTGTTACCATTGATCAGTAATACATTTATTATTAACTGCTGATTGCAACTTAAAATGAATGTAATGAAATTAGAATAATCTCTCGTTTTAGTGATTCCCAAGTTATTTTTTTGTTATTGACGTTCTAATCAGGCTATACTTTGGTCGGGCAAGTAAAATTCTCTTTCAGGTAGGCCTATTGTATTTATATATAAATATATTAGGGATGTGACTGTGATAAAATTTTCCCACCGGTTAATCGACATGTGACACCGCTGAGGGCTTTTAAATCGCTAACTATAGTATACTATATACTAGTAAAATACAGACGTCCGCACAGACATTGATAATGGTGCGGAGTAGAGCGAGCATTTTCAATGTATTCCTATGGATGTAGGAATTAACTAAAACATTTTATTTATGTTTTTGTGTCCACTGTTCAACCGCAACCGCGTCACACACACATTCCAGAATTGCAATCTTGACATTCATTATAGCCCTAATACAATATAATAATAAAAATAGTCAACCTAACATAAACGAATTACACTGCTCTGTTTAAATAGTCAGTAGTACAATCTGTACCATTCACAGTAAGCAGAGCTCCACTGTGATGTTTCCAAGAACATTTTTGCGCGTGTGAAGAGGATGATTTTTTCCATCGATATTGGAACACGAGTGAAGTACAAAGCCTATAATAAAGAATAGTTTAGCATCCAAATACATAGCAAAAATTGAAACATTTTGATTCTAATGAGAGGGTTACGTGAGACCAACACTGCTTACTTTCGTTTTTATTTTTACATTAAATTTAAAGGATTTGTTGTGGAATATTTTGAGTGTATCATAAAATCAGAATAAGGTAAGACAAGTAATATTTTCTGTCTTATATATATATATATATATATATATATATATATATATATATATATATATATATATATCTATCTATCTATCTATCTATCTATATATATATATATATATATATATATATATATATATATGTATGTGTGTGTGTGTGTGTGTATATATATATATATATATATATATATATATATATATATATATATATATATATATATAGATATAGATAGATATTTATATACACACACACACATATATATATATATATATATGTGTGTGTGTGTGTGTGTATGTATATATATATATATATATATAAATATAGCTGCGAGCAGCGATGGAGGGCCAAAGCCGGTGGCACCGCCATCCCCGGTGCCTTTAAAGGCAAGCCCTGAAAGGGCGGAGGCCCTATTGTTTACGGTAGGATTATTAGGGCCCAAGCCCTGAAAGGGCGAAGAGCCCTATTGTTTTCGGTAGGATTATTAGGGCCCAAGCCCTGAAAGGGCGAAGGCCCTATTGTTTTCGTTAGGATTATTATTATTAGGGCCCAAGCCCTGAAAGGGCGAAGGCCCTATTGTTTTCGTTAGGATTATTATTATTATTATTATTATTATTGTTCAAGGGTTCGGGGGCTTTTGGGGCCTTTAACGTGCTCAAAAACTCATGAAACTTTGCACACAGGTCAGAAGCTGCGGCCATTAGGGCCGGGCTGAAGATGGTACCTGGGCGTGTTGGGGCCTTTAACGTGCTCAAAAACTCATGAAACTTTGCACACAGGTCAGAAGCTGCGGCCATTAGGGCCGGGCTGAAGATGGTACCTGGGCGTGGCAGGGGGGCTCGACAGCGCCCCCTTGAATGGGGTCCGAGTGCGGTCCGAAAACTTGGTCCATATACCAAACACTCTTGCATGAATTAATATGAAACTCGGTACACATATAGATCTTATTGGGCTGAACAACTTTCGTGCTCTAAGTTTTACGCCAGCCCAACAGGAAGTCGGCTATTATGGGTTGTTTGGAAAACGCATGCTGTGGAATTTGATGTACTCCTCCTAGGAAATTCATCCATTCGCCTCAAAACTCCGTGTGCATGAAGTCAAGACATTGAGGATGATAAATTGCGGACAGATTTTTGATATCTCGAACGGTTTGGCCAAGGCGAGGAAACGAATTTATGGCGAATAATGGGACACAGGAAGTGTATTATAACTTCTGCATACATTGACTGATCTTGATAAAACTTCAGCAGTGTGTTCGTGGTCAGAGGCCGATCACATTGATGTGACTATTGTGAGTCAAAGTTATAGCGCCACCAACTGGCAGCAGGAAGTGTGTCACTTTCAAAATGCTTTGAAATCACCCTCTTATTTTTACCCGATTTGCTTCAAACTTTATGTGTATAATGTAAACACTGGGCAGATGTAGACCTGTGAAAGGATTTTTGATATCTTTAATACTGTTGCCATGGCAAAGCTTCAAACTTTAATATTCTTTTTTGATGCTTTTGAGACTCTTAACATACTTGAAATTGGATGAAACTCGACAGACACATCACATTTATTAGCCCGTAGACATGTGCAAAGTTTCAGAAACGGGCGTGGTGAGGGGCTCAGTAGCGCCACCTTTAGTCATAAATGGGGCGGTTAGTTTTATCAACAGCAACAAAACTTGGTATGTGTATTGTTCTCATCAAGACGGACAACTTTCTAATTGACATTAACCATCTCCGACCAACAGGAAGAGAGATATTTTGGTTTGAATGTGGATTTTCTGAAGAATTTTCTCTCCCTCTCTCTGTGTCTCTGTGTGTGTGAGGGGAGGGGGGATTTGAATATTGCTTTTATATTGTTAATCAAGGTTTCAGGGGCTTTTGGGGTCCTTAACGTGCTCAAAAACTCTTGAAACTTTGCACACAAGTCAGAACCCACGGCCATCAGGGCCGGGCTGAAGCTGGTACCCGGGCGTGGCTGGGGGGCTCAACAGCGCCCCCTTGAACGGGGTTCTAAAACTTGATCCATATATCAAACACGCTCGCATGAATTAATATGAAACTCGGTACACATATAGATCTCATCGGGCCGAACAACTTTACCCCGGTCAAGTTTTACGCCAGCCCAACAGGAAGTCGGCTATTATGGGTTGTTTGGAAAACGCTTGCTGTGGAATGTGAAATACTCCTCCTAGAAAATTCACCGTGTCCCCTTCAAACTCGGTGTGCATGTAGTCAAGACTTTGAGGATGCTAAATTGCGGACGGATTTTTGATATCTCGAACGGTTTGGCTGTGGCGAGGAATCGAATTTATGGCGAGAAAAGAGAAACACGGAAGTGGAATAACTTCTGCATACATTAACTGATCTTGATGAAACTTCAGCAGTGTGTTCGTGGTAAGAGGCCGATCAGATGGATGTAGCTATTGTGAGTCAAAGTTATAGCGCCACCAACTGGCAGCAGGAAGTGTGTCACTTTCAACATGCTTTTGACAAAAGTGGGGGGGTTACTTTTAACTACAGTAAAGAAAAAATTGTTTCTATATTGTACTCATCAAGCCGGACAACTTTCTAATTTACATTCAATAGCTCTGGCCATCAGGAAGTCAGATATTTTGGTCTGAATGTGAATTTTTTTGCAAAATCAGCCTCTGAATTTTTAGCCACTCCTCTTAAACTATTTATTTTATTCGTACCAAACTTTTTCAACATGATGAAACTACATTAAATATGCTAAATTGTGAATGGATAATAAATATCTCAAACGGTTTTGCTATGGCGAGGGATTAAAGTAAAAATATTCTAAAAATGTAATTATATACCATTTATTTCTATATAAAAGTATACAAATATCACAACTAAACCCATTTTATTCTGTTTTTGCAATTCAAGAAGAATGAAAAAGTAAAAAACAGGCTATTTAGTGCTATTTGGTTCAACAAAAAAGCAAACATAGGGCTATACTGCCCTCTTGTGTCCAAAAGGACATCAAAATAGTATATAAAACTTTTTACCAGGTAGGCCAATATTGTATTTAAATATACATTTATTAGGTATGTGTCTGAAGATATTTTCCCACCGGTTAATCGACGTGTGACACAAGTGGGTGCTTTTAAATCGCTAATATAATAGTGAAAGAAAAATAATGATAATGTTGCACACACAAATCACACACATGTGGGACAGAATGATGCTTTTAAACAACACTAAACCGCCATTAGGTGTCGCCAGGCATCCATCTTAATAAGCGAGTCATTGATTCGTTCGTTCAAACGATTCGTTCGAATGAGTCGATCATGATTAAGACAGATGTTTATGGATTGATCATTCAATCTTTGAGTCAACCGATTCGTTAAAAATGCTGAATCGTTCAGTTATGAGAAAACACGTGATGCTGAAACAGAACAAAAACAGTCAACATTGCATCCAAAATGTAAGTGACTTAATTGTAACTGTTTATTAACCTGTTGTATGAAATCTAGGGGTGGGAGAAAAAAATTTATTCTTAGATGCATCGCGATGCGGACGTGGACGATTCTGAATCGATTCACAAATGTAAAAAAATCGATTCTCTAAAAAAATATTTTTTCTAATAACGTAATATTGACGGAAGGCAAAAGGCGCAACTCTAAGCGGACGTGCGTGCAGTCTGTGGCGCGCACATAACAGAGAAGTTTCTTCTGCTCACCAAGGCTGCATTTATTTGATTAAAAATACAAACAAAAACAGTAATATTGTAAAATATTATTCCAATTTAAAACAGCTGCTTTCTATTTTAATATATTTTAAACTGTTATTTATTCCTGTGATCAAAGCTGAGTTTTCAGCATCATTACTTCAGTCGTCACTGTCACATGATCCTTGAGAAATTATTCTTGTATGATGATTGATACTCAAGAAACATTCATTATTATTTTAAATGTCGAAAACAGTTGTGTACAGTCTTTGATGAATAGAAAGTTCAAAAGAACAGCATTTATCTGAAATCTAAAGCTTTTGTAACGTTAAACACTACCGCTCAAAAGTTTGTGGTTAGTAATAATTACAATTTTATTTTTGGGGGAAAGAAATAAAATAAATCAGTACTTTTATTTATGAAGGATGAGTTAAACTGATCAACAGTTACAGTAAAGACATTTATAATGTTAAAAATATATATCTTTGAAATATATGCTGTTCTTTTGAACTTTACATTCATCAAAGCATTTTGAAAAAAAAAATCTGTACACAACTGTTTTCAACATTGAAAATAATAATGAATATTTATTGAGCATCAATCATCATATTAGTATGATTTCTGAAGGATCATGTGACACTGAAGACTGGAGTAATGATGCTGAAAACTCAACTTTGATCACAGAAATGAATTACTATGTAAAATATTTGAAAATTGAAAACAGCTGTTTTAAATTGGAATAATATTTCACAATATTACTGTTTTTGTTTGTATTTTTAATCAATAAATGCAGCCTTGGTGAGCAGAAGAGACTTCTCCTAAAAACATTAAAAATCTTACTGACCCCGAACTTTTGAACAATAATATATATATATATATATATATATATATATATATATATATATATATATACATACATATATATATATACGTATGTGTATGTATGTATGTATGTATGTATGTATATATATATATATATATATATATATATATATATATATATATATACATATACATATATATGTATGTGTGTGTATGTATGTATGTATATATATATATATATATATATATATATATATATATATATATATATATATATATATATATATATAAATATAGCTGCGAGCAGCGATGGAGGGCCAAAGCCGGCAGTACCGCCACCCCGGTGCCTTTAGGTAACTAAAGGCACCGGGGTTGCGGTGCCACCGGCTTGGGCCCGTAATCGCTGCTCGCAGCTATATTTATTATTATTATTATTATTGTTCAAGGGTTCGGGGGCTTTTGGGGCCTTTAACGTGCTCAAAAACTCATGAAACTTTGCACACAGGTCAGAAGCTGCGGCCATTAGGGCCGGGCTGAAGATGGTACCTGGGCGTGGCAGGGGGGCTCGACAGCGCCCCCTTGAATGGGGTCCGAGTGCGGTCCGAAAACTTGGTCCATATACCAAACACTCTTGCATGAATTAATATGAAACTCGGTACACATATAGATCTTATTGGGCTGAACAACTTTCGTGCTCTAAGTTTTACGCCAGCCCAACAGGAAGTCGGCTATTATGGGTTGTTTGGAAAACGCATGCTGTGGAATTTGATGTACTCCTCCTAGGAAATTCATCCATTCGCCTCAAAACTCGGTGTGCATGAAGTCAAGGCATTGAGGATGATAAATTGCGGACGGATTTTTGATATCTCGAACGGTTTGGCCAAGGCGAGGAAACGAATTTATGGCGAATAATGGGACACAGGAAGTGTATTATAACTTCTGCATACATTGACTGATCTTGATAAAACTTCAGCAGTGTGTTCGTGGTCAGAGGCCGATCACATTGATGTGACTATTGTGAGTCAAAGTTATAGCGCCACCAACTGGCAGCAGGAAGTGTGTCACTTTCAAAATGCTTTGAAATCACCCTCTTATTTTTACCCGATTTGCTTCAAACTTTATGTGTATAATGTAAACACACGGCAGATGTAGACCTGTGAAAGGATTTTTGATATCTTTAATACTGTTGCCATGGCAACGCTTCAAACTTTAATATTCTTTTTTGATGCTTTTGAGACTCTTAACATACTTGAAATTGGATGAAACTCGACAGACACATCACATTTATTAGCCCGTAGACATGTGCAAAGTTTCAGAAACGGGCGTGGTGAGGGGCTCAGTAGCGCCACCTTTAATCATAAGTGGGGGGGTTAGTTTTATCAACAGCAACAAAACTTGGTATGTGTATTGTTCTCATCAAGACGGACAACTTTCTAATTGACATTAACCATCTCAGACCAACAGGAAGAGAGATATTTTGGTTTGAATGTGGATTTTCTGAAGAATTTTCTCTCCCTCTCTCTGTGTCTGTGTGTGTGTGAGGGGAGGGGGGGATTTGACAATTGCTTTTATATTGTTAATCAAGGTTTCAGGGGCTTTTGGGGTCCTTAACGTGCTCAAAAACTCTTGAAACTTTGCACACAGGTCAGAACCCACGGCCATCAGGGCCGGGCTGAAGCTGGTACCCGGGCGTGGCTGGGGGGCTCAACAGCGCCCCCTTGAACGGGGTTCTAAAACTTGGTCCATATATCAAACACGCTTGCATGAATTAATATGAAACTCGGTACACATATAGATCTCATCGTGCCGAACAACTTTACCCTGGTCAAGTTTTACGCCAGCCCAACAGGAAGTCGGCTATTATGGGTTGTTTGGAAAACGCTTGCTGTGGAATGTGAAATACTCCTCCTAGAAAATTCACCGTGTCCCCTCCAAACTCGGTGTGCATGTAGTCAAGACATTGAGGATGCTAAATTGCGGACGGATTTTTGATATCTCGAACGGTTTGGCCGTGGCGAGGAATCGAATTTATGGCGAGAAAAGAGAAACACGAAGTGGAATAACTTCTGCATACATTAACTGATCTTGATCAAACTTCACCAGTGTGTTCGTGGTAAGAGGCCGATCAGATGGATGTAGCTATTGTGATTCAAAGTTATAGCGCCACCAACTGGCAGCAGGAAGTGTGTCACTTTCAACATGCTTTTGACAAAAGTGGGGGGGTTAGTTTTAACTACAGTAAAAAAAACTCAGTTCATATATTGATCTCATCGACCCGGACAACTTTCTAATTTAAAGTCATAAGCTCTGACAAACAGGAAGTCAGATATTTTGGTTTGAATGTGATTTTTTGGAGAATTCTCTCTCTCTCTCTCTCTGTATCTGTGTCTCTGTGTGTGTGTGTGGGGTGTGGGGAATTTGTCTGTTAGGAGAGGTTTGCTTTTATAATTGTTTTTCAAGGTTTCAGGGGCTTTTGTGGCCCTCAACGTGCTCGAAAACTCTTGAAACTTTGCACACAGGTCAGAACCTGTGGCCATTAGGGACAGACTGAAGCTGGTAACCGGGCGTGGCAGGGGGGCTCAACAGCGCCCCCTTGAATAGGGTTCGAAAACTTGGTCCATAGATCAAACTAGCTTGCATGAATTAATATGAAACTCAGCACACATATAGATCTCATCGGGCCAAACAACTTTCGCACTCTTAAGTTATACGCCAGCCCAACAGGAAGTCAGCTATTATGGGTTGTTTGGAGAACGCTTGCTGTGGAATTTAAAACACTCCTCCTAGAGAATTAATTAAATCGCCACCAAACTCTGTGTGCATGAAGTCAAGACATTGAGGATGCTAAATTGCGGACGGATTTTTGATATTTCGAACGCTTTGCTCGTGGCGAGGACATGAATTTTTGGCGAGAAAAGAGAAACACGAAGTGTTATAACTTCTGCACACATTAACTGATCTTGATGAAACTTCAGCAGTGTGTTCGTGGTAAGAGGCCGATCAGATGGATGTAACTATTGTGAGTCAAAGTTATAGCGCCACCAACTGGCAGCAGGAAGTGTGTCACTTTCAAAATGCTTTTGACAAAAGTGGGGGGGTTAGTTTTACCCACAGTTACAAAAATCAGTACGTATCTTGGTCTCATCGAGCCGGACAACTTTCTAATTTACAGTCATTAGCTCTTGTGCCCTCAATACGCCCTCTTGTGTTCAAAATGATAGGCGGAGAATTTTTTTTCCATCATTTAGGTATGTGACTGTGAGGATATTTTCCCACCGGTTAATCGACGTGTGAAACTGGGGCTTTTAAATGGATAAGCTCGTGGATCAAGCAGTGTGATTAAAGGCAAGACGGAGGCTCACTGACATAACTTATCATAACATAACTTATTTCAGCGTTTTGTTAATCAACGGCCGAACTAACGTTACCCCAATCCGATCGTGACTGTCCCGGTGTTAGCTCTAGTAAAAGTAAAAGGTAGTTAGTAAAAGGAGGGAACACCAGGGGGCTTACTGGACATCTCCAAGAAAAAAGGTTGGTATCCAAACTTAATCAGTTAGTCAGTTAATCATAACAGTAGTCACTTATGTGACCCACGACGTGTGAGCAGTAGCCTGGCGCACTAAAAATATAAGCGGGAGAATGTTATCATTGCAAAGTGGTCAGGCTAATGTCTTGTGTTTATTCCACAATACTTATGGATAAGCTGTTTGATTTATAAACATTAGAATATTTTCAAATTTCACCCACCCTGCTGTGCATGCACATAGCTGTTCCTCAATTTGTGTGTTTCCCATTTGAATGGTCAGCGTATGAGGCGTCGGCTGCTTGCGCTGGGACCTAACGTTACAGTATAGGCTTTAGCTTCACTTTTTATGAAATTATTCTGTAATCGGTTGCATATTATGTCGTGGATACATCCCTCGAATGCATACTGCAGTCCCTTTTGTCTTGCTCTCTCAGATTTTCACCTGTTTTGCCAAAAATGACTAATTATCTCCTTGGGAATGTCTGAAACCGGTGCATACTGTAATAGACGTGCCAGGCGCGAAAGCTTGACAGGCGTAGCAACAGTAACTAAGGAGGGCGGGGCTTAGCGAAGGGTCAATTATATAGGTCCGTTACCCTATAGGTAGGGCTGATCAAATTACATCTTTTACACTGAAAAATAACAATTGTGTAGTGGGACGTATTGTGGCGCTGTAATTAGACTAATGTGCTTGGGGTAGTGCAGGTCCAATTACGAGCAGGGTGGTCAAATGTCACTGGAGAGGGAGAGTCTCCAGAAACTTCAGATGTTTTTAAACAATAGTCAAAGTGCTAAAATACATTTTCATTGATCAGTTTACTTCTTGCATTGTTGGTTTTGAAGTAGCAACACCACACCAGACATGGTGACTGCCTTTTACCTTCAAGCAGTTCACACGTGTGCAGGTTGGAGACAGAATCTTAATCCTTTGAAAGGCTCTCTTTTGTATGTTACCCTTTGTAGGAGTAAATAGGTGATTGTGCATTGACTAAATCAGGCCCTGAAATGTATATTTCGTGAGGATACTAAAATAATCATTCTTTGAAAAAACTTAACCAAATATAGTAATCATCTGTAAGCAATTAGATTTAAATGAAATATATATTTTAATACACTTTACAGACAATAAAATAAATACAATTAGTGGTGCAACATATCACAAAATTCACTTGGATCATTTAATGTTTTTGAGCCACGGATCAGCAAAAAAAAAAATATATATATATATATATATATATATATAACGCGAAAGAGGAATTAATTCGGTGTTCAAGCTTCTCTTTCTCTCAGCGTGTGCGCTTCGGGCGCGGATAACGCGTGAATCCCTATTTTCGCCTCTTCTTCAGAGTTTAAAATTGTTGGAAGCTGTAAATTGGCAAGAAAAAAATGTGTCCACATTAAAACCTTTCACTCTGTGATGGTTATATTTAATCTGCGAATCACATGAGTGCCGAACCGTGGCCTATACGGATTCAACTGGGATCCGTTACACTCCTAAAAACAATGCATAGTGTTTGTTAGCCTATAAGATTATGAACTAAATATGAAACTTCTTTGCAGTCACTTTCACACACACACACACACACACACACACACACACACACACACACACACACACTCACTCACTCACTCACTCACTATAGTCAAAACAAACAGAGTAGGGGAAAATATTAGCTAGCTATATTGATAATAATGACAATAAACAAGGAAGGAATGCCACTGCAAGTTAAAATTCACTATTAGGCCTAACTTAGAAAGTAGCAAAATAAGTCATTCAAATCGTCACGTGACACAGGGGCATGCATTCCAGGTGCAAGTCCGCCCACACCGCGATGACGATTTTTTTTTTTACACAAAAACCAGCATACGTGTCTTCTGCGGTATAGTTTTACGTATCACCGTGAAATAACAAGGACTATTACCCGAGAAAGAAGTGTTGGATTGCTGTTGCCGGATCTTCCTCTGAGAAATTTCAGCTAATACTTTTCAGCAAGGTATGTGGCATAATGTTTCTTTCCAGTGAACAGGATTGTTTTAAGATAAAGTCAGGCTTTTTCGATGTTGTGTAAAATATAGTTTACATGTTCAGATTTACCGAATGTTAGGTGGGTTTTAAGTGTGCTAGCAGTACACTAGTTTGTTAAATTAAGTGAATTTGAAAAGTAGGCCTAAATTTAGGCCCTGAATCGCATCTTAAAAATGAACTGAAACTCAGCATAAACTGCTTATTAAACTAGCACGTTTGTAAGAGACGTTTTACTGTTATGTAAGAGAAATATATTTCGCGTTTGGACCAATTAATCATATTGGCTAGGCCTATATGGTTTTATGTTCACAGGATCACTGCACTAATGTGACGCTGCGTGAATCCTTGTTCTGTTGTTTATTTGCATTTTGTAAACCACAGTTTTTCAAATCTTGGATCGCCGACCCCTTCAAAAATAGGTCGCCAGGAAAATGTAAAGAAAATTCAGTTACATCGACATCGAAAGAGAAAACTATATGCTGAGTTTGGTTCATCTTTGTGAAGCACGCGGCTCTCCACAAAGTTGACCGAAAAGAAACCAAGACGGCAGTGTGTTTGTTTTCTTTATTTTACAAAAGCACAATGTTCTGTTTTATCGTGAGTGTACACACTCACACACTTTGCAATTTCGAATGATGTCCTGAAGAAATGGAGTATGTTTTTATGTTTCTTCTGTTCGATCGCGCCGGCGCCTATACGCGCACAACGCCATAATCCACTATTGCAAACAATTGTGATGTTCATTGTCATGTTCATGCCTGTTCATTATTAAAATAAAATAGTCACCGTAACATATAAAAAATGACACTGCTGTTTATGTAAATAGTCAAACAGTTGTGAGCACTGCTCCACTGTGGTGTTTCCAAGCATATTTTTGCACACGTAAAGAGTATTCTTTTTTCTGTCAATCATTGTAAAGTGAGAGAAGTATAAAGCCAATAATAAATAATAGTTTAGCATCCACATTTTTTTTCAAATATTCGTGAGCCCAACGCTGGTTACTTTAAGTTTTGCTTAAAAATATTTTGTTTTGGCTTAGCCTATTTATTTTTTTCATTCTTTTTCTGCTGAATAGGCCTACCACAAAATGGCGACCGAGACGGGAAGTTAGGGTAGCGATACTTCCGGTCAAGCCGCCGCCCGCTACGATCGCCATTCATTCTCAAAATGGACTGAACAGCTTGTTTTCTCTGTCATTAATATATCTGACAAAAGTAAGAATAGCAGATGTTGTCCGTTTTGTTGATAGTTTTCAGGGAGCTGTGACAAGATCGAAATTAAAAGGATTTGTTATGGAGTGAGGGGAACTAAAATAGACTAGGCTATAGGGAATGTGAAGGTACTTCACGCAGTGTTGCATTATGGGACGTGGGCGCCATCTTAGGAGGCACGATCTCTGTTTACCTTTTCGCCGCCCGTTGCTATGACATGTAATAGTTGGTGTGTTTGGCTAAAACGAGGTAAAATTGAAGAAGAACGGAAGAAATTTGAAGAAAAAGACAAGGGACCCTATCGGGAGAAACTAAATGCCACTGCCAAAATTTTAATTTAAAAGTTATTTGGACAAACTGTCCGCGATAAACAACGTTGATCCATATTATTTAGCAGCCCAAGACTGGATTAACGTTACAGATCCAGACGCACTAACGTTACCTCCGCTCACAAATCTGGACATCGTTAACTTTGTTTTTGAATTGAGTGCGTACACTTTGCAGGAGTTTAAGAGCTATACATCCCTTCAAAATAGACTGATGTATCTTTGCCCATCCCAGTTTATGTGTAACGTTACTTAAAAGAGTCTTTGTGGATGCAATCACATAGACTGTAAAAAAAAATAGTGCAATCAGTAGAAAAACAGATACAAGCCACTTAATGTATTTATTAAGCAGTTATATAAAACCTTGATTCACAAACATTTTAAAAAGGTATGTAAAAAGATGTACAGAATATCAAAACAAATTGTTAATTGAAAACAAAATAAATATAATTTATTTGATTCATGCAATGTGGCCTGGCTTTATCGTCTGCTAACATGAACCACAAAATCAACATAATTCATCAACTATCCTACAAGTCATCAAGGAATATACAATACAAAACCTCTAGCTTTGTACAACTTTTAACAAACGTTTTTACAAACCAGTTGATTTAGCAATCACTGCTCAACACTTGGACACGTTTGTAAGAGCACAGCAGACTAACGTTATGACAACTTTATCCAAGAAAACCACAGTCTCACCCTCACATGACAGAACCATATTTATGGGAATTTTAGAAGACAATATTTTGTATTTGTTTATTAAAATTTCCTCATTATTGCGGCAACCCACGCGATCATGGCGTCTTCTCGTCAGCTCCTCCACCTGCTTCCCATGTTGCTGGAAAAACGTATTCCTTTTGTTTATTTTCCTCCCTGAACGATCGTGTGACCTGCTATGGCAGTTCTTGATCGAGCAACACTGACCAACAATAACGCTGTTATTAAAAACTCGACAGAAAATCCAAAAACAGCCTCCTACACACGAATTCAAATACAGCGGGTAGAGCGGGATAGGGCGCGATCCTCTAAATATGGCGGCGGACGCATAATGTATCACGGCGTGACGTCACCTTCACATTCCCTATAGCTATGTGTGAAGTGTTTATTATGTTTGTAGAGTTTATAATGTTTGTAGGCCTATATGACATTTCGCTTTATTTACCAGTTTTATTTTGAAAATGCAATAAAATGCCTGTTTTTTTTGTCTCTCAAAAACAAACGAAAATATTTCTAATGTATTTTTTTTAAGAATGCAGCAAATGATAGTAAGCTACTAATTGGTTGAAATTCTTATGGGTGGTTAATTTTATGGTTAGCATCCCTGTATAACTAAAAATTAGTGCAGAATCAACTTAGCTTTGCGATCGCGTCAAGTATCAGCCAGTGCACGTGAATTTTTGTGCAATCTAGTGGTTTAAAGGGGAATAAAGTAAAATACCCCATTTAGCCCCATTATAATGCTTTGCTTGACTTGTTTGCATAAATGGATGTAGGCCTATATGCGGGTCGCGTCAATAAAAAAAAAAAGGGGGTTGCTCTAAAAAGTTCAAAAACACATTTAAATAAACCCATGCAAATTCTGGTAATTTCTAAGTGTCAAAGACAAAATGCATTTTACATTAATGAAAGGTTAATGAGTGTCGGGAAAAAATTAAATCCCTATTTTGTTTATGTGTGTGTGTATATATGTGTGTGTGTGTATATATATATATATATATATATATATATATATATATATATATATATATATATATATATATATATATATATATATATATATATATATATATATATATATATATATATATATATATATATAATATGGGCTGTCAAAAGATTAATCACGATTAATCCATCCAAAATAAAAGTTTGTGTTTACATAATATATGTGTGTGTACTGTGTATAATAATTTTGTATATATCAATACACACACACATGTATATATTTAAGAAATATTTGCATACATATACTGTATATTTATATCTAATTTATATTATATATAAATATAATGTTTTTATAAATAAATTACACTTTTCTTAAATATAAATACAAGCATGTGTGTGTATTGATATATACAAAATTATTATACACAGTACACACACATATATTATGTAAACACAAACTTTTATTTTGGATGGATTAATCGTGATTAATCTTTTGACAGCCCTAATATATGTATGTATATATATATATATGTATATGTAATAATATATACAGTGCTATGCATAAGTTTAGACACCCATGCTAAAGTTGACTAAAAAGAGGAATAAAAAATCATCTTTTGGAAATTGAACTTAATGCCTTAATTTAAAAAATTAGGAAAAATCCAACCTTTAAGGACACCAATTTTCTTTGTGAATGAATAATGCATCGTAAATAAATAAATGTTCTTCCTTAAAATACATGGTGCATAAGTTTGGACACCCCTATGTTAAATTCCCATAGAGGCAGGCAGATTTTTATTTTTAAAAGCCAGTTACTTCATGGATCCAGGATACTATGCATCCTGATAAAGTTCCCTTGGCCTTTGGAATTAAAATAGCCCCACATCATCACATAGCCTTCACCATACCTAGAGATTGGCATGGTTTTATTTCAGTTAGCCTAAAAGCTAGTTTGATTTGCATTGAGAGATGATCTTATGGAAAGTACCCCATGCCAATCTCTAGGTATGGTGAAGGCTATGTGATGATTTGGGGCTATTTTAATTCCAAAGGCCAAGGGAACTTTATCAGGATGCATAGTATCCTAAAAAATAAAAATAAAAATACTTAAAAATAAAAATCTGCCTGCCTCTATGGGAATTTAACATAGCGGTGTCCAAACTTATGCACCCTGTATTTTAAGGAAGAACATTTATTTATTTTCGATGCATTATTCATTCACAAAGAAAATTGGTGTCCTTAAAGGTTGGATTTTTCCTAATTTTTTAAATTAAGGCATTAAGTTCAATTTCCAAAAGATGATTTTTTATTCCTCTTTTTAGTCAACTTTAGAATGGGTGTCTAAACTTATGCATAGCAGCACTGTATATATATATAAAATATCCAGTACTCAACATTTGTCTGAAGTGCATCAAAGTTGTCCTAAAACAAGAACAGGTAGGCTATTGTTAAAAAATCATGTATCACTTTGATGAAAGGTTTTGATTCACTTCAAATGTTGACTGTATATGTGATGCGATCTGGGAAAACCCACCACATGGTGAAATTTTACCTATTACAGGTTTTGATATCATATGGATGCTGGTGTCAAGCCCTTTCCAAATCTGTTTTTATTTTTATCATAGCTTATTGGTAGCAGAAGTTATGTTTATCTGAAGTCGGCCGATCTCAATGATTTTCTGGAACGGAATTTTGAGAAAAACAGGTTTAAATAACTGTCACCGTTGAGACGCGTCCATCTCGCGATTGTTATGAAACTGCGTGACGTTATAGTTTAAACAGGATTGGCGCGAAATGCGCACTATACACATTCACTGTACATGTATGTGGTTTATTTTAAAGGTAAACTATCTTTGTAGTGTTACGAGACGGACAGGTGTATGGGATATACGGCGATTGTTTAGTTTTTTTCACCTCTGCCGGGCGTTAATGGTCGCATAGAATGCATTAGAGAAAGAGAGTATTTTCAGCTTGACACTATAAATCGCTGTTTTTCTGCACTAAACAAGGGAATTTTGCAAAGATATTTTCAGAGATAAGAGAAAAGATGTTATAGAATAATAATTTAATGGAAAAAAAAATTTGACAAAAAAACTGACATTCAAACTATTTTGGAATTTACTGAAAACGGCCCAGCGCGACATCCGACGGGTTTTCCCAGATCGCATCACATATATCTCATTTTATAAACTTTTTTTTTTTTTTTTTTTTTTTTTTTTTTTTTACATTATTAAAATATTCTGGCAGTGTCCTTGTTTTTTTCCAACATAAATATCATCACTTGCCGGAGTCCCTGTTGCAAGCTTCATTCCGGTGCTTGACTGCTTACTTTATTAAATGTTTAATTAAATTGTTAAATAAAGAAATCAATGCTTAATTAAATGTTATTGTATAACTTTATAATCTGCAAGAATGATAATAATTTTACTTATAATTTTTGAACATTGAAACCCAAACTTTTTCTGATGAGTCCCCTCCCCAGTATAAACCAAATAATCAAATTGATATCAGAAACATGCGACAAGTTGACTATAATAGCTTAAATGAACAACTACTACTCAAATAGAAAGTTATTAAATTGGAGGAAGCCTTAACAGGAGCAACAGATGTGTAATTTTAAAATGATCCCTTTTTTTTTTTTTTCTTAGATGCCTAAGCTGAAGAGTTTTCGAATGCGGCGCAAGCCATTGATCAACAAAAGTAAGGCTGAGGTTTCTAATTCATTTGCTTGTGTGTGTCCGGATGTGTCCGGCATTGTTGCAGCCAATGAGGTAAGATTGCAGTCTGCAGAGGTAAATGTGAAGTTTCTAGACGTAACCTCCAGTGTAGCTTCAATTGTCAAGCATAAGATACAACATGTGTGTACCTGGAACAAAACAGTTCTTAAAGACATTCATAGTGAGGGTGCAAAATTGATTAAGGATAGGCCCTTGTGTAAAAAAGTTACTGAGGGATATGAAGATTTTAATTTTCCCCGTTGGATTAGTGGCCAATACACTGTTTTCAATAAAATGTGCAAAGTAGCACTAGAACAAACACTGAATGCAGAAAAGAGCGAGTTGTATGAGAGACTGCAGGAGATTTTGTTGAGTCATGAATCTTGCCTGGTGCACATAAATGGAGACACTTGCGCTATAATGAGACATAATGATTTTTATGTGGTTGTAGACTGTAATGTTCGTAATGCACATGGTCTGGGATCAGACATTGGTACATCAGTTGTGGTGTTTAACACAAACTGGCACGATCTGTTTTTGCACATTGATGCCCTTATGGTGAGTTTGAATGCACATACGTTCATTATATGTGGAATTAACGTACAGGTTATGACATCAGATATGTCATTATATGTTAACAGTGATGTTGATGGAGAAACTAATACATGCACTGAAAACAACATTAAAGAAAGTCCAGTGTATCCATCAAATGAAAGAGAAAGCATTCATGGATCTTTTCATCAGGGAGACAGCAAGTTAAGGTGGCCAGGGAAACAGTGTATTGCTGTTTGTTTGGCTGCAATGGCAATGCACAGTGTACACAGTGTGTTCTCATGGGAAACAAATGATTTAGATAACGTGGTAACTGATGGTGATAGTTTGTATGGCAATTTGCATCAAAGTGGTTCAATTACTGATCCGACAAAGGAAAAGTTGTTGTCCATTCCAGATCTTCCTCAGCACTATGCTTTTAATTCGAATGGGTTTACATTTGAATACGGTGACTTTGTTTCTGGATATGTAGACATGGTTGATGAAGAATTTCTTATGTCTGGTGCATGTGTGACATTAGCTGATGGTTTGCAAACAATGTTTGAAAATTACTCCACATGCTTTTTTACCTTGAATGGTAATACCTGTGCAATTATTAAGCAAAATGGAAAATTTGCTGTGGTTGATTCTCATGCCCGTAGTGGTTCTGGGATGGTTAATGGTGATGGCTTCAGTGTGGTTGTGTATCACAAAACATTGAACTGTGTCTTGAGGCACATACAAAATTTGGCTGCATGTTTTGGCGGAAACCGAAAGATTTTTGAAATAAGTGGTGTTTGCGTACACCAAGTTATAACCAGTAATAAATGTGCCAGTCAGGCAGAAATCCTAATTGCTAAAACTGAACAAAGGAATTGTGTTGGTAAAAAGAGAAGAATTCAGAGTTCACAGTCATGTCTAGAAGAAGAGAGAGAATGTATCATGAAGAAACAGAAAAAACCTTGTAAAGAAGGCAATGAGGCAATTGAAACAATTTCCAAAAGTAATGCAAATGCAGATGTAGTTTGCTTGGGAAACATAACTACTACAATGTTTAATTTCAGTCCACTCTCTCATGAAAATAAACAAAAATTATGTAGTAAACTGCATGTAGAGTTTCAGGTTGAAAATCTAGCTTTGCCATCAGACACTGGACCAATAGGTAGCCCTTGTAAAACAGAAAGTATTGTAGGTGATGGGAATTGTTTCTTCAGGGCAGTGGCAAATGTGGTGTGTGGTACACAAAAAGTTCATAGGGTAGTTAGACTTGCAATTGTAAAACATATGGAATTGCACAGTGTAGAATACAAGAATCAGTTAAGATCTCAGTACTCATCTATGGGAGACTATTTATCATGTTCAAAAATGAAGTATGTAGGATCATGGGCCACTGAGGTGGAAATTCAAGCCACAGCAAACTATTTAGGGGTAGACATTTATACATTTCATAATGGGAAATGGTTAAAGTATAGTTGTATGCATGAAAAGATGCATAACCAAGGCATATATTTACAACACTCCAATGGAAATCATTATGAAGTTGTTGTCTGTGCAAGACGATCTGAGAGTCATTTCTGTTATGAGTTATGTCAAAACAAAAAAAATGATGTTAAACGATTATACACAAGACAAAGTGTAAAGTTACAGAGTGAAGTTTATGTAAAGCATGAGACACCAGATTCTATTTGTGAAGATACAAATAAAGATGCCTCTAATAAGAACAGTTATTTTCAAAAATATTATTTATTAAAAAGAGCCAAAAGCAAAATTAAGCTTAACAAGCAATTTAAGTATCATAACAACAAAGAGGTTCAGCAACGTGTCAAAACTATGACAAGTATTAAGTATTATACTAATGTATTATATAATGAGTCACTAAAACAAACAAGTAAACTGAAATATCGTACCGATGCACAACATAACCATAAAGTCAAGGAGTACAGCAGGGTGAAATATCGTACCGATGCACAACATAACCATAAAGTCAAGGAGTACAGCAGGGTGAAATATCGTACCGATGCACAACATAACCATAAAGTCAAGGAGTACAGCAGGGTGAATTATCGTACCGATGCACAACATAACCATAAAGTCAAGGAGTACAGCAGGGTGAAATATCGTACCAATGCACAACATAACCATAAAGTCAAGGAGTACAGCAGGGTGAAATATCGTACCGATGAGCAACACAAAAATAAAGTGAAAAAGTATAGCAGGATGAAATACTGTAATGATGAAAAACACAGAATTACAGTAAAGGAAATAAGTAAGTTAAAGTATTCAAATGATCCGTTGCATAAAGAAAATGTTAAAAGATTAAATAAGGTGAAGAAAGAGCAGCTAAAACAAAAACAACATTTGTTTGATTTTGTCAAAAACACCTTTGCACAAAAGGTTAATTCAGGCCTAGATTTTGTTTGTTGTGTTTGTCACAGATTGTTATTTAGGCAGCAAGTGTTATGTTGTGAAAAAGATCATTACAATAAAAATTCAAACGTGGCGTCAGTAGCTAACAAATGTATTACAGATGTTTTTTTGCACAAGTGCAACAATGAATGTGTTCTGCCTTGTGAATTAAAGTCAAGTAAAGGTCAGCTTTGGATTTGCTTTACCTGTCATTTTAAATTGAAAAAAGGTGAAATGCCAGCAGAGAGTTCTGTTAACAAACTGGACTTGCAACAAATACCAGAAGAACTCCGTTGCCTTAATAACTTAGAGCAACATTTGATTTCATTGCATATTCCATTTATGAAAATGTTGGCTTTACCAAAAGGTGGTCAAAATGGAGTTCATGGTCCTGTCACTTGTGTGCCAGCTAATGTTAAAAACACAACAAATGTCTTGCCTAGAACAGAAGCTGAAGGGTCTTTCGTATGTGTGAAGTTAAAGCGCAAATTAACTTATAAAGGTCATTATAAATATCAGTATGTAGATACAAATAAGATTAGACAGGCTTTATGTTACTTAAAACAATGCAACAAATTTTATTCAGATATAGTTTTTAATGATGATTGGTTTAATGAGTTTACTAGGCAAGAAAATGAAGATGATAAAAATGACATTGAAGAAAATGAAGCAGAAAATGAAGTTGATGAGGAGTTACATGATAGGCAACAGCACTGTGTTTTTATGGACACGTGTTTACAGCCTGTAGATATAGGGCAAGAAGTTCTTGATCAGTACTTTGATGGGATCTTGAGTATTGCTCCTGCTGAAGGGAATAATCCAGTGAAAATGCTTGCAGATGAAACAAACGAGGCAAAATGTTTTCCTGTTTTATTTCCAGATGGTAGTTCAATTTATAGCGACAAAAGGCCACAGAGATTAACATTGTCACGCTATTTTAATAATAGAATTTTGCATGCAGATGGAAGATTTGCACAAAATGTTGATTACATTTTTTATGCACAGTATTTGTCTGAAGTTGAAAAGGTAGTGGCTAGTGTATCTATTGCTCTAAGGAAAGGACATGGCTGTAGTAAATCCATACCAAGTGATATGTTTAAAGACACAGAGACCTTGAGGCAAGTTCTTAATTTTGATGAAGGATACAGGTTTTTGAAACCCATCCGAGGAACTCCATCATTCTGGCAAGGTGTGCAAAAAGATTTGTTTGCTATGGTTAGACAGTTAGGCATTCCCACTTGGTTTTGCTCGTTTTCATCTGCTGACATGAGATGGACAAATTTGATGTCAAGTATTTTAAAACATGAAGGAAGACAGGAAACTTTAGATCAGCTAGAATGGGCTGACAAATGTGAGCTTTTGCGTCGTAATCCTGTTACTGCAGCTCGCATATTTGATTTTAGGTGGCATTGTTTTTTAAAAGAGGTGCTTATGTCACCTGTTCACCCCATAGGAGAAATTGTAGATTATTTTTATAGGGTTGAATTTCAACAACGTGGTTCTCCCCATGTTCATTGTTTGTTTTGGATCAAAAATGCTCCACAAATAGATACAAATTCTGATGATGAGGTTGTTGATTTTATAGATAAATATGTTACTTGTGAAGTGCCCACTGAAGATGAGAACTTACACAGTATTGTCACATCTGTGCAATGTCACAGCAAACATCATTCTAAAACGTGCAAAAAGAAAAACACAGTCTGTCGTTTTAACTTTCCTAAGCCACCATCAATGCAGACGTTCATATGTCGAAGAAAGGTAGATGTGTCTGAGGTAGACGTGCCCGATAATGGTGATTGTACAAATAGTTGTCAAGATGGAACTAAAAGTAGACCTGTAAATGATAACATCAATGTAGAATATGCTCGTGGCATAATGACAGCAGTTAAGATAGCTGTTTTAGAAGAGAAGATAGATTCTGTACAAACTTTGTTTGATAGTGTTGGAATAAATCAGAAATTGTTTGAGATGGCATATAAATGCATAAATAATACCACACACATTGTCTTGAAACGGCAATTAAATGAAGTGTGGGTTAATCAGTATAATAAGTTTGGCCTTCAGTGTTGGAATGCTAATATGGACATTCAATATGTAACAGATGCTTATGCCTGCATTGTTTATATAATTTCCTACATTTCAAAATCTGAAAGGGAAATGGGTTTGTTGTTAGCTAATGCCCAACGAGAATCAACAACTCAGGGTAATGTGGATGCAAAACAAGCTTTGAAAAAATTAGGGACCGTGTATTTACACAATCGAGAAGTTAGTGCACAGGAAGCAGTTTATAGATTAACCAATATGCACTTAAAAGAGTGTTCAAGGAAGGTTCAGTTTATTCCTACAGGTGACGATACTGTTCGTATGAGTTTGCCACTTAGCATTATACAAAACAAGTTGAACTCTCAGAATCTGAAAAGTGAAGATATGTGGATGACAAGTTTTGTTGATCGTTACAAGAATAGACCAAATCAGCTTATTTTTAATGATATGTGCTTAGCCACATTTGCGTCAGAGTACCGAATTGCATACAAAAGTGAACCTACTTCCAATAAAATTATGTTACAAAACAATTTGGGTTTCATTGTGAAAAGAACACGCACTCAACCTGCTATAGTCCGTTTTGCACGATTCTCAGTGACAAAAAGTCCAGAAAAATTTTATCAAAGTTTATTACAACTTTTTCTTCCATACCGTACTGATAGTCAACTTAAACCAGAAGGATATAATAATTATGAACATTTTTATAGGGAAAGTGAGGTTTCTTTTAGCGATGGATCAACACAATTAGTACAACATGTCGTAAATACAAACAGAGCATTTTTTGAAAAGGATGTCAATGTGATGGACACTGCACAAAATACTGTTAATAATGAGGGCATTTTAGAAAATGCATGGTGTGCACTTTGTCCTGAACAGCAACTACAACGTTTTGAGTGTGAACAGCTTAGACAGGAGACGGATCAGGAAGTAGAGGGACATGAGATCATTCCAGATTTACCATGTAACAATCAGCAAATTGCTCAGATAGAAAGAAGAGATAATTGTCTCAGTCGTGTAGATGGGTTGAGCTTAATTCGCTCTTTAAACAAAACCCAAATGGCTGTTTTCTATAAAATTAGACAGTGGTGTTTGAATAAAATCAGAGGAGAAAACCCAGAACCATTTCATGTTTTTATTACTGGTGGAGCAGGCACAGGAAAAAGTCATTTAATTAAAGCCATACAATATGAAGCAACAAGATTATTGTCTCAAACAGCTCTGCAACCAGATGACATTACTGTTCTTTTAACCGCGCCTACGGGAATCGCCGCATTCCAATTAAAAACTTCCACAATTCATACAACCTTTTGTATTGGCATAAATGTGAAGTTGCCGTACACCCCTTTGAGCGAAAACAAGCTAAATTCTTTACGCGCAAAATTCCACGGCCTTCAAATATTAATTATAGATGAAATCTCAATGGTAGACCATAAACTGCTAACATATATTCATGGAAGATTGAGACAAATTAAGCAAACCGGAGATTTTTCTATTTTTGGTAATATTGCCGTCATAGCTGTTGGCGATTTCTTCCAATTAGCTCCTGTGAAGGGTAAACCACTCTTTGTGGATGAACCAGGAATTGATTTATGGATAAATTACTTTGGTGTTGTAGAGTTGACACAGGTTGTTAGACAACAGGACAGCACTTTTGCTGAATTATTAAATCGATTAAGAAAGCGAAGCAAGAAATCTCCACTAAAAAATGAAGATTTGGAAATATTAGCAAGTTGTGAGAATGATGAAAATAACGACTCTTTACATATTTTTTCTACTAATGATGAAGTTCATGAGCACAACCTAGAGCAATTAATTAAAATCTGCGAAGATATTGAAACTATAGAGGCTGAAGATTTTGCACGTAGCAAGCAAACTGGTAAATTAGAATTACTCGTTGGACATCATGTAAAAGTTTATAATACAAGCTTGGCAGCAAAGTTGCTTTTAGGCATAAATGCACGTGTCATGTTAATTAAAAATCTTGATGTCAATGATGGACTAGTTAATGGTGTTTGTGGTACAGTTACACACATTGAACGTTCAGATAAAAATAAATTACCTGAAAAGATTTACGTTTGTTTTGATGATAGTAACGTGGGGATAAAAAGCCGTAAGCAGTGTTTGTCTGAGCCAGCAAGAGTGTTTCAATCCACACCAATATATGTAGAAGAAGAAACAGTTTGTACGAAAGGTGGACTTCGTCGGCAGTATCCTTTAAAATTAGCTTGGGCATGCACAGTACATAAAGTTCAGGGTTTAACTGTCGATAGTGCAGTAGTTAGTTTAAAAAGAGTTTTTGCTGCTGGGCAGGCGTATGTAGCATTAAGTCGGGTAAGAACTTTGACTGGTTTGACAATAAAAGACTTCAAAGAAAAAAGTATTTATTGTAATGACAAAGTCTTCGAGGCAATTAATAAAATGTCTTCTTTTATGACATGCAATGATTTAGATTATACAATGCCAAATAGCTCTTTTTCTGTATTTTTGTTAAATGTACAGAGTTTGCAATGCCATAAACAGGATTTGATGGTTTGTCTTCAACAATTGCAACCCATGTGTATTGGTTTAACTGAGACATGGTTGCCTGCTTTCTATCATTCACACAATGTGCACTTAGACAATTATGACTTTGTTAATCTTTCTCGATCAGCAGCATACACAAATGATAGTCCTCTTTTCAGTGATTTGAAAGTGCAACAACATGGTGGCGTCGGCTTATATACAGCATGTGGTGTGGAAAACACTACTATAACATTCCCAAATCTTAACTTGGAGTGCGTCCTGACACACTTCACTGAAATTGACATTTTACTTGGAATAGTGTATAGACCACAAACATATCCTTTATCCATTTTCAAACAAAATTTAGGTACATTGATTAATTACATGACTTCAGTCTGCAATAAAATTGTACTTATAGGAGACTTTAATAATGATGCATTGAAATCAAAATCCCTGTGCTCTTTCATGTCAGATAGTGGTTTTGATCAACTTGTTAAAAAGCCAACAACTGAAAAGGGAACCTTAATAGACCATGTGTACGTGAAGAACATTATCGACTTTTCTGTGCACACAAACGTTGTGCCAGTTTACTTTAGCACACATGAGGGAGTTTTGTGTTCATTTCAAAACTTACATGTTTAAATGTGTTGGACAACTTGTTCCACAACTGTAGCTTATAGATGATATATTACTTTTACACAGATCCATCAGTGATAAAGCCTTGATTTGGTAGATTTCATTATGTACAGATCTAATTACATGGTAAAGGAGACAGAGACCCCGAGACAAAGCTTAGCTCTATCTTTTCGATCCTTGTTAAACCACATTCTTTAGCTGTTCTATTCTGTGCTTAATTGATTGCAGTAATTTATTTTATTCCTATGTGCAATACAGAGTGTGATACTATACGCTCGGTGAGTGTGCTGAAAAACACTCCCAGTATTAGATTTACATAAACACACAGTTCTGATCTGTGTTTTATTAATGTGCGTAATAGAAGCATTTTGGTTATTCCTATGTGCAATACAAAGTGTGATCCTAAACGCTGGGTGAGTATGCTGAATGAAACCACCCAGTATTAGATTTACACAAACACACAGTTCTGATCTGTGTTTTATTAATGTGCGTAATAGAAGCATTTTGGTTATTCCTATGTGCAATACAAAGTGTGATCCTAAACGCTGGGTGAGTATGCTGAATGAAACCACCCAGTATTAGATTTACACAAACACACAGTTCTGATCTGTGTTTTATTAATGTGTGTAATTAATTGCTGTGTTTTGGCTTTACATGTACATATTAATTAAATCCTTCAAAAAAATATCTAAACAAATATTGATTTTCTACAAACATATCAAATTATTTCTAAATAAGTTACTTTTTTTATTAACACATTTTAACAAAAAAGGTTTTGTTTTTCATTTCATTATGTACAGATCTAATTACATGGTAAAGGAGACAGAGACCCCAAGACAAAGCTTAGCTCTATCTTTTCGATCCTTGTTAAACCACATTCTTTAACTGTTCTATTCTGTGCTTAATTGATTGCAGTAATTTATTTTATTCCTGTGTGCAATACAGAGTGTGATACTATACGCTCGGTGAGTGTGCTGAAAAACACTCCCAGTATTAGATTTACATAAACACACAGTTCTGATCTGTGTTTTATTAATGTGCGTAATAGAAGCATTTTGGTTATTCCTATGTGCAATACAAAGTGTGATCCTAAACGCTGGGTGAGTATGCTGAATGAAACCACCCAGTATTAGATTTACACAAACACACAGTTCTGATCTGTGTTTTATTAATGTGTGTAATTAATTGCTGTGTTTTGGCTTTACATGTACATATTAATTAAATCCTTCAAAAAAATATCTAAACAAATATTGATTTTCTACAAACATATCAAATTATTTCTAAATAAGTTACTTTTTTTATTAACACATTTTAACAAAAAAGGTTTTGTTTTTCTTGTATTGCAACAGCCGGTGTATAACACAACAATACCTAGAGTTCTACTTTGTGTACATTTCATAAAATCGACCAACTTCGCTATATTAAAGCATAAAAACATGTCGACACCCATAATATAGCCTATTATACTTACTGAAAAAAATATTTTTACAAATCAAATACATTTACATACAAATTTATGATTGTATTACATACAAATTAACAATATATGAATATTCTGTATACAAAAATGATTACAAACATTACATAACTGTTATTGCAATATTTGGATTTCTATAAGTGTCATCCAATTTATTTAATTTTAAATTGTCATTTAATGCCTCTAAAATTCACATAAAACACATGCCATACTTAATGTTTACCTTAATCTCAAGCTAATGTACCTACTAAAACATACTTGCACTATGCTGTTGCTAATACAAGTTTTTGCTTTTCCTTAGTTAAAACAATAACAAAAAGCAAAAATACACTGGTAATGGTACTCCAGGTTAACCACTTGGGTGGGGTTCGATTCCCTGCAGTGTACTTGCTTGTTATTATTAGCTACTACAAAATACATAAATGCGTTTACTTTATTACTTTATTAATTTACTTGACACACACACAAAAAAAAAAAGGTATCTATCTATCTGTCAAAAATGACATTATATGGGTCAATGACGTGACAAGTCATTTTTTTTGCCCAAAGGCCTTAATAATAATAAAAAAACAAATATATAACATCTGTAAGTAAGGTAGCACAACTTGATCTCTTTTACTGAATCCAAAAGATTTTAATTATAATTTACTACATATAAAGGTATTTTAAAGATTTTGAAGAGTCAAAAAGTCATTCGGTAAAACCGATATAGTAAATATTTATATGGAATAATATTATTTTTAATAACTAAAAGAACTACAATAATACAAATATAAAGCAGATAAGGCTATTTTTTTTACATTTCCCCTTTTCTCCTTTCCCTGTGCAATGTTTTACTTGAATATGTTGGAGTGTTTAGAGTAGTCCAATAAATGATTACATTTATGAGATCAATGATAATTTGTTGTAATATTTCTTCTGTGGTACACACTATATACTATCTCAACATCAATGTCAAATCAGTTTTTAACTTTCAAATCAATGGTTAAACCGAATGACTTTTTGGTGACATTTTTTCCATCTTGTAAAAAAAGACAAAAAACAGTGTTAATTCATTGTACAAACCACAAAATCTTAAACTTAAAATAACAAAAAAAATAAGTAAACTAAAAAATGGTTTCAAATATAGTTATATCTCCATTCTATTTTTTTACACTTTTAAAAACCTTATTCGTCAATGACCCATATATATATATATATATTGTTTCTAACTGTGTGTGTGTATGTGTATATATATATATATATATATAGCTCCAAAAGTGCCCGAAAGGTTGACAAAATAATAATAAAAATAGCTGCGAGCAGCAATGAAGGGCCAAAGCCGGCGGCACCGCCACCCTGGTGCCTTTAGGTAACAAAAGGCACCGGGGTAGCGGTGCCACCAGCTTGGGCCCGTAATCGCTGCTCGCAGCTATATTTTATTATTATTATTATTATTATTATTATTATTTTGTCAACCTTTCGGGCACTTTTGGGGCCCTTAACATGCTCGAAAACTCTTGAAACTTTGCACACAGGTCAGAACCCGCGGCCATCAGGGCCGGGCTGAAGCTGGTACCCGGGCGTGGCAGGGGGGCTCGACAGCGCCCCCTGGAACGGGATCCGAACACGTGTCCATAAATCAAACACGCTTGCATGTAATAATATGAAACTCGATACACATGTAGATCTCATCGGGCCGAACAACTTTCGTGCTCTAAGTTTTACGCCAGCCCAACAGGAAGTCGGCTATTATGGGTTGTTTGGAAACGCATGGTCTGGTATTTGAAACACTTCTCCTAGGGAATTCACCCGATCGCCACCAAACTCGGTGGGAATGAAGTCAAGACATTGAGGATGCTAAATTGCGGACGGATTTTTGATATCTCGAACGGTTTGGCTGTGGCGAGGACACGAATTTATGGCGAATAATGGAAACAGGAAGTGTGTTATAAGTTCTGCATACATTAACTGATCTTGATTAAACTTCAGCAGTGTGTTCGTTGTAAGAGGCCGATCACATGGATGTGACTATTGTGAGTCAAAGTTATAGCGCCACCAACTGGCAGCAGGAAGTGTGTCCCTTTCAAAATGCTTTGAAATCACCCTCTTATTTTTACCCGATTTGCTTCAAACTTTATGTGTATAATGTAAACACACGGCAGATGTAGACCTGTGAAAGGATTTTTGATATCTTTAATACTGTTGCCATGGCAACGCTTCAAACTTTAATATTCTTTTTTGATGCTTTTGAGACTCTTAACATACTTGAAATTGGATGAAACTCGACAGACACATCACATTTATTAGCCCGTAGACATGTGCAAAGTTTCAGAAACGGGCGTGGTGAGGGGCTCAGTAGCGCCACCTTTAGTCATAAGTGGGGGGGTTAGTTTTATCAACAGCAACAAAACTTGGTATGTGTATTGTTCTCATCAAGACGGACAACTTTCTAATTTACATGAACCATCTCCGACCAACAGGAAGAGAGATATTTTGGTTTGAATGTGGATTTTCTGAAGAATTTTCTCTCCCTCTCTCTGTGTCTGTGTGTGTGTGAGGGGAGGGGGGGATTTGACTATTGCTTTTATATTGTTAATCAAGGTTTCAGGGGCTTTTGGGGTCCTTAACGTGCTCAAAAACTCTTGAAACTTTGCACACAAGTCAGAACCCACGGCCATCAGGGCCGGGCTGAAGCTGGTACCCGGGCGTGGCTGGGGGGCTCAACAGCGCCCCCTTGAACGGGGTTCTAAAACTTGATCCATATATCAAACACGCTCGCATGAATTAATATGAAACTCGGTACACATATAGATCTCATCGGGCCGAACAACTTTACCCCGGTCAAGTTTTACGCCAGCCCAACAGGAAGTCGGCTATTATGGGTTGTTTGGAAAACGCTTGCTGTGGAATGTGAAATACTCCTCCTAGAAAATTCACCGTGTCCCCTTCAAACTCGGTGTGCATGTAGTCAAGACTTTGAGGATGCTAAATTGCGGACGGATTTTTGATATCTCGAACGGTTTGGCTGTGGCGAGGAATCGAATTTATGGCGAGAAAAGAGAAACACGGAAGTGGAATAACTTCTGCATACATTAACTGATCATGATGAAACTTCAGCAGTGTGTTCGTGGTAAGAGGCCGATCAGATGGATGTAGCTATTGTGAGTCAAAGTTATAGCGCCACCAACTGGCAGCAGGAAGTGTGTCACTTTCAACATGCTTTTGACAAAAGTGGGGGGGTTACTTTTAACTACAGTAAAGAAAAAATAGTTTGTATATTGTTCTCATCAAGCCGGACAACTTTCTAATTTACATTCAATAGCTCTGGCCATCAGGAAGTCAGATATTTTGGTCTGAATGTGAATTTTTTTGCAAAATCAGCCTCTGAATTTTTAGCCACTCCTCTTAAACTATTTATTTTATTCGTACCAAACTTTTTCAACATGATGAAACTACATTAAATATGCTAAGTTGTGATAATAAATAATAAATATCTCAAACGGTTTTGCTATGGCGAGGGATTAAAGTAATGTCCAAAAAGGAAACACTAAAAATCTTCTAAAAATGTAATTATATACCATTTATTTCTATATAAAAGTATACAAATATCACAACTAAACCCATTTTATTCTGTTTTTGCAATTCAAGAAGAATGAAAAAGTTAAAAACAGGCTATTTAGTGCTATTTGGTTCAACAAAAAAGCAAACATAGGGCTATACTGCCCTCTTGTGTCCAAAAGGACATCAAAATAGTATATAAAACTTTTTACCAGGTAGGCCAATATTGTATTTAAATATACATTTATTAGGTATGTGTCTGAGGATATTTTTCCACTGGTTAATCGACGTGTGACACGAGTGGGTGCTTTTAAATCGCTAATATAAAAGTGAAAGTAAAAAAACGGACGTCCGCACGGACATTGATAATGGTGCACGTTGGAAAGAATGATACTTTTAAACATAACACTAAACCGCCATTAGGTGTCGCCAGGCGACCATCTTAATGAGCGAGTCATTGATTAATTCGTTCAAATGATTCGTTCCAATGACTGAGTCATTCATGATTGAGACAGATGTTTATGGATTGACCATTGAATCTTTGAGTCAAACGATTCGTTTCAAAATGCTGAATCATTCAGTAATGAGAAAACAAGTTGCTGTGAGATGCGCAATGGTTCTGCTGTGATCTTTGTTTAACTATTTTTGCTGCTGAAACAGAACAAAAACAGTCAATATTGCATCTAAAATGTAAGTGACTTAATTGTAACTGTTTATTAACCTGTTGTATGAAATCAATGTCACAGTTTCAATCGTGATTGTATTCAGGAAATAGTTGCCTACTCGTCAAGTGAGGTTGCTTAACTCTATCATATGTTATAAAATATATAAAAACTCCATATTTGTAATTTTTATAGTCAGTATGTTGTTAACTGGGTTGCTTTTTTGTGTGCTGCGCTCATTTGTTTACAATTCTCCTGGAGAAGCAGCATG
>NC_140212.1:36202272-36214772 GCF_951802725.1 Rutilus rutilus
TATATTGTTAATCAAGGTTTCAGGGGCTTTTGGGGTCCTTAACGTGCTCAAAAACTCTTGAAACTTTGCACACAAGTCAGAACCCACGGCCATCAGGGCCGGGCTGAAGCTGGTACCCGGGCGTGGCTGGGGGGCTCAACAGCGCCCCCTTGAACGGGGTTCTAAAACTTGATCCATATATCAAACACGCTCGCATGAATTAATATGAAACTCGGTACACATATAGATCTCATCGGGCCGAACAACTTTACCCCGGTCAAGTTTTACGCCAGCCCAACAGGAAGTCGGCTATTATGGGTTGTTTGGAAAACGCTTGCTGTGGAATGTGAAATACTCCTCCTAGAAAATTCACCGTGTCCCCTTCAAACTCGGTGTGCATGTAGTCAAGACTTTGAGGATGCTAAATTGCGGACGGATTTTTGATATCTCGAACGGTTTGGCTGTGGCGAGGAATCGAATTTATGGCGAGAAAAGAGAAACACGGAAGTGGAATAACTTCTGCATACATTAACTGATCTTGATGAAACTTCAGTAGTGTGTTCGTGGTAAGAGGCCGATCACATGGATGTAGTTATTGTGAGTCAAAGTTATAGCGCCACCAACTGGCAGCAGGAAGTGT
The DNA here is from genome assembly GCF_951802725.1 of Rutilus rutilus. Lineage (NCBI taxonomy): Eukaryota > Metazoa > Chordata > Actinopteri > Cypriniformes > Leuciscidae > Rutilus > Rutilus rutilus. Next base: position 36,202,892 of record NC_140212.1, read on the forward strand.
GTCACTTTCAACATGCTTTTGACAAAAGTGGGGGGGTTACTTTTAACTACAGTAAAGAAAAAATAGTTTGTATATTGTTCTCATCAAGCCGGACAACTTTCTAATTTACATTCAATAGCTCTGGCCATCAGGAAGTCAGATATTTTGGTCTGAATGTGAATTTTTTTGCAAAATCAGCCTCTGAATTTTTAGCCACTCCTCTTAAACTATTTATTTTATTCGTACCAAACTTTTTCAACATGATGAAACTACATTAAATATGCTAAATTGTGAATGGATAATAAATATCTCAAACGGTTTTGCTATGGCGAGGGATTAAAGTAAAAATCTTCTAAAAATGTAATTATATACCATTTATTTCTATATAAAAGTATACAAATATCACAACTAAACCCATTTTATTCTGTTTTTGCAATTCAAGAAGAATGAAAAAGTTATTTAGTTAGCTATTTAGTTAAAAAGTTAGCTATTTAGTGCTATTTGGTTCAACAAAAAAGCAAACATAGGGCTATACTGCCCTCTTGTGTCCAAAAGGACATCAAAATAGTATATAAAACTTTTTACCAGGTAGGCCAATATTGTATTTAAATATACATTTATTAGGTATGTGTCTGAGGATATTTTCCCACCGGTTAATCGACGTGTGACACGAGTGGGTGCTTTTAAATCGCTAATATAATAGTGAAAGAAAAATAATGATAATGTTGCACACACAAATCACACACATGTGGGAAAGAATGATGCTTTTAAACAACACTAAACCGCCATTAGGTGTCGCCAGGCATCCATCTTAATAAGCGAGTCATTGATTCATTCGTTCAAACGATTCGTTCGAATGAGTCGATCATGATTAAGACAGATGTTTATGGATTGATCATTCAATCTTTGAGTCAACCGATTCGTTAAAAATGCTGAATCGTTCAGTTATGAGAAAACACGTGATGCGTGATGGTTCTGCCGTGATCTTTGTTTAACTATTTTCGCTGCTGAAACAGAACAAAAACAGTCAACATTGCATCTAAAATGTAAGTGACTTAATTGTAACTGTTTATTAACCTGTTGTATGAAATCTAGGGGTGGGAGAAAAAAATTATTCTTAGATGCATCGCGATGCGGACGTGGACGATTCTGAATCGATTCACAAATGTCAAAAAATAGATTCTGTAAAAAAAAAAATTTCTAATAACGTAATATTGACGGAAGGCAAAAGGCCGAACTCTAAGCGGACGTGCGTGCAGTCTGTGGCGCGCACATAACAGAGAAGTTTCTTCTGCTCACCAAGGCTGCATTTATTTGATTAAAAATACAAACAAAAACAGTAATATTGTAAAATATTATTCCAATTTAAAACAGCTGCTTTCTATTTTAATATATTTTAAACTGTTATTTATTCCTGTGATCAAAGCTGAGTTTTCAGCATCATTACTCCAGTCGTCACTGTCACATGATCCTTCAGAAATTATTCTAATATGATGATTGATACTCAAGAAACATTCATTATTATTTTAAATGTCGAAAACAGTTGTGTACAGTCTTTGATGAATAGAAAGTTCAAAAGAACAGCATTTATCTGAAATCTAAAGCTTTTGTAACGTTAAACACTACCGCTCAAAAGTTTTGGGTTAGTAATAATTAAAATTTTATTTTTGGGGGAAGAAATAAAATAAATCAGTACTTTTATTTATGAAGGATGAGTTAAACTGATCAACAGTTACAGTAAAGACATTTATAATGTTAAAAAAAATATATATATATTTGAAATATATGCTGTTCTTTTGAACTTTACATTCATCAAAGCATTTAAAAAAAAAAAAATCTGTACACAACTGTTTTCAACATTGAAAATAATAATGAATATTTATTGAGCATCAATCATCATATTAGTATGATTTCTGAAGGATCATGTGACACTGAAGACTGGAGTAATGATGCTGAAAACTCAACTTTGATTACAGAAATGAATTACTATGTAAAATATTTTAAAATTGAAAACAGCTGTTTTAAATTGGAATAATATTTCACAATATTACTGTTTTTGTTTGTATTTTTAATCAATAAATGCAGCCTTGGTGAGGAGAAGAGACTTCTCCTAAAAACATTAAAAATCTTCCTGACCCCAAACTTTTGAACGGTATATATATATATATATATATATATATATATATATATATATATATATATATATATATATATATATACATATATATGTATGTATGTATGTATGTATATATATATATATATATATATATATATATACATACATATACATATATATATATATATATATATATATATATATATATATATATATATATGTATGTGTGTGTATGTATGTATGTATATATATATATATATATATAAATATAGCTGCGAGCAGCGATGGAGGGCCAAAGCCGGCGGTACCGCCACCCCGGTGCCTTTAGGTAACTAAAGGCACCGGGGTTGCGGTGCCACCGGCTTGGGCCCGTAATCGCTGCTCGCAGCTATATTTATTATTATTATTATTATTTTGTCAACCTTTCGGGCACTTTTGGGGCTCTTAACATGCTCGAAAACTCTTGAAATTTTGCACACACGTCAGAACCCGCGGCCATCAGGTCCGGACTGAAGCTGGTACCCGGGCGTGGCAGGGGGGCTCGACAGCGCCCCCTGGAACGGGATCCGAACACGTGTCCATAAATCAAACACGCTTGCATGTAATAATATGAAACTCGGTACACATATAGATCTCATCGGGCCGAACAACTTTCGTGCTCTAAGTTTTACGCCAGCCAAACAGGAAGTTGGCTATTTAGCGTTGTTTGGAAACGCATGCTGTGGAATTTAATGTACTCCTCCTAGGGAATTCATCGATTCGCCTCCAAACTCGGTGTGCATGAAGTCAAGACATTGAGAATGCTAAATTGCGGACAGATTTTTGATATCTCGAACGGTTTGGCCGTGGCGAGGAAACAAATTTATGGCGAAAAAATGAAACAGGAAGTGTGTTATAACTTCTGCATACATTAACTGATCTTGATGAAACTTCAGCAGTGTGTTCGTGGTAAGAGGCCGATCAGATGGATGTAGCTATTGTGAGTCAAAGTTATAGCGCCACCAACTGGCAGCAGGAATATGTCACTTTCAACATGCTTTAGACAAAAGTGGGGGGGTTAGTTTTAACTACAGTAAAGAAAAAATAGTTTTTATTTTGTTCTCATCAAGCCGGACAACTTTCTAATTTACATTCAATAGCTCTGGCCATCAGGAAGTCAGATATTTTGGTCTGAATGTGAATTTTTTTGCAAAATCAGCCTCTGAATTTTTAGCCACTCCTCTTAAACTATTTATTTTATTCGTACCAAACTTTTTCAACATGATGAAACTACATTAAATATGCTAAGTTGTGAATGGATAATAAATATCTCAAACGGTTTTGCTACGGCGAGGGATTAATGTCCAAAAAGGAAACACTAAAAATCTTCTAAAAATGTAATTATATACCATTTATTTCTATATAAAAGTATACAAATATCACAACTAAACCCATTTTATTCTGTTTTTGCAATTCAAGAAGAATGAAAAAGTTAAAAACAGGCTATTTAGTGCTATTTGGTTCAACAAAAAAGCAAACATAGGGCTATACTGCCCTCTTGTGTCCAAAAGGACATTAAAATAGTATATAAAACTTTTTACCAGGTAGGCCAATATTGTATTTAAATATACATTTATTAGGTATGTGTCTGAGGATATTTTCCCACCGGTTAATCGACGTGTGACACGAGTGGGTGCTTTTAAATCGCTAATATAAAAGTGAAAGTAAAAAAACGGACGTCCGCACGGACATTGATAATGGTGCACGTTGGAAAGAATGATACTTTTAAACATAACACTAAACCGCCATTAGGTGTCGCCAGGCGACCATCTTAATGAGCGAGTCATTGATTCATTCGTTCAAATGATTCGTTCCAATGACTGAGTCATTCATGATTGAGACAGATGTTTATGGATTGACCATTGAATCTTTGAGTCAAGCGATTCGTTTCAAAATGCTGAATCATTCAGTAATGAGAAAACAAGTTGCTGTGATCTTTGTTTAACTATTTTTGCTGCTGAAACAGAACAAAAACAGTCAATATTGCATCTAAAATGTAAGTGACTTAATTGTAACTGTTTATTAACCTGTTGTATGAAATCAATGTCACAGTTTCAATCGTGATTGTATTCAGGAAATAGTTGCCTACTCGTCAAGTGAGGTTGCTTAACTCTATCATATAAAATATATAAAAACTCCATATTTGTAATTTTTATAGTCAGTATGTTGTTAACTGGGTTGCTTTTTTGTGTGCTGCGCTCATTTGTTTACAATTCTCCTGGAGAAGCAGCATGAGCCTCAGCAGTGCAACCTTGTTACCATTGATCAGTAATACATTTATTATTAACTGATGATTGCAACTTAAAATGAATGTAATGAAATTAGAATAATCTCTCGTTTTAGTGATTCCCAAGTTATTTTTTTGTTATTGACGTTCTAATCAGGCTATACTCTGGTCGGGCAAGTAAAATTCTCTTTCAGGTAGGCCTATTGTATTTATATATAAATATATTAGGGATGTGACTGTGATAACATTTTCCCACCGGTTAATCGACGTGTGACACCGCTGAGCGCTTTTAAATCGCTAACTATAGTATACTATATACTAGTAAAATACAGACGTCCGCACAGACATTGATAATGGTGCGGAGTAGAGCGAGCATTTTCAATTTATTCCTATGGATGTAGGAATTAACTAAAACATTTTATTTATGTTTTTGTGTCCACTGTTCAACCGCAACCGCGTCACACACACACACATTCCAGAATTGCAATCTTGACATCGCAGCCTGTTCATTATAGCCCTAATACAATATAATAATAAAAATAGTCAACCTAACATAAACGAATTACACTGCTCTGTTTAAATAGTCAGTAGTACAATCTGTACCATTCACAGTAAGCAGAGCTCCACTGTGATGTTTCCAAGAACATTTTTGCGCGTGTGAAGAGGATGATTTTTTCCATCGATATTGGAACACGAGTGAAGTACAAAGCCTATAATAAAGAATAGTTTAGCATCCAAATACATCGCAAATATTGAAACATTTTGATTCTAATGAGAGGGTTACGTGAGACCAACACTGCTTACTTTCGTTTTTATTTTTACATTAAATTTAAAGGATTTGTTGTGGAATATTTTGGGTGTATCATAAAATCAGAATAAGGTAAGACAAGTAAAATTTTCTGTCTTATATTTATATATATATATATACGTATATATATAAGTATATATATATATATATATATATGTGTGTGTGTGTGTGTGTGTGTGTATATATATAGATATTTATATACATATATATAGGTATTTATATACATATATATATATATATATATATATATATATATATATATATATATATATATATATATATATATATATATATATAAATATAGCTGCGAGCAGCGATGGAGGGCCAAAGCCGGTGGCACCGCCATCCCCGGTGCCTTTAGGTAACTAAAGGCACCGGGGGTGGCGGTGCCACCGGCTTGGGCCCGCAATCGCTGCTCGCAGCTATATTTTGTTATTATTATTATTATTTTTTTCTACTTCTCGGGCACTTTTGTGGTCCTTAACATGCTCGAAAACTCTTGAAACTTTGCACACGGGTCAGAACGCGCGGCCATCAGGGCCGGGCTGAAGCTGGTACCCGGGCGTGGCAGGGGGGCTCGACAGCGCCCCCTGGAACGGGATCCGAACACTTGTCCATAAATCAGACACGCTTGCATGTAATAATATGAAACTCGGTACACATATGGATCTCATCGGGCCGAACAACTTTCGTGCTCTAAGTTTTACGCCAGCCCAACAGGAAGTCGGCTATTATGGGTTGTTTGGAAACGCATGCTGTGGAATTTAATGTACTCCTCCTAGGGAATTCATCCAATCGGCTCCAAACTCGGTCAGCATGAAGTCAAGACCTTGAGGATGAAAAATTGCCAGGTGATTTTTGATATCTTGAACGGTTTGGCTGTGGCGAGGAAACAAATTTATGGCGAATAATGGAAACAGGAAGTGTGTTATAACTTCTGCATACATTAACTGATCTTGATTAAACTTCAGCAGTGTGTTCATTGTAAGAGGCCGATCACATGGATGTGACTATTGTGAGTCAAAGTTATAGCGCCACCAACTGGCAGCAGGAAGTGTGTCACTTTCAAAATGCTTTGAAATCACCCTCTTATTTTTACCCGATTTGCTTCAAACTTTATGTGTATAATGTAAACACACGGCAGATGTAGACCTGTGAAAGGATTTTTGATATCTTTAATACTGTTGCCATGGCAACGCATCAAACATCAATATTCTTTTTTGATGCTTTTGAGACTCTTAGCATGCTTGAAATTGCATGAAACTCGACAGACACATTACATTTATTACCTAGTAGACATGTGCAAAGTTTCAGAAACGGGCGTGGTGAGGGGCTCAGTAGCGCCACCTTTAGTCATAAGTGGGGGGGTTAGTTTTATCAACAGCAACAAAACTTGGTATGTGTATTGTTCTCATCAAGACGGACAACTTTCTAATTGACATTAACTACCTCTGACCAACAGGAAGAGAGATATTTTGGTTTGAATGTGGATTTTCTGAAGAATTTTCTCTCCCTCTCTCTGTGTCTCTGTGTGTGAGAGGGGAGGGGGGAATTTGACTATTGCTTTTATATTGTTAATCAAGGTTTCAGGGGCTTTTGGGGTCCTTAACGTGCTCAAAAACTCTTGAAACTTTGCACACAAGTCAGAACCCCCTGCCATCAGGGACAGGCTGAAGCTGGTACCCGGGCGTGGCAGGGGGGCTCAACAGCGCCCCCTTGAACGGGGTTCTAAAACTTGATCCATATATCAAACACGCTCGCATGAATTAATATGAAACTCGGTACACATATAGATCTCATCGGGCCGAACAACTTTACCCCGGTCAAGTTTTACGCCAGCCCAACAGGAAGTCGGCTATTATGGGTTGTTTGGAAAACGCTTGCTGTGGAATGTGAAATACTCCTCCTAGAAAATTCACCGTGTCCCCTTAAAACTCGGTGGGCATGTAGTCAAGACTTTGAGGATGCTAAATTGCGGACGGATTTTTGATATCTCGAACGGTTTGGCTGTGGCGAGGAATCGAATTTATGGCGAGAAAAGAGAAACACGGAAGTGGAATAACTTCTGCATACATTAACTGATCTTGATGAAACTTCAGCAGTGTGTTCGTGGTAAGAGGCCGATCAGATGGATGTAGCTATTGTGAGTCAAAGTTATAGCGCCACCAACTGGCAGCAGGAAGTGTGTCACTTTCAACATGCTTTTGACAAAAGTGGGGGGGTTACTTTTAACTACAGTAAAGAAAAAATAGTTTGTATATTGTTCTCATCAAGCCGGACAACTTTCTAATTTACATTCAATAGCTCTGGCCATCAGGAAGTCAGATATTTTGGTCTGAATGTGATTTTTTTTGCAAAATCAGCCTCTGAATTTTTAGCCACTCCTCTTAAACTATTTATTTTATTCGTACCAAACTTTTTCAACATGATGAAACTACATTAAATATGCTAAATTGTGAATGGATAATAAATATCTCAAACGGTTTTGCTATGGCGAGGGATTAAAGTAAAAATCTTCTAAAAATGTAATACCATTTATTTCTATATAAAAGTATACAAATATCACAACTAAACCCATTTTATTCTGTTTTTGCAATTCAAGAAGAATGAAAAAGTTAAAAACAGGCTATTTAGTGCTATTTGGTTCAACAAAAAAGCAAACATAGGGCTATACTGCACTCTTGTGTCCAAAAGGACATCAAAATAGTATATAAAACTTTTTACCAGGTAGGCCAATATTGTATTTAAATATACATTTATTAGGTATGTGTCTGAGGATATTTTCCCACCGGTTAATCGACGTGTGACACGAGTGGGTGCTTTTAAATCGCTAATATAATAGTGAAAGAAAAATAATGATAATGTTGCACACACAAATCACACACATGTGGGAAAGAATGATGCTTTTAAACAACACTAAACCGCCATTAGGTGTCGCCAGGCATCCATCTTAATAAGCGAGTCATTGATTCGTTCGTTCAAACGATTCGTTCGAATGAGTCGATCATGATTAAGACAGATGTTTATGGATTGATCATTCAATCTTTGAGTCAACCGATTCGTTAAAAATGCTGAATCGTTCAGTTATGAGAAAACACGTGATGCGTGATGGTTCTGCCGTGATCTTTGTTTAACTATTTTCGCTGCTGAAACAGAACAAAAACAGTCAACATTGCATCTAAAATGTAAGTGACTTAATTGTAACTGTTTATTAACCTGTTGTATGAAATCTAGGGGTGGGAGAAAAAATTGATTCTTAGATGCATCGCGATGCGGACGTGGACGATTCTGAATCGATTCACAAATGTCAAAAAATCGATTCTCTAAAAAAATATTTTTCTAATAACGTAATATTGACGGAAGGCAAAAGGCGGAACTCTAAGCGGACGTGCGTGCAGTCTGTGGCGCGCACATAACAGAGAAGTTTCTTCTGCTCACCAAGGCTGCATTTATTTGATTAAAAATACAAACAAAAACAGTAATATTGTAAAATAGTATTCCAATTTAAAACAGCTGCTTTCTATTTTAATATATTTTAAACTGTTATTTATTCCTGTGATCAAAGCTGAGTTTTCAGCATCATTACTCCAGTCGTCACTGTCACATGATCCTTCAGAAATTATTCTAATATGATGATTGATACTCAAGAAACATTCATTATTATTTTAAATGTCGAAAACAGTTGTGTACAGTCTTTGATGAATAGAAAGTTCAAAAGAACAGCATTTATCTGAAATCTAAAGCTTTTGTAACGTTAAACACTACCGCTCAAAAGTTTGTGGTTAGTAATAATTAAAATTTTATTTTTGGGGGAAAGAAATAAAATAAATCAGAACTCTTATTTATGAAGGATGAGTTAAACTGATCAACAGTTACAGTAAAGACATTTATAATGTTAAAAATATATATATTTGAAATATATGCTGTTCTTTTGAACTTTACATTCATCAAAGCATTTTGAAAAAAAATAAATCTGTACACAACTGTTTTCAACATTGAAAATAATAATGAATATTTATTGAGCATCAATCATCATATTAGTATGATTTCTGAAGGATCATGTGACACTGAAGACTGGAGTAATGATGCTGAAAACTCAACTTTGATCAGAGAAATGAATTACTATGTAAAATATTTTAAAATTGAAAACAGCTGTTTTAAATTGGAATAATATTTCACAATATTACTGTTTTTGTTTGTATTTTTAATCAATAAATGCAGCCTTGGTGAGCAGAAGAGACTTCTCCTAAAAACATTAAAAATCTTACTGACCCCAAACTTTTGAACAATAATATATATATATATATATATATATATATATATATATATATATATATATATATATACATATATATGTATGTATGTATGTATATACATATATATATATATATATATATATATATATATAAATATAGCTGCGAGCAGCGATGGAGGGCCAAAGCCGGCGGTACCGCCACCCCGGTGCCTTTAGGTAACTAAAGGCACCGGGGTTGCGGTGCCACCGGCTTGGGCCCGTAATCGCTGCTCGCAGCTATATTTATTATTATTTTTCTTACGACTATTCAGGCATTTTTGGGGCCCTTAACATGCTCAAAAACTCTTGAAATTTTGCACACGAGTCAGAACCCGCGGCCATCAGGGCCGGGCTGAAGCTGGTACCCAGGCGTGGCAGGGGGGCTCGACAGCGCCCCCTGGACCGGGGTCCGAAAACTTGGTCCATAAATCAAACACGCTTGCATGTAATAATATGAAACTCAGTACACATATAGATCTCATCGGGCCGCACAACTTTCATGCTCTAAGTTTTATGCCAGCCCAACAGGAAGTCGACTATTTAGGGTTGTTTGGAAACGCATGCTTAGGAATTTGAAACACTTCTCTTAGGGAATTCACCCGGTCAGCACCAAACTCGGTGTGCATGAAGTCAAGACATTGAGGATGAAAAATTGCCAGGGGATTTTTGATATCTCGAGCGGTTTGGCTGTGGCGAGGAAACGAATTTATGGCGAATAATGGGACACAGGAAGTGTATTATAACTTCTGCATACATTGACTGATCTTGATAAAACTTCAGCAGTGTGTTTGTGGTCAGAGGCTGATCACATTGATGTGACTATTGTGAGTCAAAGTTATAGCGCCACCTACTGGCAGCAAGAAGTGTGTCACTTTCAAAATGCTTTGAAATCACCCTCTTATTTTTACCCGATTTGCTTCAAACTTTATCTGTATAATGTAAACACACGGCAGATGTAGACCTGTGAAAGGATTATTGATATCTTAGATACTGTTGCCGTGGCAACGCATCAAACTTTAATTTTCTTTTTGGATGCTTTTGAGACTCTTAAGATGCTTGAAATTGGATGAAACTCGACAGACACATCACATTTATTAGCCAGTAGACATGTGCAAAGTTTCAGAAACGGGCGTGGTGAGGGGCTCAGTAGCGCCACCTTTAGTCATAAGTGGGGGGGTTAGTTTTATCAACAGCAACAAAACTTGGTATGTGTATTGTTCTCATCAAGACGGACAACTTTCTAATTGACATTAACTACCTCCGACCAACAGGAAGAGAGATATTTTGGTTTGAATGTGGATTTTCTGAAGAATTTTCTCTCCCTCTCTCTGTGTCTGTGTGTGTGAGAGGGGAGGGGGGAATTTGACTATTGCTTTTATATTGTTAATCAAGGTTTCGGGGGCTTTTGGGGTCCTTAACGTGCTCAAAAACTCTTGAAACTTTGCACACAAGTCAGAACCCACGGCCATCAGGGCCGGGCTGAAGCTGGTACCCGGGCGTGGCTGGGGGGCTCAACAGCGCCCCCTTGAACGGGGTTCTAAAACTTGATCCATATATCAAACACGCTCGCATGAATTAATATGAAACTCGGTACACATATAGATCTCATCGGGCCGAACAACTTTACCCCGGTCAAGTTTTACGCCAGCCCAACAGGAAGTCGGCTATTATGGGTTGTTTGGAAAACGCTTGCTGTGGAATGTGAAATACTCCTCCTAGAAAATTCACCGTGTCCCCTTCAAACTCGGTGTGCATGTAGTCAAGACTTTGAGGATGCTAAATTGCGGACGGATTTTTGATATCTCGAACGGTTTGGCCGTGGCGAGGAATCGAATTTATGGCGAGAAAAGAGAAACACGAAGTGGAATAACTTCTGCATACATTAACTGATCTTGATGAAACTTCAGCAGTGTGTTCGTGGTAAGAGGCCGATCAGATGGATGTAGCTATTGTGAGTCAAAGTTATAGCGCCACCAACTGGCAGCAGGAAGTGTGTCACTTTCAACATGCTTTAGACAAAAGTGGGGGGGTTAGTTTTAACTACAGTAAAGAAAAAATAGTTTTTATATTGTTCTCATCAAGCCGGACAACTTTCTAATTTACATTCAATAGCTCTGGCCATCAGGAAGTCAGATATTTTGGTCTGAATGTGAATTTTTTTGCAAAATCAGCCTCTGAATTTTTAGCCACTCCTCTTAAACTATTTATTTTATTCGTACCAAACTTTTTCAACATGATGAAACTACATTAAATATGCTAAGTTGTGAATGGATAATAAATATCTCAAACGGTTTTGCTATGGCGAGGGATTAAAGTAATGTCCAAAAAGGAAACACTAAAAATCTTCTAAAAATGTAATTATATACCATTTATTTCTATATAAAAGTATACAAATATCACAACTAAACCCATTTTATT